>NC_057805.1:311479565-311804148 GCF_018294505.1 Triticum aestivum | reverse complement strand
CCGCCGCACCCCGCCGCCCTCGCCGGAGCAGCCGGAGCCCGCCGGAGCCCCGCCCCCGACGAGGTACCTCGCCGCCGTTCGTTGCCGGTTTTTGTTTTAAAAAAAAACCGTTCGTTAAAAAAAACCCTAGATCGGTTTTTTTCGGTTTTGTTATTTTGTGAGCGTTCACCGACACGTTCGTTTCAGCGAACGCGTTCGTCGGATTTTCTCTGTTAACGAACGTCCGTTCTTTAACCGTTCGTCCGTTTTTCTTTTTCGTCGGATTTTTCCGCGATTATCTCAGATCTCGATTTCAGATCGAATCTTCGTTTCTGTTTAACTTTTCGCTCGTTTATCGGAATCAGGCGATTCAAGCGCCTAGAGTTTCGTCTCGAAATTCTCTTTTCGTTTAACCTACTCAAACAAGTTTTTGCTACTGTAAAATTTGACCTAGATCCAGATTAGTAAACGAAGCTTGTTCTTTTCGCCGTTTGACTTTCGTTGCTTCGTTCGAGTTGATTCTTTTTGCATACCGGAGTTCTTAAGTTGAACTTTCTGGTTGGATCTTTCATTTGAGTTTTACCTGTGCATTAGTTGAGTACTGATTGTTTGCTTGTTTGTTTGCGATAGAGTACCCGGAGTGTGCCGCTTGTTACTTCGAATCGCTAGGTTTCGCGGATCATCAGCAAGGCAAGTAACACTTTGATCATATACCTTCCATACCCAGTTTTTATTGCATTAGATCTTTTCCTCAAACAATTGCATGATTATGATCTAATTAAATTGTGGGAACTGGGAAGTAGTTGAGGTAGTACCTATTACCTGTGCTTTTATCAAACCCTTGGGAGTTACTTCTACGTTGCTATTATATTGCCATGCTATGCTCGTAGACGTGGATTGGTTTTGAGAGATATTCATGACAGATGTGAGATTGTTAATAATGGTTTACCTAAGGTGGCAACTAAAACTCACACCTGGGTGGATTGAGGCACCTGGAGAATCCAGTGTTGTCTGTTTGTATAAGGACCGCCACCCAGTCTCAAAGGGATCATAAGATTATTCATGCTAGACACTTCCGTGTGCAGCTGCAAGCTATTATGGGCTCTAGCATAGTTGACTAAGTTGTGTGAACTCTTACAGTGGTAGACTAGCAGATGTAGGGGAAAGTAGGTGTAACTGTCTACCCATACGTAAGGTGCAAACACTTCTGAAAGACTGTGTCTCGGTCATCCGTTTCTCAAACATCATGTAGTGCGAGAATCAAGCGGAGGCGATCGAGTCTTGTGGGGAAAAGTGCACAAACCTCTGCAGAGTGTACAAACTAATCATGGTTAGCCGTGTCCCCGGTTATGGACAACTTGAGTATCTAGTACCTGGATTATCATTTGAATCTCATCACCATGTTACTTCTAATAAATTTTGCTGGGTTAATGATGATTCTTAATTGGGATTGAGATGCTTTCAACCATCTCAATGTTTCACAACCACCATGATAGTTAAATAAAATCTATTCCTTTGCAGTTGGGAAAAATTGGCTTTTCACAAAACTTTAACCATAGAGCTTTCCACCAGCCATATATGCATGTAGTATAGTATTATTATTGTTCATTATTCTCTATGTGTTACTTTGCCAGCATATTCCATGTGCTGACCCGTTTTCGGGCTACAACGTTTCATGTTGCAGACTTTTCAGACGACGAGTAAGGTGCCTTAGGTCGTGGTCTTATACTCAGTGATGCCGCTGGAGTTGATGGACTCACTTATCTTCCAAGTCTTCCGCTGTTATCGTATTTAGATGGCCTTAAGCCATATTTATCATACTTATTCTCTTTGGAGATATTCGATGTAATAAGTGTGTGATTGCTACTCAGTTATAAATCCTCCATTTGTACTGTGCGTGTCAGCATTACTGATCCAGGGATGACACTGGTGCACAGTAGCACAGACCATTTGAGGTCCGGTCGCTACACACGTGCACGCCTCTACATCGACCAGTATGTACGTACACGTTCGCGACCAGAATGACAACGCTATGTACGCTTCGACCAGGTGGGTCCCAACTGTCAGGCACTTCCTTGCGTGCGAAGATATAGCTGGTGGGTCCCAGCGGTCAGGGGGTGAATCATTTTTTTCTTGCCCGGACGCACTTCCTTGCGTGCGAAGATGTAGCTGGTGGGTCCTAGTAGTCAGGGGAGAAACGTTTTTTCGCAAAATATGGTGGCCCGTCCGATGGGTCCCCGCTGTCAGGTGCACGAATAATTATTTTGCGCGTAATAAGGAGGCACTTCCTTGCGGCTGCCTGTCACGACCGGTTTTTCAATCAAATATTTATTGAGAGACCAATCCCTTTTACGGACCAGTAAAGAAGAATTCCTTCTCACTGGTAGACGATACCTTGGTCACAGAAGAAAAATACCAGGAGTACTGAATATAATACAAGGTTGAGCGGAGACTGCTCAACAATTTATTACATGCACGCCGATAAAACATAACGGCGGATAGGGTGGCATAACTACTAACTCACGATAACAACGGTGGTGGAAAAAATATCACAGCGGAGTGGGTGATATGACTCCTGAAAACTACAGCTCTTCGAGCGTCGGAGTGAAGCTCGAGGAGATTTATTGCGGGTGGCGGAAGCGTATACGATACAAGTGACCAATATCCAGGATCGCACGGGACTGACTGGGATTCCTCTAGGCGTCGGACTCACTATCAAACTCTTCATCCACGAGATCGCCTTCGTCAACATCTGGCCAAATCAGCAAGCCAGGTGAGTACTATGAAAGTACTCGCAAGACAGTTCGGACATAAGATATAACAAATGTAAACATGAAGCGTATGAACAGATTAACAAGTGCACTCAGACATAGAGATAATACTGTACGAAAAATAAAAGAGAAGTCGGGCGGTAGTCCTCCCGAAATCCCAAAATAATATACTGGGTGCCAAACGAGGGTCTGAATGACTCCTCGGGAGGAAAATGCAAGAATAACAATGCCGCAGTCGGGCGTCAAGGCGACACCACATAAAGGGCTTATGATGAAAATAAAGGACAAACATGCCACAGTCGGACGTCTGAGCGACATCACATACAGGGCTTATATTGAAAATAAAAGACAAACATGCCACAGTCGGACGTCTGAGCGACATCACATAAAGGGCTTATATTGAAAATAAAAGACAAGCATGCCACAGTCCGACGTCTGAGCGACATCACATAAAGGGCTTATATTGAAAATAAAAGACAAACATGCCACAGTCGGACGTCTGAGCGACATCACATAAAGGGCTTATATTGAAAATAAAAGACAAACATGCCACAGTCGGACGTCTGAGCGACATCACATAAAGGGCTTATATTCATAACTTAGTAGCTCATGAATTTTAAATAATATCAAGAGAATAATCAGGCATGAGATAAACAACAGGGTTAGTCCATCCACAGGAATAACGTTCAGCCAAGTTTACTACTCACGCTCGCTGACCGGAAAGAAAAAAAATATACCACGAGGTTATGACATAGACATGGATACGCTGATCACGTTAATTGACCATGGATACGATGACTCGGAAGGATTTGACTCTGCAGAGTTTGTACTTTAACCACAGCCAACGGATTTCAGTAGTCACGGGGACTAGTTCCGTTTACAGTGTTTTGGAAGAAACACGTCTAACCAGTACACACCCATTCAACATTCCGAAGCCAGGAATCACCCTCGGCAATGTTCAAGAAAAACCTTGAGACGGGGAGGCTACAACCTCGCATAGCATGGGATCAAATTTCTATACGCGCGCTCTAAGGGGTGCCCCCCTCTCGGTCCCAACCGGAAACACCCATGCCCCCTGACCGGATGACTGGCTTTAATCCAGGGCCATGGAACCATCATCCCGGCCCCTCTGTTTGGTGTGTACACGGAAAGAGGTTACCAACTTACTAAACCGTATTCTGGCAGAAAACATGTGGTAGCACGGAAGGGGGAAGAACGATAACGTGACTCCGTCCACGTTAACGTCGGAATTAATCGGATGACGTAAGGCTGGCATGCTACAACAGTACCACCTTACTGCCCTTCATGTCACCACATGACTAGGCCATCTCTCATCAGAGATCACAGTAACTTTGGAACACACGGGTAGTTGCCTCACATGCAACGAGATACTCACCGATACTCATATGCCATGCACAACCCTTCACGCAAACATGCAAAACACCTACCATATCAAAGGTTCAAACATGCTTTCCTGGTTCGGAGAAGTCGGAGTCTAGCTCGGCGAAGTTCGCGGCTCCGTCACCTCTCCCGGAACCTACGGTATATCGGAAATGTATACTAGCGTGAAAACCAAAGCGTGCATAAAAGTTGTTCCAAATTTTTTTCAAATAAATCCCATAATAAACTAGACAAAATTATAAGACTGTCAGAAAAAGAATCACTCAAAAATCACTTTTCATTAAAAAGTTATAAGGGTTTCTATCCAGGGACTCATCTGTAATGAAACAGAAAAGTTCCAGGGGCTTAACTGAGAAAATAGGAAACGGTTCGAATAGAAACGCGCCAGCCCACAGAGAAAACGTACTCTGCCCGAAGGCGCCAACAGAAAACGCTTCGGGGGTGAAAGAAGAGAGGCTGAGGTGGGGGGTCCACATGTCAGGTTTGAAAAACCTCGCCGGCGCCCGAAGGCTGCGGTGGTCGCCGGCGTCGAACCACGGAAAGTCAGGGAGATCGGAGTGTACCAAGAGTATCAGCGTGTCCTTCCGCGTCGATGGGTGGTGGACTTGGGCGTCGGAGAGCACCACGTCGACGGCGACACTTTCTCCGGCGGACGGCGGCTCGGGCGATGGTGGGGAACTCCGGTGGTGTGCTGCAAACTTCGAATTGAAGCGCGGGTCAGAAGGAGGGATGCACTAGAGAGTTACTGGCAAGAGATGGGAGGCAGAGGTGCACGCACGGGAGCGAATCGAGCTGGATCTCGTGGCGGGTCGCGGCGGCCGGAGTTGAGGAAGGAGACTCCCTCGGGGCTCTACCAGTGGCTAGGCGGGGTCTTGGTGGAGTGCAGAGGTGGTGTGGGTACTAGCTGGAGCTCGGGGCCTCTATTTATAGGTGGCTCGAGGGGGTGGCCGTGAACGGAGAATCTCCGGCGAGCGATTACGGCGAGGCAGTGGCTTGGCAGAGGGTTTAGGTGGCCAGGCAGCACCAGTGAGAGTTACTGGTCCCGTTCCACTACTAAACTTGGTCGGGCATGGCGTAATGGCGTCGGTCTTCATCGGGGTCGTCGTACTGGCACGGCGGCGGCAGAGAGCGCGCTCCGCGCCTAGCGGTTCACGACGAGGGTGGCAGCGCGCACGGGGGAGTGGAAGACCACGCGGCGGCCTCCGGTGGCTTGGGCGGCGCTGGTCAGCGCCGTCTACGCCGTGCTTCTTCCTGGCGGCCGCAAAGCCGCTGCTGGCATCGGTCACGGGGCGGCGCACCTCCTCCTGCTCGTCGCTGACGCCCGCAAGCATCCAGGTGCTCGTGCGGTGCAGAGGACAAGGGGGAGGGGACAGGAAACACGGCGACGCCGGGGCACTGGTGAGATTGGCAACGGACACTGAAGAAACGACAGTGGTTCAGACACTGTTAACTGAATTTGACTGAACATGACATTGACAGTGCTCTGAAGGTGTTCGATGAAATGATTTGGTGTGAAGAAATTTTTTCCTGGAGCTGGGACTTGGTGAGGTGACCTCTCAATGCACCCAGAGGCTGCCTGATTGTTCTTAGAATTTTTGGAGAGGGATTTGAATGAATTTCATCAAATTTGGAAAATCTGGTCCAAACTTGCAGCAAGTATAGTTTGAAAATTTTGAAATGGAGACCAGTGGATCTTCATGGATCTTGGTTGAGGGTTCAAAGGACTAGGAAGGGAAATTGGTTTGGGGGCAAAAATCAAAACAGAAAGGGTAGCTCCTTTGTAAATCTCCAAGAGCTAGAATAGAAGGCAGAAATTGTTTTTGATAAGAAATAAATGGAAATAAATATATGGAGAGGTTCAACTTGCTGGATTTGAGGTACATCATGATCCAAAGGTGGGGAAAGTTTTGTGGAAGAGGATTTGCACATAGGTCATGGCAAGAGAGATTTGTTGAAAGTGGAAAAGATCATTCCAAAAGCTATAGGGCTTTTCAAAGGAATTGTCAAAAGGCATTTTTTCCAAGAGAGAAGTATTTTGGTTTGAGTCCAAATAAAAGGAAAGAACCTACAAGACCAAAATCAAGTCTTGGGTGAATCCAAATGAAACGCTTGCCATAAAGGAAAGTTTTTGAGAGGGAGAGTCCTTTAGAAGAAAATTTAAATACCCTCCTCAAATAAAAGTTTTGAAAAAAAATCCAATTAAAATTTTTGGGTGTCACAACACCTACCCCCTTAGGAAAAATCTCGTCCTCGAGATTTCTGCTGATCCTCAAATAGATATGGGTACTCTGCCTGAAGAAAATCTTCCCTTTCCCATGTAGCTTCATCCTCGGTGTGGTTGCTCCACTGAACTTTGAAAAACTTAGTTGTTTTCTGTCGGGTCCTCCGTTCAGATTCTTCCAATATCTTTACTGGTCGTTCTCTGTAGGTGAGATCTGATTGCACATCAATGCTCTCATGGGATACATGCTTCTCCGGGTTACTTATACATTTCCTCAATTGTGAGACGTGGAATACGTCATGGACGTCTGACAGCTCCTTGGGTAGTTCTAGCTGGTAGGCTACGGTTCCTCTTCGTGCAACTATACAGAACGGTCTAGCAGGCCCCTCATAGGAGACACTCGTAGGTATACGGAATCACCGGGTTCAAAACTGACCTCACGATGTTTTTGATCGTAATAGCTCTTTTGTCGGCTTTGCGCTGTCTTGAGTCTGTCCCTGATCTGCTTTACTTTCTCCTCGGCCTCTTTAAGCATGTCTGGGCCGAAGATACGGCTGTCACCTGTTTCTGACCAATTCAGTGGGGTACGACACCTCCGTTCGTACAATGCTTCAAAAGGTGCCATCTGTAAGCTGGCTTGGTAACTGTTGTTGTAGGCAAACTCGGCATATGGCAAACTCTCTTCCCAACTGGATCCATAGGTGAGCACACAGGCTCTCAGCATGTCCTCTAGGATTTGGTTTACGCGTTCCGTTTGTCCATCAGTCTGAGGGTGGTATGCTGTACTGAAGGCTAGTTGCGTTCCCAGAGCTTGTTGTAAGTGATCCCAAAATTTAGAGACAAATTGAGTGCCTCGGTCGGATATTATAGTCTTTGGGACTCCGTGCAAACAAATTATACGGGAGAGATAAAGCTTGGCTAGCCTTTGTGTGGAGTAGGTTGTCTTCACGGGGATGAAATGAGCAACCTTGGTTAGTCGGTCTGTAATGACCCATATGGCGTCATTACCGCGCTGTGATCGAGGTAGTCCGACGATGAAGTCCATTCCTATTTCATCCCATTTCCACTCCGGTATCCTGTTTGGCTGGAGTAGCCCTGCTGGCTTTTGATGCTCGGCCTTGATGCGCTGACATGAATCACAACAAGCAATAAATGCGGCTATATCTCTTTTCATACCGTGCCACCAAAATCTTTCCTGAATGTTTTTATACATTTTGGTTCCTCCAGGGTGGATTGAATATGGGGCGGTGTGGCTCTCGGTTAGGATTTGTTGCTTGAGTTCCTCAATGTTAGGTACGCAAAGTCTGTCCCCATACCATAATATTCCTTCACTGTCTGCGACGAACTCTGAAGCCTTGCCAAGGCTCATCTTCCTCTTTATTCCTTTGATGCTGGGGTGCCCTTGTTGAGCCTTCTTAATTTGTTCCATGAGGGTGGGATGTATCTCCAGATTCGATACGGTGCCCTCAGAGACTAACACCATGTTGAGTCTAGTGAACTCCTGCTGAAACTCAGGCCTCAAGTTTTGTGGATCGTCGTTGTCTGGGCTGGGGTTCCGACTAAGGGCATCTGCCACTACATTTGCTTTCCCTGGATGGTAGTGAATACCGACATCATAGTCCTTGACCAATTCCAACCAGCGTCGTTGGCGCAAGTTTAGCTCTAGTTGCGTGAAAATATATTTAAGGCTCTTATGGTCTGTATATATTTCACAACGATTTCCCAACAGAAAATGTCTCCACTCCTTGAGTGCATGAATGAGTGCGGCTAGCTCCAAGTCATGTGTTGGGTAATTTTCCTCATGTTTCCGCAGTTGCCTGGAGGCATACGCGACAACTTTGCCATCCTGCATCAGCACACATCCGAGGCCTTTCCGGGATGCGTCACAATATACTTCAAAACTCTTGTGTATGTCCGGCACGGTTAAGACCGGTGCGGTTGTTAGCTTCTTCTTAAGCTCTTGGAAGCTTCTCTCGCATGCTTCCGTCCATACAAATTTCTTGTCTTTCTTGAGCAACTGGGTCATTGGTTTTGCCACAGTGGAGAATCCTTCAATAAATCTTCTGTAATATCCGGCCATTCCAAGGAAACTCCGCACATCTGTCACGTTGGCGGGTGGCTTCCAGTCAAGTATGGCTTTGACTTTTTCTGGGTCGACGGCCACGCCTTCTTGGTTTAATATGTGGCCTAGGAAACCAACTTGCCTTAGCCAAAACTCACACTTGCTAAATTTGGCATACAACTGATGTTTCCTTAATTCTCCCAAAACAATTCTGAGATGCTCAGCGTGCTCTTCCGGTGTCCTTGAGTAAACTAGAATATCGTCAATGAACACCACAACAAATTTGTCCATGAATTTCATAAACACTTTGTTCATGAGGTGGACGAAATATGCGGGGGCGTTCGTTAGTCCAAAAGGCATCACTGTGAACTCATATAATCCATATCTGGAGGTAAACGCTGTCTTAGGGATATCTTCTGTCCGTACTTTCAATTGATGATATCCCGACCTCAAATCAATTTTTGAGAACACCTTGGCGTGTGCGAGCTGGTCAAACAAATCATTTATCCGTGGCATCGGATATTTGTTTTTGATGGTGACCATATTGAGAGCTCGATAGTCTATACACAATCTCAGTGTCCCATCCTTTTTCTTGGCGAATAATACTGGCGAACCCCAAGGTGAGGAGCTGGCTCGAATAAAACCTTTGTCCAGTAATTCCTTTATCTGCTCCTTCAATTCTACCAATTCTGAGGGTGCCATTCTATAAGGCTTCTTATAGATGGGAGCGGTGCCAGGTGCTAGTTCAATGCTGAACTCTATCTCTCGGTCTGGTGGCATGCCTGGTAGTTCTTCAGGAAATACGTCAGGAAACTCGCATACCACTGGAACTTTTCTTAGTTCTGAAATGTCCACTTTGTTCAATTTTGGTTGCCGTGACCGGGGTCTTTATTGAGCTGTAACCTTTATTGTCTTGCCGTGATGATGGGTGAGGATCACAGTACGATTGAAACAATCAATAAATCCTTTGTTGGTGGTCAACCAGTCCATCCCTAAGATGACATCCAGTCCTTTATTTTCCAACACGATGAGATTAGCTTGGAACTGTAGTCCTTCGAACTCAATGATCACTCCTTGGCAGTAACTCTGAGCGATCTGTTTATTTCCGGGGGACTTGATGACCATAGACTTTTCCAAGGGAAGTATCGGAAAACCATGTTGCAAAACAAAATTCTTCGAAACGAACGAATGGGAAGCTCCAGAATCAAACAAAACCGTGGCAGGTACTGTGTTGACAGGGAACATACCGAGCACGATGTCTGGGGCATTCTGCGCTTCTTCCCTGGTCACATGGTTCAGGTGACCCTTCCTGTGGTTGTTGTTGGGATTGAAATTGTTGCGCTTGGGGGCTGGATTGTTCCCACCATTATTTGGCTTGGGGGCCGAGTTCCTTGGCTTTGGACACTGTTTAGCATAGTGCCCTTCTTCACCACAAGCATAGCAGGTGACCCCTGGACGGTACGTGAACTCCTTGTCCCTGGAATGAAACTGTCTGACTGTCCTTAGATCAGTAGTCGTGGATTTCCTTGCTTCTGTCCTTGGAACCTCAGTCTTGCTTCGGTTGTTGCGAGCAAGAGTCGTCTTGTCCATCTTTCACTTACGGATATCTTCCAGACTACGGCGCTCATTCTCCAAGGTAATGGCCTTGTCAACCAGAGTTTTAAAATCCGGGAAAGTGTGTACAACCAGTTGGCATCTTAGTGCCGGTGTCAGGACGTCCAGGAATTTTTCCATCTTTTTGTTCTCAGTCATATGCTCGTCGTAGGCATAACGAGATAGCTGGGTAAACTGACCGTTGTATTCTGTCACTGACATGCCTCTTTGCTTGAGGTCATCAAATTCTCTCTTCTTGATTTTTATGATGCTCCTGGGGATGTGTGCTCCACGAAAGCCTTCCTTGAACTCTTCCCAGGTGATGTTGTGTTCACTGGGATGCATGTGTAGGAAGTTTTCCCACCATGCTGCAGCTGCTCCAGTAAGGTAGTGTGGTGCATAAAGCACCTTCTCATGATCTGAACACTGAGCAATAATCAGCTTCCTTTCGATGTCACGAAGCCAATCATCGGCTTCTAGCGGCCTATCGGTGTGAGCAAACGTTGAAGGGCGAGTCTTCTGTAACTCAGATAACTTGGAGTGTGGCTGGTACGGCTCATGGTGGTTTCCCATATTGATGACGTGGGTCATCATCTCTTGGTGCTGTTGCTGGCTCTGTTCGAAGAGACGGCATACTTGAGACAAGGCTGCTTCGCTGTCCTGTTGACTGGACTGTCCCTGAGTGAAGTTGTTGCTAGTCTGTGTCCCATAAACTCCTTCTGGCTGATTGGGCATGGAGCGAGTCCACGGGCGAGACATTTTTCCAGTCTGGGGGTATTATTTTGCAAAACTCATGAGAAGAACTGTGTGACACGCGGAAAATCTTGCAAAGGCAAAAATTTAAAAGACCTCAAGATTTTTCAAGAAAACATGAACGATTTCGTACGGAGAAGAACTGCTTAGCACATAACTTACACGCGAAAAGCAAACACACGATACAGCACTCAGGATGCGCGTACACAATCCTGACATGCTATTAAAGCTAGCACACTCCTCCGGAAAGCAGCGAACACACTAATACAAACTAGCGTACAGATAAAACACATCATACAAGCAGACATAACGCGCGGCTACTCGGCGCTCTTAGTCGGAGATGGTGACGATGTCCTTTCCCTTGCCGAGGGCAAGGCTCAGCGGTGCAGGAGATTTAACCTCCACCTCCTCTCTAGCAGGCTCCTGGCGCGTAGCACTGCGCTGCGGTGATGGCGCGGGTGCGACAGGCGGCAGTGCGGGTGTGGCAGGTGGTGCAGCTCTGACTGGAGTAGGAGAGATGACTCGGTCGAACTCCTCAGTGGTAGGCAGACGGCGAGCAGTGGCCAAAATGGCCAGTGCATAAGATGCTGAGGATGAGACGAATGTCAGTGGTGGTGCCATGTGAAGAAGCTCCTTCCTGCAGGCAGGACCGCCCCGAACTAAGTCCATGCGGGCAGCCACAAGATCGTCCACGAGGTTGTCGAAAGACTCCTCCAGAGCCTTGAGATACTCCACGACCATCTCGATGGCTTCATCCCGCTCTCCCCTATGGCAGGCGAATGCATAGTGACAAGTATATGGCACATGGCATGGGAGGTAGCGGTAGCGACGAGTCTTCATCCAAGGAAGAATTTCCCGAAGGCGAGCTATCGTCTCACGGGCAGCCATCTGCATGGCATGCCTCTCCGTAGGCATGGCCCTTCCCACAAAACGGAAGTGGCGAGACGCAGAACGTCCTCCCTTGAATTGCACCACGGCTTGGTGCATAGACACGTCGTCGCTGAGCTTGTGCTGGTAAAGCGTGAACTCCGGACGAGTCGCTGGCCCGATCGCGAGCTTGGTGATGGAGACGAGGAGTTTGACAAACCCCTCAGGCACGTTAGTGAACACTCGAGTCTCGCAGCTGCTGCCAGCCATCTACAAAAGTAGGCAAAAATTCTGAGTAGTCAAGTCATAAATTTATGATGACTAACAGAAAATAGCTACATTTGCAAAATGCTGAAAAAGCACAAAAGACGCTAATAACCGATTAGCGATCGCACCTAGTGGCTTCCTACAGTCAGCCTGGCTCTGGTACCAAGCTTGTCATGACCGGTTTTTCAATAAAATATTTATTGAGAGACCAATCCCTTTTACGGACCAGTAAAGAAGAATTCCTTCTCACTGGTAGACAATACCTTGGTCACAGAAGAAAAATACCAGGAGTACTGAATATAATACAAGGTTGAGCGGAGACTGCTCAACAATTTATTACATGAACGCCGATAAAACATAACGGCGGATAGGGTGGCATAACTACTAACTCACGATAACAACGGTGGTGGAAAAAATATCACAGCGGAGTGGGTGATATGACTCCTGAAAACTACAGCTCTTCGAGCGTCGGAGTGAAGCTCAAGGAGATTTATTGCGGGTGGCGGAAGCGTATACGATACAAGTGACCAATATCCAGGATCGCACGGGACTGACTGGGATTCCTCTAGGCGTCGGACTCACTATCAAACTCTTCATCCACGAGATCGCCTTCGTCAACATCTGGCCAAATCAACAAGCCAGGTGAGTACTATGAAAGTACTCGCAAGACAGTTCGGACATAAGATATAACAAATGTAAACATGAAGCGTATGAACAGATTAACAAGTGCACTCAGACATAGAGATAATACTGTACGAAAAATAAAAGAGAAGTCGGGCGGTAGTCCTCCCGAAATCCCAAAATAATATACTGGGTGCCAAACGAGGGTCTGAATGACTCCTCGGGAGGAAAATGCAAGAATAACAATGCCGCAGTCGGGCGTCAAGGCGACACCACATAAAGGGCTTATGATGAAAATAAAGGACAAACATGCCACAGTCGGACGTCTGAGCGACATCACATAAAGGGCTTATATTGAAAATAAAAGACAAACATGCCACAGTCGGACGTCTGAGCGACATCACATAAAGGGCTTATATTGAAAATAAAAGACAAACATGCCACAGTCGGACGTCTGAGCGACATCACATAAAGGGCTTATATTGAAAATAAAAGACAAACATGCCACAGTCGGACGTCTGAGCGACATCACATAAAGGGCTTATATTCATAACTTAGTAGCTCATGAATTTTAAATCATATCAAGAGAATAATCAGGCATGAGATAAACAACAGGGTTAGTCCATCCACAGGAATAACGTTCAGCCAAGTTTACTACTCACGCTCGCTGACCGGAAAGAAAAAAATATACCACGAGGTTATGACATAGACATGGATACGCTGATCACGTTACTTGACCATGGATACGATGACTCAGAAGGATTTGACTCTGCAGAGTTTGTACTTTAACCATAGCCAACGGATTTCAGTAGTCACGGGGACTAGTTCTGTTTACGGTGTTTTGGAACAAACACGTCTAACCAGTACACACCCATTCAACATTCCGAAGCCAAGAATCACCCTCGGCAACGTTCAAGAAAAACCTTGAGACGGGGAGGCTACAACCTCGCGTAGCATGGGATCAAATTTCTATACGCGCGCTCTAAGGGGTGCCCCCCTCTCGGTCCCAACCGGAAACACCCATGCCCCCTGACCGGATGACTGGCTTTAATCCAGGGCCATGGAACCATCATCCCGGCCCCTCTGTTTGGTGTGTACACGGAAAGAGGTTACCAACTTACTAAATCGTATTCTGGCAGAAAACATGTGGTAGCACGGAAGGGGGAAGAACGATAACGTGACTCCGTCCACGTTAACGTCGGAATTAATCAGATGACGTAAGGCTGGCATGCTACAACAGTACCACCTTACTGCCCTTCATGTCACCACATGACTAGGCCATCTCTCATCAGAGATCACAGTAACTTTGGAACACACGGGTAGTTGCCTCACATGCAACGAGATACTCACCGATACTCATATGCCATGCACAACCCTTCACGCAAACATGCAAAACACCTACCATATCAAAGGTTCAAACATGCTTGCCTGGTTCAGAGAAGTCGGAGTCTAGCTCGGCGAAGTTCGCGGCTCCGTCACCTCTCCCGGAACCTACGGTATATCAGAAATGTATACTAGCGTGAAAACCAAAGCGTGCATAAAAGTTGTTCCAAATTTTTTCCAAATAAATCCCATAAAAAACTAGACAAAATTATAAGACTGTCAGAAAAAGAATCACTCAAAAATCACTTTTCATTAAAAAGTTATAAGGGTTTCTGTCCAGGGACTCATCTGTAATGAAACAGAAAAGTTCCAGGGGCTTAACTGAGAAAACAGGAAACGGTTCGAATAGAAACGCGCCAGCCCACAGAGAAAACGTACTCTGCCCGAAGGCGCCAACAGAAAACACTTCGGGGGTGAAAGAGGAGAGGCTGACGTGGGGGGTCCACATGTCAGGTTTGAAAAACCTCGCCGGCGCCCGAAGGCTGCGGTGGTCGCCGGCGTCGAACCACGACAAGTCAGGGAGATCGGAGTGTACCAAGAGTATCAGCGTGTCCTTCCGCGTCGGTGGGTGGTGGACTTGGGCGTCAGAGAGCACCACGTCGACGGCGACACTTTCTCCGGCGGACGGCGGCTCGGGCGATGGTGCGGAACTCCGGTGGTGTGCTGCAAACTTTGAATTGAAGCGCGGGTCAGAAGGAGGGATGCACTAGAGAGTTACTGGCAAGAGATGGGAGGCAGAGGTGCACGCACGGGAGCGAATCGAGCTGGATCCCGTGGCGGGTCGCGGCGGCCGGAGTTGAGGAAGGAGACTCCCTCGGGGCTCTACCAGTGGCTAGGCGGGGTCTTGGTGGAGTGCAGAGGTGGTGTGGGTACTAGCTGGAGCTCGGGGCCTCTGTTTATAGGCGGCTCGAGGGGGTGGCCGTGAACGGAGAATCTCCGGCGAGCGATTACGGCGAGGCAGTGGCTTGGCAGAGGGTTTAGGTGGCCAGGCAGCACCAGTGAGAGTTACTGGTCCCGTTCCACTACTAAACTTGGTCGGGCATGGCGTAATGGCGTCGGTCTTCGTCGGGGTCGTCGTACTGGCACGGCGGCGGCAGAGAGCGCGCTCCGCGCCTAGCGGTTCACGACGAGGGTGGCAGCGCGCACGGGGGAGTGGAAGACCACGCGGCAGCCTCCGGTGGCTTGGGCGGCGCTGGTCAGCGCCGTCTACGCCGTGCTTCTTCCTGGCGGCCGCAAAGCCGCTGCTGGCGTCGGTCACGGGGCGGCGCACCTCCTCCTGCTCGTCGCCGACGCCCGCAAGCATCCAGGCGCTCGTGCGGTGCAGAGGACAAGGGGGAGGGGACAGGAAACACGGCGACGCCGGGGCACTGGTGAGATTGGCAACGGACACTGAAGAAACGACAGTGGTTCAGACACTGTTAGCTGAATTTGACTGAACATGACATTGACAGTGCTCTGAAGGTGTTCGATCAAATGATTGGGTGTGAAGAAAAATTTTCCTGGAGCTGGGACTTGGTGAGGTGACCTCTCAATGCACCCAGAGGCTGCCTGATTCTTCTCAGAATTTTTGGAGAGGGATTTGAATGAATTTCGTCAAATTTGGCAAATCTGGTCCAAACTTGCAGCAAGTATAGTTTGACAAATTTGAACTGGAGACCAGTGGATCTTCATGGATCTTGGTTGAGGGTTCAAAGGACTAGGAAGGGAAATTGGTTTGGGGGCAAAAATCAAAACAGAAAGGGTAGCTCCTTTGTAAATCTCCAAGAGCTAGAATAGAAGGCAGAAATTGTTTTTGATAAGAAATAAATGGAAATAAATATATGGAGAGGTTCAACTTGCTGGATTTGAGGTACATCATGATCCAAAGGTGGGGAAAGGTTTGTGGAAGAGGATTTGCACATAGGTCATGGCAAGAGAGATTTGTTGAAAGTGGAAAAGATCATTCCAAAAGCTATAGGGCTTTTCAAAGGAATTGTCAAAAGGCATTTTTTCCAAGAGAGAAGTATTTTGGTTTGAGTCCAAATAAAAGGAAAGAACCTCCAAGACCAAAATCAAGTCTTGGGTGAATCCAAATGAAACGCTTGCCATAAAGGAAAGTTTTTGAGAGGGAGAGTCCTTTAGAAGAAAATTTAAATACCCTCCTCAAATAAAAGTTTTGAAAAAAAATCCAATTAAAATTTTTGGGTGTCACAACACCTACCCCCTTAGGAAAAATCTCGTCCTCGAGATTTCTGCTGATGCTCAAATAGATATGGGTACTCTGCCTGAAGAAAATCTTCCCTTTCCCATGTAGCTTCATCCTCGGTGTGGTTGCTCCACTGAACTTTCAAAAATTTAGAGGTTGAAGAAGCACTATGGCCGTTGGATGGACATCGTACGGTCACCGGAGCTAGAATCGTTCATATTGACTAAGTTGACAAAGCCCTCTGTCCCCATCAACTTAGTAGGCCCACTAGTCAGCCACCCACTATGGTGGGTCCCAGCTAGTAGGGGGTATTCATTTTTTTGTGCGTCATAAGGACGCACTTCCTTGCGTGCGAAGATATAGCTGGTGGGTCCGACCAGTCAGTGGGGGGAACAGTTTTTTCATGAAATACAGAAGCCCTTCCCGTGGGTCCTAGCTGTCAGGTGGAGGAATTGTTATTTTGCGCGTAGTAAGGAGGCATTTCCTTGCATGCGGCCATGGACCCAGCTATCAGCCTCTCCACGTACAGTCCACTTCCGATGGATGTTGTTCATTGACCACGTTGACCAGGCCGCACCGAGAGCACCAGGGCGGTGGACGATGGCGAGGCCTAGGAAGGGAATGACACGGAGCCAGGGAAGACTCGACAGTTCTTTCCCACGCGGAGGAGTACGAGGGTTTACTCGTTCGTCTGCCGTCCCCGGAGAATAACAGCAGGTGTGGGTGAGTAGAGGGATAGCTAGGCTAGTGATGGGAGTACGGTGGGGCAGTGAGGCCTGCGCAGCAGCATAGCCGGCCGCGGGAGGAGGGAGCAGGCAGTCCCGCCGGCGCTTGTTTGAGCGGTTGGAGCAGGAAAATCAGAGATTGAAGAAGCACGGCAGCCGTTGGATGGACATCCAACAGTCACTGCCCTCGTGTGCATTATTTCTAATAATGTACAGCCCATTTGCTAATTCTTAAAAAAAATATGGAGCCCATCTTCTTTTTGTTAGCATTACACCCCATATTGTGGCCACGGTTAAAAAGTATATGAATTTTTGCATATTTCGGTGCGGTTAACTGTTTTTAATCCCGAAATATCGATTCACATTCAAACTATTTTGAAAAATAATTTATATAAATATGAAATCCAAATAATTTTCCACGCATAAAAATCAATGGAATTTAAAATCTTGTCATGAAAAAAATTGAAACTAATTCCCGGTTTGATCTGTTTTAAAACTGTACAGCCCATTTCTGGGCAAACCGAATGAAACTCTCCTCATCTTGAAATATTTGCAGCCCAGCAGGGCTGATAAAGTAAGTAGACCTCGTTTGGGTATTTCTTTAAAAAAATAGAACTGTGCTAGCCATTTTTAGCAAGAAAAAAACACAACTGGGCTCATGATGTGGTAAACATAAATAAGACCCTGGCTAGACGGGCCACAGCCCCCGCACAGCCCCGTTGTTACCCTGATCCGTCGCTAAAACTAGTATAAATAATAACTGCTTGTTCCTCAAAAAAAATTGCGCGACCTGCTGGGTCCCTGGTGTCAGCCGCTCGTAGTGTAATTCTCTCGTTTATTGACTATGTTGACAATGGCGTGAGCCCAAGATGTCCAACCATTAGGAGGAACCATATTTTTGGGCTTGTATTATAGAGGCACTTGCTAGCGTACTGCCATGACGCTGGTGGGTCCCTACTGTCATCCTCTCCACGTACAGTCATCTCCTTGTTCCTCTCGGTTGTTGATGACGTTGACAACGCAAGAGGGTGGCGCACCGCGCACGGCGAGCGAACCAAGGCCGCAAGGTGGAGGACGATGGCGACGCCTCAGACGGAACGAACAGGAGCCGTGGAAGATGCGCCGGTCCAGTCGCAGGCGGAGGGGAGTACGAGGGTTGACCAGTTCGGGTGCAGGTGCGTGTTGGGGCTGACGTCACCAGATAATAACAGGACGTGTGGAGGAATAGAGGAAGGGACTAGCCAATGTTGGAGGGTACGTACGGTAGGGCGGCGGAGGCGCAGCCAGCCATGGGAGGCGGGAGAAGGAGGAGCCGACGGGGTGGTTTGGTTTGGGTGGGTGGAGGAAGAAGAAGACAAGAGATAGAAGATACACGACAGATGTTGGATGTCAATCCAACGGCTGGTAGGGAGAATCGTTTGTTGACCGTCTAGTAAGTCGACACCACCTTGGATAGGCTATTTCCTCGCGGGTCCCAAATGTCAGAATCCAAATCTGTCACGGTCATGCAGTCTTTCCTATGAAAAATTTACAGCCCATTTGATGTGCTAGTTCGAAATAAGTTTGTGGGTGCTGGTGGCGGCTAATCACTTGGCTTCTGTAATGCACAGTGAGCTAAAGCAGCAGGCGAGAGTGATGTTATTTCCCTTGGTTGGGATTTGTTAGTTGTTACAATATTTCACTCTAAATTAAATGACTGGCAAGCCATTTGCCTTGCTTCAAAGAAAATATGACAGTCACAGCCGAGTTGGAAAGGGCAAGAACATCTAACTCCAGCTTACAAACTGTACAAAAGCACGAGGGTTAATTGTTCATCAGGTTTACAAAAAAGCCCAGGTTGAAAAGGGCAACAACATCTAACTCCAGCACTGTTTTCGGCAGTCATAGTCAAATGGATCGGTCAGGTTCATAGAATGAACATCCTGGATCGTAAAATTTACTGGATTATTACCACAATATGTTGTAAATAGAAGCCCGACACGTTCAGAAGCTTTTTTGCCCACCTGAAACTCCTTTTTTTGCTCTTCCACATACCCATCCGTCAAAACCATGCTGCTGATAAACTTAAGCCTAATGGACAATAGTAACCTCGCATTCAGCAGGAAGAATGTGACAAATCTAGTGTTTGCACGGTTGGCTACATAAAGTTCTAACGTTATTGTCTTCAATCGAATCTCATGAGAATTGAGAAAATCCCGATGCTTATGAATCCACCGATTGGTTATAACTTTCTTACCCCGTCCTGTTGCCTAAATAGACATGATGATTGAAAATAGTTAAGGTCTAAAAAAAGAGTGTCGAAAGAGCAACAGCTGAACGGTTAATTCTAGTACACTATATGCGGGCTTCCAATGTGGGTGAAATTATCACCTTTATATACAACTTCTCCAGACATGGAAAGCATTGCAGCAAGCCAATAATCTTATTCAGATCAAAACTATTCATTTGGATATATAAGATCTTGACAGAATCCAGCACCATTGATAGGCCATCCATGGAGAAACTCTTCATTGAGCATAGAACATAATATTAGTACAAAATGTGTACTCCAACATGACATATAACTTATGCGCAGAAATTTAAAATGCAGCTTATGGTTACAAGTGTAGATGATAATGTAAAGTACCTGAAGAACTGTGGAGCCAAACACCATATTGAAATGAGCACAGAGATCATGTATTACACCCAAGGTCTCCAGTTTAGGCGCATAGAGGACGGTTATTTGCAACGGTGAATAACTAGAATCAAGGATCAACCTTTGAAGTGAAGGGGCATCTTGGATGATGAGCTGCCTTCCATCAAAACAAATTCCAATTCTTACAAGGTTAGGCGACTTTATTTGGAGACAACCGATTCTAACTGTGAAAACAAGCACCAAGCACTCCAGGGCAGGGCAACTGGAGTGGATGATGTTGTGCAATGAGGCCTCCGATATACGAACCCGCACAAGTGAAAGTTTCTTGAGAAATGCGAGTCGAAGGTTTAGTACCAGATTGTTTGGTAGGTTGCACAACGCAAAGGTGGCGGTGTGGAGAGAGGAGTAAAACCGCGAGATGGACATTGGTGCTGAGGGCACAGGTAGATGGCGTTCGGTATCTGGTAGGTGATTTCCAGGGGAATAGTAGAACTCAAGCAGCTGTAGTTCTGTGAATTCGGGGGATTTCAGCCAGGCGTCCACCATGCAGGGCATGGTATGCTTGCTCAGGTAGCATGACGGGATGCAGAGCTTTGAACGGAGCCCTGGTGGTAGGAGGTGATGGCTCTGGGGATTTCAAAATCATTGAAGAGAGATAACTGACGACAGTCGAGATTAAGGGGCACGACGCGCCATAGAGGGCGCCATCGAATTGAGAGGACTTGGGTGCGGCAGCAATCCTTGGTGGGGAGAAGCGAGATGATCTCCCCAAGGACGGCGTCCGGGAGATCGCTGATGCGGTCCACCCGAGATTCTACGGGTTCCTGGGATGCGGTGGGGGCGGGGTCGCCGCTTCTCCCCGCGTTGCCGGGTGCGGGATCTACAACAGACGTCGCCGCTGGCGGGAGCCTCATCTTCTTGGCGCTGGGGTCAGCCGACTCCATTTTCCTCGAGGGCGTCGCATCGCGCTCACGGATTTGAGCAGAGTAACGAATGACGAGCCTAGTTGTAGTGCGAGTGAAGAAGAAGTGGAGCTGGGGTTTTTCTGTAGTAGTGAGGAAGAAGGGGAGCTGGGGCTTTCTGTAGGAGTGAGGTGAGGAATTTGTGGGTACGAGTGGAGCGAGCTAACGTGAGGTGGGTGGGAGTGAGGAGGAAGAAGAACACCCAGGTTTTTTGGGGGGCGGTGTGCTGGGTGTGGGTAGCGCCTCTCATTCAGTAAATATATGGACTTTTGAATTGATTTTACTATTTACTAGGGTGGATGGGTTGTTTTGTCTTGGGCCCAGAGAAACAATTACTACTAGTACAGTGGAGACACTCTACAGCTACCCAGAAAAACAATTACTACTAAAACAGTGGATACAATACCGCTTCTGGCTCCTCCTAGGTCATCGAAATGTCTCCCTCTACTGAATGCCGGTATACTTTTGTTCACCGACATGCGGGCCATGCAGCGCGCGGGCCCAAATGCCATCCACCAAATTAGAAGGCAGTATGCAGGCGGAGAGTCACCCCGGTCGTAGCGCGGCAATAACGAGCCGTCGTATCACAAAACCCCACCTCCCCGCAGTCTAAGTTTGACGGACGAAGCAACCATCATTTCACTCTTCGATGAATCCCCTTCTCCCTCACCGTCTTCAAGAAAGGCAACACTTGCATCTGCCACTGTTCTTCTCTCCCAACGAAGGGAAGGTAAGCGGATCCGTGATGTTGGTATATTTTCGTTCAGAGAAAAAAAAGAACTTTTGCAAAGCAGTAACCGATCCTCACTCTTTTTTTTGTTTCATTGTCATTGCGATTGTGTTTTTATTTCAGTGGTCCCCTAGTATTCGTCAGTTTCATGATGGACCAAGGAGAACCAGGCAAAGATTTGCCGATATTAGAGCAGACGCGGGAGGCTGATCCCCACGAGACAGAGTGCTCCAAGAAGATGGAGGCAGCCACCGAGCCGATCCCAGATACGCTCACGGCCACTACTGAGATGATCAACGCCCCGTTTGAGGTTACAGCCCCCGTGGCACTGCAGGAGTAGTTTTCCCCCTTCGAGGATGTGCCCCCCCGCTGAGCTGCCCAAGGTGATTTTCTTCTTTGCCGATCTCGATTGTGGTTTCTCATCTAAGTATGTGGTGATGAATAATGCAAAATTTTATTAGCTTCGATGCCATACTATACATAGTGGTTTAAATAACTTGTGTTTCTTATACTAGAAAGTAATTCAGAATTTGTTTCTGTTTCAATTAGAGCCCTGCTGCAGACAAGGATTGTGTGGTTGTACATGTCACTTGCTATGAGGCGGATGACCTGAATATACGCACTGGGAAAACAGAGTTTTTAGGCTGTTGGATCTTGGAAGCCATTTGCGCTTATACCAATGAAGAGTTGTATTCCAGCCTCACTACTGTCAGGCGTGTTGTCCAGGGTGTACTGAAGCACAAGAAGTTCAAAGCTACTCCTTCGTTTGTGAGGCATAATGTTCTTGTCAAGCTTACGCAGGAAGATGACGTGGCATGCCTCCACAAACAAGTTTATGAGTGCCAAGGCCACAAGGTTGTCTTCATGAAGGTTCACATGATTGAGCTGCTGCCGGACGTCCTCGATGATGTTCATGGCAAGGTTCATCTTGTGTCCAGCCCAAATTAGATCGAGGCATGAAATAGTTGCCCCAGCTAGTGTTTAATAGTAGTTTGGATTGTGTCTAATTATCCAAACCTTGCCTGTTATCGAGCCCTCTGGGGTTAGTACTCTGTTTGAATCCATCTATGGGAACTGCTGCTACTTTTGTGTGCCCGTGAATCATCGTAATTGTTGCCAAAATAGATGTGTCCTCACTACTTTTATCATACGAGCAGTGTGTGTTTTGATGAAATAGAGTACTCATTCGAGAACTGTGCGTCGACGTATACATAAGTACTTGTAAACACTGTTGGTGCTACCCCACTTGTAAGCAGTTGTGCAAAACACGACACATTGGCTCAGCTCGCTTCAACACTAGGCTATTGACCAGCTAACAATCAACAATCTGTTGTCTGACATATAAGCAACTATGTATCTTGTTACAGTGGTTCATGCAGTTAACTAAGGCCACAATGTAAATTCCAAACGTTCACACGCTAGTCCAGCGTTCATGTGGAACACTCACATTAAACTCGGCTTCATAAAAAACTTGAAAAGCATAAGTTAAGCAATTTTATACCTCTTAATGATTCATAGAACATAACAAACATATAATAGTTCACAGCAAAAGACAAAGTTGTGAGAAGGCTTACAAATCAGGAAAAAACAAGCAAGGCTTCCCTGAGCAAAGGGCCTCCTGGCAGGCTTAAATTTCCTGGAGTTCACTATATTTTTTTCTTGTTGCCACCATCCAGGGTTAGGTTCTCTCATTCCAGAATAACCAATTATAATTGTGTTCTCAGCTGGAATGCTGAACTGAACCATGTAGTGTACTGACCAGCTGAAATTCTTGTGCATTCCACTAAATTTAAGCACCGCTATTTGCATAAATAAACAGACCACAATGCCTCTTGTCCGCGCACCTGTCCAAAAAACCGTCGTGCAGCCGTGCCAGCTAGTCCTTGGTCTATGGATGAACTGGTAGAAAGGTGCATTCCGGACTAGCATGCAGTTGTTTTCGCTCGTCCCTAAACTACAATTAGGAAGTAAAACGTACGAATCAACTTCTTTTATATTGCGTTGGTCATTCTACCTAGTAACTACCAATGTAGGAATACCTAGAAGACGGGTGGTAAGACGACGGCAATGAGGGATAGCCATCTCATTTTGCGCAGTTCTACTAAAACTGAGGTTTGCGCTTTTGATTGCGCGGATAGAAATGATACGGAGACAGACATCCCAAAATGATATGGAGACAGACATCCCTATTTGCGCAAATACGAAATACGATTATTTAAATAGTGACAGATATTTGCAGTGGTGTATGATTACCAGCAGCATCTATTGTGTTATAATTGGCACTAGATTGACAGTATGAAAGTGTCCTTAAGTAAGTAGCATCACATCACATCAACACTGCCACTAGATTAACATGCAGAACAATAGCATTAGTATTACTGTCATGAGAGTAGCACATGGTCAGTAAATGCGCAATCAAATTTGTGCAGTTCCACTGGGATGAAGCAATGTTAGCGGTGTGAGATTAAAGTGTAACTGCAAAAACACAATTCATGGGAAATAAACCAAGACGGAAGAACTTCATAAAATGGTGGTGGCATTGCTTCAATTTATCGACGGCACTAGACCATTACTTATAGTGACATTAGGTGGCATTGCTTAATGCTTCATGTGATTTTACATTAACGGTAGCGATATGGGCGTAGGGACAGCAGGGGCATAAAGTGGTGAGGCAGATGTGGTTGCCGAGAGCGGCAAACACTCAGGCAGCATGTCTGCAGTTGTCCCATTTTTATCTCCTCGGCGACATTTTCCTATGTGAGCACAGGAAATCTAGACCTGCTCATTCTAATTTGCGTTGTCCCCCAACACCCGTCACTTTCTTTCCTTTTTCAACCAAGACATAGGTCCACTCCCCCCCACCCTTCGCCATCCACCATGCTTTCTTCGTCTTTTCAACCAAGAGACCGGTTGGGTAGCCAGTATCTACTACTTTCCACTGTTTCCTCTTAGAACCAAGTCCTAGATTCATGCTACAGCTTTCCCACTTTCTTCCCTGTTTGAACCAACTCTTATAGTCGACTGTATGAACTAGCTTTACCTCTAATAATAGTAAAAGTCTAGGTGGCTTTGGAACAGCGGACGGAAGTAGAAAAAGATCCACACGAAGCCAAGTGGGGAGCTGGGGCAGTAGAGCAAGGCAGGTTTCGAAGGAATATATACCTGAGGGTCGTCGGCATGTGGCAAAGATGGCGTCGGGAGGCCGCATCTTGGCCACAATACCGCAGGCAGGAAGAAGGGGTCGGAGGCCCTCCGGAGCCGACGCTCTCTCGGTGAGAAGGGAACGGCCGCCGATCGGGACACGCGGGCAGCCATTGGTCTCCTCCCTCGCCACCGACGACAGCGTGAACAATGCACCTACACCCCTGCCCCGGTCGAGGTTGTCCGGCCGGATTTGTGACCAGCCGTGAGCTGAGAGAGAGTGTGGCCACCTATGGCTTGCTTAGATTTGGAGAGCATGAGAGAGTGAACGAGAGGAACCCTAGTAAAGCAAGCGCTAAGGCTCCTGCTTATATATATAGTGGAGTGATTTTGTTGTACCAGCTTCAAAAAAATGCGCTCCTACGTGTACCCGCGAGTGGGTGTGAGAGAACTAGTGCGTGCGTGCACCGCTTCTCTTCGTGAGAGTACAATATACTATGCCTAAAGAACGTTCGCCACAAGAGTAATAGTATAAGTGTGTGACGTGTGAGCTAAAATAAAATGTGCGCGACGTCTTTTGTTTTTAGAAGTTCTGAGGGTAGGGTGTGAAGAGCACATATGTGTGTGACGTCTACCTGCAGATAGACGATGGGTGCGAGAGGACTCGGGAGGGTGCGTGTGCGTGAGAGAGAGGGGGGCACGTATCAATGCAATGCATGTGTCCGTAAATCATTATCCGACAAACGTTCGCCACAAGCCTTTTCCTGACGAACGCCATAAGGACCGTTAGATCGGCATCCGACAGTGTCAGTTTTGCCATGTCATTTAACAGAACAGCCACTCCTCCTACACACAAATCTTCCACGTGAGTGTTAGCAACTGCCGTATGCTCCCTCCGTTCCAAAATGAAGTGCATATAGCTTTATTGAAAATTTGAACCTCGCAAACTTTTACCGAGTTTTCATGTACCAAATTGCACATGTAGAATACCCTGTATATATCATTTCATTCATCTTCGAGAGGTAACTATAAAGATGGGGGAGGAGTCTACAAAGAAAGACCATCGTATCCCAGCAATTTCAACCATCCTTTGGTGTGGAGGAATATCATAGGAACTCTATATGATATGATTTTTATAGGATTTTTTCCTTTAGAGCCAATTGGTTCATAGGAATAGATTCATATACTCCACATTTCAAAGGAAATAAACATGATATCATTTCTATAGCTTTAGAGCCACTTGGTTCATATGAATGAATTCCTATACTCCCATAATTTCAAAGGAAAATAAACATTAGCGTATATTCAATAGAAAAGTTCCTATGATATGAACCAAATTACATCTCTTTTCTAATCCCTCCTCATAGGAATTGAGATACATGTCATCTCTAGATTCAATAGAAAAGTTCCTATGATGTGAACCAAATGACATCTCTTTTCAAATCCCTACTCATAGGAATTGAGATACTCCATGTCATCTCTTTCCCTACAACTTCCATGTATACATCTTCTATTCCTAAATAGCTAGTACAACCCACTAGTAGCTTTTTTCCAAGACATGCAACTATGGCACAAGAACTATATAGTGTGCGAATAACTTGAAAGATGGTCGCTGGATGAAGCTAATCCGATAGTGCAGAGATGGCAAATCCGAGCACTACTGGCCGTTGGATATCATCAACATTCCACCAGATCTGCCACATGTACAATTTAGAAGACTCCATGGTTGAACTTAAGCATAATGCACAAACCTCAAAACACAAGCACTTCTCCTTTGTTCTAGAATCTTCCGTATCATAATTGATTTTTTTCTAAATGAATTGCCATTATTTGTTTTTTACTTTATGCTTTACAATGCACAACCCCATGAATCTTAACATTTTTATAAAACTAATTGATTTTGAATGAGATGAACTATAAGAACTAAACGAACATCTACATCATGCATATATGACTCAAAGCTTTACATGCTATAGTGTGTATTTATTCATAATTTGGTTTCGAAATCTCATGCGTTCAATGCATGTGTACCTTACTAGTTTTGAGTAGAGTAGCAAATTTCACGCGGCCCCGGGTATATCAAAATGCAGGGCCCATGCATCATTGCCTTTCGGTCGAACCTACGTCCACAATTTTTTGTACGTACTATATCTCCACTGGTCCCCGAACCCAAAATGCTGCCTCGTTCCCCTAAAACCAAGCGGCCCACACATATTTAAGGCGTCGACTCGAACTCAATCCCTCTCCCGTTTACTACGACGTGGCCCCGCACGCCGTAGTAGTACTCCTACAAACCCTACCGCCGCACGCATCATCGGTTTTCTTCAAGAGGACGAGGGAGAAGCCGATTTGTAGTGGAGGCGCTTTCAAAAAAATGATCTGTAGTGGAGACCCCTACCCTAGGGTGCCCTAGGTAGCTGCCGCACGCATCATTGGTTTTCTCTTTTCTTTATGCTCTTGCGCCCTATAGTGAAATAATGGTTGCTTCGTCCGTCCAGCTTAATGCGGGAAAGGTGGGGCTTTGTGATTTGACCCCTCATCGCTCATTTTCTACTACTGCGGCGCTACGACCGGGGTGCCTCCAATTCCAACCGCTGCTCCGAACTGTAATTTGGTGCATCGCACGTGGAACAAGACGGTGGATGAGCCACATGTCGGCCAAAGGGGTCCTGTTAAGTGTGTCGCCATTTCGTGTGCGGACTGACCCTGCTTGAGTCGCTACGCCAACACGACAGGTGCAGCCTACCACTTGGTTTTGCTCCTTGGTGAATCCCGACTATATTGATCTAAAAAGATACGTACTGAACTACCCTCTCTGTCTCGTTTTTTTAGGCGTCTCGGTTTATAGGGCGTGCACGTAGTTCTAGGTCATCCATTTGACTAACTAAATATGAGTTACTATGTCACAAAAAGTATATCATTGGATTATTAAGCGGATGTAGTTTCTAAACATATATTGTTCATCACATATATAGCCAGTTAAATTCTCAACCTAGAACGACGTGCATGCCATGTAAACCGATACGGAGGAAGTATAGTAGTAAAAATGAGGTGATTTTACCGAGCGATCGGCGGGGGAGCATGGCCTGTCATGCGGTCCCACGTGTCATGATGTACCAAGGCGATGCGCGTGTCCCTCTTGAGGCAGAAGCAATACTACGTGGTTTGAGATGATGGCGAACCGAAGTGTGAAATAATGGTTGCTTCGTCCGTCTGGGAAGGTGCGGCATTGTGATTTGACGTCTCATTGCTCATTACTACTACTACTGGGGCGGTACGACTGGGGTGCGTCCCCCTGCTGTTCTGCACTGTTATTTGGTGCTTGACACGTCGACCCGGTTGCTATATGTCCCACATGTCGGCGACAGGAAGTACAGAATTCATGAAAGCGAGCGTCGACGGAGGAGTACAAGACACGGCTTGGGTTTTTGCTGCTTCGCGCGATCCATCGATACAAACCTGGACTAAAAAAGGCGAGGGCGGGTCTTTTCCCGCGCGGCAGGCAGGGGAGTTTGGCATAGTCTGTTCGAGGCAAGGAGGCAGGAAGGGAAACAAGCAAATAAAGGTTGAGCGACTTAGTTTTGGGAAAATCTGATTTTACGGAGTACGTACCCACTAGGGTTTATAGGGCTCATCTAAAAAACATTCATTTTTCCGTTTTATAAGTCTCAATTCTACTACTAGTAGTAGTACCATCACATGTTGGATTTCGAGGTGCGTTAGATCACCCGATGCAAGCAGTGTCAAGAGAAAACTCACCAATGCATGTAGAAGTTCATGGAAATTTAGTGGTCATTCATGCATTCGTTCTAATTAATGCCTCGGTAAACATAACTTCTTGAGAAAAACGAGCGTACTAATTACTTGTGCAAACTAGGAGTACGAAATTAATTCGACCACTCACCGTCTACCTTGGTTGGAGAGATTTTGAAATTGAGCCATAAACTGGAAAGGAGGGAGTAGTAACTTTTGTCTCGATTACTATTTGTGGCCTTGTATAGATGCAAAATGTATTTTTTTATAGTGGCCTTGTATAAGTAAATGGAGGGAGTACTAAAGGACATATATATTCCAAACAATATGATAATCTCTCTAACCAAGGTAGTAGGGACGAGGAGTAAACGGAGGGAGTAGTAAAATTTTCTCCTCGTCCTGCGAGCCACCGCGCGCGTGGGCGAGGGAGCGGGCGTAAGGCGTACAGTACTACTACTAGTAAGCAAGCTTCACCTCATCCTGCGAGCCACCGCGCCCGTGGGCGGGGGAGACGGCGTACTAAGCAAGCTTCTCCTCGTTCTGCGAGTTGACGGGACACATCAAAAGTACTCCAGAGTATAGAGCCTTGCCTCTAAGGTAGGCCCCACATGGTTTGCCTCTTTTTTAACATAACGCGTCAAGTCGCAATTTGTTTGTTCACCCGTGGTAGACGATCCTCCCTCCACCAAGTGGACAACCAGTACACGGTCAAATTACCACGTGGGCTGCCTTTTCGTACAGAAATGAGCTCCACCGTGTACCCGCGCGGGTGTGGTTGGGAAAGAGACGGGAGTACGTGCGCCGTGCGTGCACCTCTTCTCTTCGTGCACGTCCCCCACCTACGTGGGTGTGTGTGAGAGATACAAACCTAGACAAATGGCTTGTGCGGAATAACTACTCTTCGTAAGCCATTGTAAGAGTGGACAAAATGGTGAAGGAGGAGATAGGGGAGCGGCGGAGGTGTGCGATTCTTGGCCGGCGTTTGGCCTCGTTTAAATAGGAGATTAAATAGACGGCGGACGGGAGGAGCTCGGCCGGCGTTGCGTTTAATGCCGGCCCGGTCATGAACGGACGTGTGTCCAGAGTGGGTTTCTCGGCTTCCACACGGGCGGGTTTCATGGAGGCGTTTGAATGCGGCAAGGAGGCGTGTTCAGTCGGGCGTGCAGCGAGTGGCGCCCTCGACTCTGACGTAGGACACCGCGCCGTTCTTCCACTGACGTGTGGGCTCTTTGGGTACATGGCCTGCATGTCAGTGATCCAACGCAGGCAGCGCACAGCAGAGGAACCTTTGGTGGGCCAGGGCGGTCAGAAGCGGGCATTTCATAAACCGATGATTGTTCATTGAGTGTGACGTCATCCTTTTCATGTAGATAAGCCTACTATGTTGATAGCCCGTTCGATACGTTGTGATTCATAAAGACCGCTGCAAACATCAATGTTCTGCTTATCACAGATAAGATTGATTAATACCCGTAACAATCCATGTCCTTAACAAAGGGTACATGCACGTATAGGTCGAGCGTGTGTCTTGTGTCGTGTGTTGTGTGCATGCAGGCGTGCGAGTGTTGCGTGCGTGAAAGGGTGCGTTTCAGTGTTGCATGCATGTGTGCGTACGTGCGTGTGTTCGTGAGTGCATGTGTACGTGTCAGTGTGCATGCATGTATGCGTGCGGTTCGTATGTGAACGTGTCAGTGTTGCACGCCTACATGCGTGTGTGTCTTGCTGTGGTGCATGTGTACGTGCGGGGTGAGGCTACACGTCAGTCGACTGACTTTTTCATCACTGGTCATTAGATTTTCCAGCCGTTGGATACGAAATCAAGGGCCTATAGTTTATCATCAAACTCCACCCCCCTGAGCCGCCAGCCACCCACCGGGCCGAACCGCCGGCCCCCGCCACCGCCCGCCACCCCGAAACCACTCCCCACGCCGGTTCGCCGCCGCACCGGCCATCCCTCTAGCCCCCCCGCGCCAAGCGTTTTCTCCGGCGATCCCCAACCCACCGCCCAATCAACGCACCCCCCACCGCCGGCGACTGCCAACCAGAGGTCTCATGACTTCGAGTACCCACCGACCACTAATTTGTTACCATTTCTGTCCTTCATATACGCGCTGACGGGTGGGCCCTATGGTAATGTGCGCTGCTGAATGTGGACCGTTTGACTGGTCAATTGATCGTGTCATCAACAAATTACGGAGCTGTATGGTGAGCCAGTGACCGTATGATCACCCTAAAATGTATTTTATTAACACAGTACAGACTCAAACTACCATTTCTTTCTTTCATATACGGGCTGACAGGTGGGCCCCACGGTTACGCGCCCCGATGGTGCAACACTAGTTGCGCCACGTGGAACGTTTGACTGGTCAATTGATTGTGTCATCAACAAAATACGGAGTTGTACGGGTGAGCCAGTGACCGTATAATCATGACATGTATTTTTTAACACGGTACAGACGCAAGGGCTCATATATACGCGCAAGCACTCACCGCTATAAGCGCACACACGCAGACCCTACCCCTATGAGCACCTTCGAGAGAGTGAGCAGCATATGATCTTGAGATTTTACGAAGTCACCATAGGTGCCTCGTAGTCGAGTGGAACGTCTCCTCCCACTGAACGCACATCGCCGGAAAATACTGAAATTAACCCAGGATAAATGCGAGCACCGGGACTTTAACCCTGGTGGGCTCGAGAAACCACTGTCCTCCTAACCATCCAACCACATGTTGGTTAGCACGACAAAATGTATGTGGTGACCGTGATGAGCTTATTCTGAAGTCCAGTGACCATATCGTGCTTTCGCTTCAAATACAATGACCGTAAGTGTCGTCAACAAAATACGGAGCACGCATCAAATGCAAAGTCCGTCAGTGTCATCAAGAAAATACGGAGACGTATCGTGAGCTAGATACCGTATGATCACCACGAGAATGTATACGGTGACCGTAATGAGCATATTCTGAAGTCCAGTGACCGTATAGTGCTTTAGCTTGAAATACAGTGACCGTCATGCGTGAATGTGTCGTGGGCATGCATACTTTTAGAGGGCCGAGAGATAGTTTGTGTGCGTACGTGAAAGTGGTGTAGAAAGAGGGGATGTCCGGTGGAGACAAGGAGAGATATGCCCTTCGTTTCTCTTTCCCGTGACTAATATTTTAGGAGAATATATAAACATTCACAATGCAGAACAAATATTTTTGGATGCACCATGCAATTAACTTTCATGTATAACATTGTACTATTGTATATGCTTATTTTCTTAGTGGCCGATTGCGTGTGTGGTGTGGTGGGCACATCATTTCTAGTTGTGGTGGGTCAACATGAGGACTCATGGGTCGGTTCCATCCTGCGCCACATAGGTTGGATCGAGACGCGTTATACGAAGACCCATGTGGAGGACTCGGCGTACAACACGAAGCTAGCTACCAGAGTCGCGGAGGACTCTATCCCCACTGGTGATAAGCCGACTATATATGATTTGTAACCCTAGGCCCCCAGTATGTTATAGAAGCTTGGGGGCTAGTTCGTCGATAGTATACACACACGCACAATGCCTGGTATTCACGTGTACTTTGTACACACCCCTATCACTAATATACAGTACCAGGAGTAGGCTTTTTCCTCAACTACAAGGGTCCGAACTAGGGTAAAACTTTGCCTCGTATTACCATCCAGCCTAACAGTCAGGGATATCCTACCGAATGATATGATGGAATCATATCTGCCAACTACTAAGAGAGAGGTGTGTCTGGGGGGGGCAATGTGTGCGAGAGAGGCCTAAAGATAATGTGCGTGCGGGAGACACGTAGGCACATATATGTGCGTATAGAGGGCTAGTAGAGACCGTGCGTGTGTATATATGCATGTGAGAGAAATAGTGTTTTCCAACTGAGATTAGTGAAAAGAGTGGTACATAGTAGTCAGAAAGAGAGAGAGAGAGAGAGATACAGAGAGAGCATGTGCGTGAGACTCCCCGACACCCCGAGAGAGATTGTGAGCATGTGTGAAAGAGAAATGCCGATGCATATAAAGTGTGTGCACTTATGCGGTAGATAGAGAGATATATAGCGCGTTTGTGAGAACGGGCCGAGGCATAGTGCATCTACGTGTAAAAGGCGGTTCTACGCATTAAATTAAAATATAAATGGCATTATTATTTTTGGATGAGATCATGAATTTTGCAAATTGCGTATGGACGAAAATCGGTCTATCAGACACCCATACTCTATTGAATTCTAGCATGTGCATGTGTTTATTTCATATTATCGATCCATAGAGTGAGAGCGGTTTGAAATACAGGCAATGGATGCTTTTGCAATTCATATATAAACATTAATTAGTGCACTCCATGTTGTTAGTGTGAAGCACTTTATACATTTGTCACTTGCATGGATACATTCCAAATTGCTAGCTACGAAATAGAATACATGTCGAATTCAACATAAAGGGGGTTTCGAAGATTCGAATTCATAGGAAGTGCATTCATCTATTTGAACCCGAGATAATGGCATTTGTAAATCAGATGTAAAAGGGGGCATCAATCTTTGTTGTGCGTTTGAACATGCTATATATATTCATACGCATGTCTAACTTTTTTTGCAACCAAGGAGATTATATCTGGAACCATGCATGAACTGAGGTAAGTTGCATATTTTTTAATATATACTCGTGTACAATGTATATTCAAATGTACCACCTCCATTCCAAAATAATCGTAGCTTTAGGATTTTCAAGAGTAAAGATTTGTGAAGTTTGACAAATCCTGAATGTTCAATTCAAGAGAACCGAAAACGTTAATGCTTCTGCTCCCAAATATTGAACGAAGCGCCAAATAGGCCTCTGGTCACCCGAAACCGCGCGAGACTAATGTTTGGTGGTAGGAAATTACTGTCCTGACTCTGGCCCGTGTAGCCTATCGGCCCGATGTCCAAAGGTCTAAACCGGGGTAGGTTTGTAACTTCACCAAGACGCCAGTCTCAACCGCCTCCGAGAAGGCATTCATACGCCGTGGGCGCCTAAACACCCATGCGCTCGGCCGAAATCTATCCCGCCCACATTTGGGACACCTGAGATTACTGCCCTACCCCCAACCCGCAATATGTCCGAAATTTTAGATGGGGGCAAAGTTTGTAACTTTCCCCAAATTTCAAACAAGCGCGTCCCAAACCGAAACATAGTTTCCCCTTAGTTCCCCGCCTCCCTCCGTTTCCCCATTCATACTCCGTGGGCGCCAAAACGCCCTCTCCAGCAGCCGCGAAACCCCAGCCTCCTCCGTCCTCCACCCCATAGCGCCCAATCCACCGCCGCCCTCCTCCATCACCCCGGAGCCGGTACCCCGACATCGTTGTCCAACGCAACCGCAACCGCAACGCCCTCAAGGACTTAGCAGCTGAAGCCGAGGTAGAGCTGCCTCCACGACGCCGACACCGATGTGCGCCGTACCAGAACTACTCCGACCACGCCGTCCTGCGCCTCACTGCTGCCGCTCCACTCTGTCGCAACCGTCCACCACACTGGAGCTGTTCCCGCTACACTGTCGTTCGCCGCCTCGGATCAGCTTCCCCGCCGCCGACAGACGGCCACCACACCACACTCAACAAATTGGCCATGGGTTCATCCAAGGCTGCACCGTCCTCCACAACTTCTCGTTTCCAGTGAACCACAAGAAGATCGTCAGAAAAACAGAAGGAGGCCACAGCACTGCCAGCAGAACGAGGTACTCCTCTTCCCTTATTCATGCAAACCTTACGTCTTTGCTCACACCGTATTCATCCCATGAAAGAAAGTAGTTGAGCGCTTCTTACTGCATCTTCTTCATGATACTAAATGCACAAGGTTTCCTCCCCTTACTATTTCACCTTTGCTAGAGGTTAGTTGCCCGCCTGGATTTCAATTCAGGGTCAGTCGAACCGCAATTAAAAGAAGCAACACCCGCTTAGGCGCGTAGAGCACCTAGTCTGCCTGTTCACCGGGAAGTGGCGCACTGGTGTCTATCATAGGGGTGTGGGGCGCAGGAGCTGCTTGCGCCCGATCTGGAGGTCGGTAGGGCTAGAATGGATGGCCGGGGGGCGGTGCCAAGCACGACGGTGCGGTGAGGTCGAGGGGAGGGCGCAGGCAGGGGACTGGGCCGGTGGTCGCTGACGTTTCGAGGAAGATCATCAATACTGACTGGCTGGAGGTAGATGAAGGCGATCTGCCCGTTCTTTGTACATCGGACGGTGCAGAAAAAATGGACTGACATATTTGTTTTCAGTCGAATGTTATTTTCATAGAATAATGTTGTAATTTAGTGTGCCATGCATGTTGTAGAGCTATCATATTTCTCCCGTCATTTATTTCTCACCGACCTGCTATCTGCTACCTTTACACTGTACTAATTGTGCACACACTTCACCCATACTCACACTATTGTTTTTTATGCATGGGTATTTCAGACTCTGACGCAGTGTTGATGAATGCTGAAAAGAAAAGACAGAAGTCGCTCCAGTATAATTCGAAGATAAGCACTAAGCTTTTCAGCGCTCTAAAGGATGCAGTGTGAGCAGTTGGAGACAGTAAACGTAGCTCTGCAGTTGATGATCTCAATTGTCACACACAACCATCCCAGGTGCTTGCTTTAACTTCGCGCTGTCAAATGTGGTTGCATGTTGCATATGGTGTCTAGCTTGTATTGCTTCCAATTTGGTTAAATTGCATCTGCTTACTTTACAAATTATACCTTTGATGATGACATGCCTTCCTATTTTTCATACATACTACATATGTCTATTAACCATGTTCATATATCAAACTAATCCTCTTCTGTATCCCTCGTCAATCACTTATGATGAGAGAGTCACCCGAGTGGGTTACCGTGAGACGCCATACTCGTTTAAAGAGTGCAGTGTCATCCTCCCCACATGATTCTCAAGAAAGAGCAAGGCTAAATGAAGATAGTCAACATAGCTCTCTAGTCGATGACCGCAATTCCCCCACACCACCATCACAAGTGCTTGCTCTAACTTCGCAGTGTGATATGTGGTTGCATGTTGCATACGGTGTCTAGCTTGTAATGCTTCTAATTAGGGTAAATTGCATCTGCTTAATTTACACATTATACCTGTGAATATGACATGCCTTCCTATTTTTGGTACACACTACATCTATGTGTTAACCTTGTTCTTACATGAAACTACATCTCTTCTGTATCCTGCATCAATCACTTACGATGAGTCACCTTTATTCATTGCATATTGCATATTATTTCTAGCCTGTTGCCATGTATTGCTTCTAGTTTGGTCAAATACATTTGTTAGGGCACCCTTTTAATTTGGCAGAGTGATATTGGTTTCATCTTTCATATGGTTTCTAGCTTGCATTGATTCTAACAAGTTCAAGCACCTTGTGCTTAGTTTACACTTTATACATCAGACATGTCAATATGTCACGCCGTCGTGTTTTTCATTCATATTCCATCCTCCTATCATGCGGCTGCCTTACATGAAAGTAGTGTTCGTCAGTATCATGCATCAATGAGTTCTGACGAGCAAATTTTATTCCTTTTTCTTGTGGGTTTGACTTGACAAGGCAAAATCAAGAAAGAGGAAGGAAAAGAGTAAGGAAGCGATGATGGTGGTCCTTTGCAGCAACGTAAACGGAGCATCTGTACCGATTCTCCTTGTACTGATAGTGCATTACAAGGTCCAAGTCTCCGCTCCCCTACTCCACCATCCAAGGTGCTTGCTCTAACTTGGTAGTGTGATATCTGGTTGCATGTTGCATATGGTGTCTAGCTTGTATTGCTCCTAATTAGTGTAAACTGCATCTGCTTAGCTTACACATGATACGTGTGAATATGACACGCTTTCCTGTTTTTGGTACATACTATATCTGTCTATCACACCATGTTCTTACATGAAACTACTCTTCTTGTGTATCCTGCATCAGTCACTTATGATGGAACACCTTTAAGTTGGCTGTGTGATATTGGTTTGCGTCTTGAATATGATTTCTATCATGTATTGCTTCTAGTTTGATGAACGCCACCTATGACGAGACAGTTTTAATTTGGCAGAGTGATATTGATTGCACTTTTCATATGGTGTCTAGTTTGCAGTGCTTCTAATTTGTTGAAGTGCCTTCTGCTTAGTTACCACATCATAGGTGTGAATATGTCAAGCCGTCCATTTTTTCGTACATATTCAATCCACGTATCATGACTTTGCCTTTCATCAGAGTAGTGTTCGTCAGTATCATGCATGAATGAGTTCTGAAGAGCGAATTATATTCCTTTTTCTTGTCGGTTTGACCTCACAATGCAAAATCAATAAAGCCGAAGGAAATTGGCAAGGCATTGGATGATGGTGGTCCTTCCGAGCAACTGAAACGGAGGTTCTCTACAGATTCTACTCCGCCATCCTCCCAACAAGATTCACAAGACAACGCAAGGCAAGACAGTCAACGTAGTTGTGTAGATGATGAGCACATCTCCCCTACTCCACCATCACAGGTGCTTGCTCTAACTTGGCACTATTATATGTGGTTGCATGTTGCGTATGATGTCTAGCTTGTATTGCTTCTAACTTTGTTGAATTGCATCTGCTTACTTTATACATAATGCCTGTGAATATGACACATGTTCCTGTTTCTAGAACATACGTGTACATGATGAGCACATCCCCCCTACTCCACCATCACAGGTGCTTGCTCTAACTTGGCACTATTATATGTGGTTGCATGTTGCGTATGATGTCTAGCTTGTATTGCTTCTAACTTTGTTGAATTGCATCTGCTTACTTTACACATAATGCCTGTGAATATGACACGTGTTCCTGTTTCTAGAACATACGTGTACATCATGAGCACATCTCCCCTACTCCACCATCACAGGTGCTTGCTCTAACTTGGAACTGTTATATGTGGTTGCATTTTCCGTATGATGTCTAGTTTGTATTGCTTCTGATTATGTTGAATTGCATCTGCGTAGCTTACAACTTATAACTGCAACGATCACTTACCCATAAGACACATTTAACTTGGGACTGTGATTTAGGTTGCATCTTGCATTGTCTTCTAGCTTGTACTGCTTCTAATTTCTTGAAATGGCACTTACGACGAGACACTTCTTACCTGATAGAGTGATATTGGTTGCATGTTCATATGGTGCCTAGCTTTCATTTCTTCCAATTTTGTTGAAATGCCTTCCGCTTACTATTTTTTCATACATATTACATCCTCCTATCGTACGTGTGAATATGAAACGCTGTATTTTTTTGTATATATTCCATCCTCCTATCCTGCGCTTTCCTTACATCAAAGTAGTGTTCGTCTGTATCATGCATCAACCAGTTATGCAGAGCTAATTTTATTCATCTTCTTGTGGTTTTGACTTCATAAGGCAATACCAGAAAATAGGAAGAAAAGAGTAAGTTTGGGGATGTTGGTGGTCCTCCGCACCGACACAAACAGAGACTCTCTACATTTGCCACTGCTACTGCTAATGAAGTTGAAGTCCCAAGTCTACATGATGAGTTCATCTCCCGTACTCCACCATCGCAGGTGCTTGCTCTAAGTTGATAGTGTGATAATTGGTTTCATGTTGCATATGTTGTCTAGCCTGTATTTCTTCTATTTTGATTAAATTGCACCTGCTGAGTTCATACGTTATACATGTGCATATGACATGGTTTTCTGTGTCTAGAATACACTGCATCTATCTATCATATCATGTTCTTACATCAAAGTACTGCTGTTGTGTATCCCGCATCAGTCACTCATGATTGGACACTTTTAACATGGCAGTTTGATAGTGGTTGCATCTTGCATTGATTTCTACGTTGTACTGCTTCTAATTTTTCGAATTGCCACTTATGACAAGACACTTTTAAGTTGGCAGAGTAATATTGGTTGCACCTTTCATATGGTATCTAGCTTGCATTACTTCTATTTTCTTGAAAATCCTTCTGCTTAGTTTACACATCATAGCTGTGAATATGTCATGCCGTCCTGTTTTTCTTACATGTTCCATCCTCATATGGTTGTCTTACATCAAAGTATTGCTTGTCTGTATCATGCATCAATGAGTTCTGAAGAGCGATTTTATTCTTTTGTGTTGTGGGTACGGCATGACATGGCAAAGTCAAGAAAGAGCAAGGAAAATAATATAGTAGGGAGTGGTGTTACTCGTCGAGTGAAACAGAAAAGGATCTGCCGTCCAGATTCTGCTGGTACTTATAGTGCAGTAGAAGGTCCAAGTCCACCGGCTAAATCTATAAACACAGTATCACCTGCTCCACCAGCTACAGCATCCGCTTCAACTGTACCAGCATCTCAACGAGTTACTCGTTCGTTTGCTTCAGAACTGGCCAGTTCCCAAGCTGCCTTCACACCTAACACTACTTCCGAAGCACTGCTGACACAACAGGACTTGGCAAGATCAGATGAACCTCATGAGCATCAACACCAAGACGGTACCTGACCGAGTCAAGTTGCAGTTGCATGCTCCTTTATATGTACTCTCACAGTTTGATGTACACTAACACTTTCCATATTCGTTGTTGAACTAGCACCACGACTCAAGCGGAAACAGACATCAGGGATAATGCTTGACAGATTAACAAAATCTAAAGGAGGAAGAATGGAGATCCATTTTGAGGCAGGTTTAAAAAGGCCACGTGATGCTACAGAGTCAGCCAAGTTAGTATCAGAGGCAGCCCTTGCCGTTAGGTGTCATGCACGTATCCTCCCAATGTGGATCCGGTACAGGAATGAGAAACACAATACCCAGGTTAACACCTTCCTTGACCATTTATCCGTAAGTAATGTTATTCATCGCAATTAGTAATATTGTTTTGCTCTGTCCCATACTTTCTAGCTTCCTCCTAATAAGACTCACATTCTATTTCAACAGATGAGGTTCAAGTTGGATCCGAAAGATGATGCAACTAAACAAGCATGCACTCATGTTTTTCAGTCTGCTCTGCGACAGTATCGGTACCACCTTAGAAAATCTCACTTTGAAGGCAAGGCTAACAATGAAATCGCCCAAACATCTCTAGTGGAATATATTACAGATGAAGACTGGACAACCCTCGTTAAACACTGGTCTGATCCAAAGTATCAGGTAGGCTATATGTATTTGATCAGACCACATATTGAACTTGTATTTATGTATGTGCCTTACAAGTGTATCTTCTTCTAGGCTAACTGTTTGAAGAACAAGACCAACCGTTCTAAAGTGAAATTCCAACAGACAATAGGATCTCGTAGCTATATTGCACACTGCGAGGTGCTCTTGTAAATAGCTGCTACTTCCTTCTTTTTTCTGTGCCATATTATCGTATCTGTATTGACTTGTTCCAAATACAGAGGAAAACCCGTGCGGACCAAAAAGAACCTGAACCGAATGCAGTGCAAATCTTCAAGGATTGCCACACTAGCAAGATGAAGGGCATGAGCACAGCAGTTCAGGCCGCTGTTGTAAGTCCTTACTCCTCCTGCCTTTGAACTGATTGGTACTGTGATGTGTTCATTTAACTGCTTGGTTTGCAGCCAATGTCAGTTACTCTGTTCACTTTTATACATAGTTTTCTTAACGTATCATTTCACCTTACATGGTTTAAAAGAGATGAAGGCTATTCTTTTGGTCTTGATCTGTAATCTAGTTGTGATGTTCACGTGCGCACACAATGATAGAATAGCATGTTTGTTTTATATCTGTTTGCCCATGATATGAATGATGTCATACTATGTTCATCCTACTTTAAACCATGTCTCTTTATCCTTAGATGTCAACGAATGTGAGGAAATTGACAATACAGTAAGCATGCTACATGTACATATGTTCCGAAAGTGATTTTATTATGTAGTTGGCACTACAATACATGCTAATGTATTACAGTAGTTCGCTAAAATAAGTTATGTATAAACGTGAAACCTACTTTGTTTCTTTTTGTCTCATCAGTAACTTATCTCGTACACTAATCTAAAATTTCAAACTTTCAGCTAGCTATGGAACAAATGATTGAACAACCACAACCACCTGAAGGTGACGAGGCTACCACAGGCACAATGTCACCTCTTGCTGCAGTGCGTCAGTATCTCTCCACTAACAGTGCAAAAAGCACCTTCCTGCGTAATTCTGGGTTGGTTGTCAAGGTAACCTCGTCCAAATCGCCTACTGAACAAAATCTTCCTGCTAGACAGAGTGATATATCTGTGCTCCAGACGCAAGTCCAATCCCTAATGGACGTTGTGTCGGAAACAAAAATAGTGGTTGACAAATGTCGTGAAGATATGAATGGTTTTGAAACCAGACTATCAAACATTTGCTTCGTTGTTCAAGAGCAATGGCGGAAAAAAGGGGAAGATCGTGCTGCTCCATCAGATTCTACAGCCTGAAACATAAGCGCTCAGGTGAAAATGATCTGTGCTTCTATACATCTGATGGTGCTTTTATCTGCAAGGACTGTAAACTTTATGCCAACAGGCCTTTTGTTGTATGGTTGGAATTTATTTTTGTTGTGATACAACATTTATGATGCTGCCAAAGGCTGCAGTAATTACGACGCTATTTTTGTATAGTGTAGGTTTATCTTAGTAATGTATTCGGCCGAAAGCTTCGTAGGAGCCCAACATGCCAACATTCATCGGGCCCATTCCAATTGGGCTAAAAACGATTATGGGCCGAAATTTGCATGTAGCCCACTAAAAATATCTGGGCCTAAATCAGCATAAGATTTCATATTTTTCTGGTAGGCCTATGCCCATAGTGGGCCTTTAACAGGCCTAAACATAATTTGGGCCCTCAGTAACAATAGGCCGTTTACAGGTGTAAATATCTCGAGCCCATAAAATACATGGGCCTTTAAAAGACCGAAAGTGAGATTGGTCCCTGATTGTGCCAAATAACCCACTGGTCTTAGCAAGCCGAAATGGTTGCCCATTTACGATGGGGATCTTTCACAGGCGAAAATTCAGACGGGCCGTAAATGCGTCGACCTAATACACTGGCCTTTAAGAGGCCAGAAGTTCGGTCGGGCTAGATTATTGTCATTTTTATATGGGCCGTTAATGGGCCCGAAGTGATGTTGGGCCACATATGGCCCATGGATTTCGTCCGACGTTAACAGGCCGAAAGTCACAATAGGCTGAAAGTCGCCCAAATCTGTAGCGGGCCTCTAATAGGCCCAATGTCAGACATGGCCGAATATGACCCATATCCTTCACGGTCATCTATGGGCTGAAAGTTTCAATGGCCTATAAATGGACCCAAATGAAGCAGGACCTTTAACAGGCCGGAAACACACCGGGCCGTAATTCAGCCCAAATTCTTAGCGGCCAGTTAACGGGCCAGAGGTGACCATGGGCCGCGATGATGACAAGTTTAGGACGGGCCATTGACAGGCCGATTTGACACTAGCCGTACGGGCATTAACTGAGAATGTTGGGCCTTTAGCTGGGCCGGCCCATTATGGTCTGCAAAATCTTGGGGGCCTTTAGCTGGGCCGGCCCATTATGGTCTGCTAAATCTTGTGGGCCATTTGTTGGGCCGGCCCATTATGGCCCGCTAAATTTTGTGGGCCATTTGTTGGGCCGGCCCATTATGGACCGCTAAATTTTGTGGGCCTTTAGTTGGGCCAGCCCATTTAATCTTTATGGGCCACTTTTTGGCCAGTCCACGTGTCAACGTATTATAGGCGCATCTCGCCCATTGGATGAGTGACACCTGTCCCAACGGTGAGCAAACACGTGTTTCCTCCGGCCAATGAGTATTTTACACGTGGAAAATCCCCATTAGTCCATGCTATTAACGGGTTATCGGACCAAAACCGGACCCGATAGCTTAACGGCGTTCCGTTATGGTGGATGCCACGTGTCGGTCACCCTTGACGAAAGCACTTCCATGACGCGGCATTTATCGTCATGGAAGTGAACACTTCCGTGATGATAATTTTGGTAATATCATGGAACACTTCTACGACAGCACAGGTATGACTATCTTGATTCTGTCATAAAATCGTCATGGATGTACATGCATGACAGAAAACGTGACCTACTGTGACAAACACGAATCATCACGCAAGTGTCTTTTTTTGTAGTGAATACGCGTGACCCCTAGAAGATCATCCATCTTCATCGCCCTCTTGCATATGCGATGGTTCACTATTCTTGACTATGGTGAAGCCCAAGGAACTATTAGCAGATCGTCGACAGCCAGAGCCTAGCGATTGTCAGAACCTTGTAAAAAGCGACACCATGCCGTCAATGAACTAAACCGAAGCAACACTCGAGGGAGCATAGCAAGAACATCACCCTCACATCCACATGAGATCTAGATCGCTACCTACATCTACTCATATTACCGCTCATGATGTCACAGTTGGGAAATGTAGTAGAAAAAAAATTCGCCCCACGAACACCGAGGAACAATATGAAGATGCATATCGGTTTTAGATCAACAATCGTTACCGACTCCGGAGTGCAGCGGAAGTAGACAAGTTGGTGTAGATCATGCTTGGAGTCCCTCGAACATCGATGACGATCCCGCGAACCGCCCTCAAAGGATCCCTCGAATGGAAGACTGAATGCACGGCCTCTCTACTTGGTTGCAAGCATACGGTCTTCACAATCCGACAGCGCTTCACCGTTCAGAGCTAATCGTCGTCGGGGAATTAGAGGGAGGAGATTAGTACCACACGTGGCTTCTAATTATGAGGATTAGAGTTGGCTAGGGCTAGCTCTAATTAGTCAACTAGGACCAACTAGAACTAGAACTAGATCAACTACAGGAGGCTCCAAAACTTGTATATCCATAGGGTGAAAATCCTCTAGTATATATAGGTTAGAGGGGAGGGAGAGGTCTGCCACCAAAGGGGGAAAGTCCCCTTTTGGTGCACCGGCCATAGGGGGAGGACTAGGACTCCTCCCCAAGTCCAATTCGCCCCCCCCCCACAAGGAAAGGGGGCACCTTCCTACTTGGGCCCTTATGGCCCAAGTTGCCTTCCACCTCTTAGCCTTTTAAGGCCCATTGATATTTAAATTAAATAGAAAATGTTATAAATATTTTTAGACCATTATATGTATAACTTAACATCCCCAGAAACATTTTCCATCTCTCTCTATATATATATTAATCGGTAATACTCGGTAGTACCCGATATTCACCGAAACCCTTCCGGTGCTTCCGGAACCTCTCGGAACACCTCTCGGAACTATTCCGGATATTAATAAAACAATTCCACAAATATATTCTCATCACTCCCATCCTACTAACACTCATTAAATCATGATTACCTTAAGCTTGTGAACCTGTAGGTTCGGTAAATCATAGACATGAACGAAACTCCTTCGTTCAGTGACCGATAGCGGAACCATGGACATCCATATCGGTCCCTATGATTACACGAATGATATTCGAGTGAACCTTTGGTTATCATGTGATGTTCCCTTTGCTTCGTGATACTTTACGAAACCCGGCGTGCATCGGTAACCTCCTGAGTCATCACCATGCTCACTATACAATTGCTCCCGTTACCAATTTTGTTCTTCTCTCTCGTTAACGTGTTCCGGCATCCAGTGCCGTAGTAACCTGTGTCTGGCAGACGATGATGGATGCCATCACACCAAGAGGGCCCTAAGAATATATCTCCTTCGTTGGAGGAGGAAATCCAACTCTCGAGCTATCCAGTCACTTGTCAAACTTTTTGGTAAGCCTGAAAGTTGTCGTTATGATCACCTTGTCACAGATGATGTTTGAGCAACCCCAAAGCCCACCGTCTAGTAGGATGTGACCGAGACACTCTCATCGTCTGAGGAACTAAAACACATGCTAACACCCCATGTTATAACAGATGATTTTAGACGATATAATCACAAAGTATAACAGACAAGTATTGGGTCGATTCAATATGAGTGTTCTTCTAACGTCATACCCTCAATGTTGTTTTAGGACTATCGTTACTGTTAAGGATATCCTAAGATCCAGAAAACATGATCACCAACAACACTTGAGCCAGTCTGAGAGGCGAGACCGGGAACTTATTGTTTACCATTTATCATTTCACATGTGCATATGAGTTTTCTAGTGAATCGCGTATTCCAGGATCATAGCAGTTATAGCATGAAATATAAACTCCTATTTATGAATAATGGAAATATAATAATACATTATTATTGCCTCTAGGGCATATTTCCAATAGTGGTAACTCCAAACGAATGCGTGCGGTCGCATGGAACACCGTCTTTCACTCTGGTGTGCATGTTGACAATGCTCTCTTCAGGAAAGTTGCTCCAATTGGCTTGATTTGTAGCAATCTCCTATGGTTTCCTTCCAAATGTGGTATTTCCTGCCATCCAAAGGTAAAATTAGAGTTTCCTCTATTTTTTTGTATTCGAATTAGAAATAACCGAAGAATAACAAAAATCCAATGAAACCAAATGGAAATCACTATGAAAAACATCATAAATTCTCGAGCCATCAACTCCGCCAAGCTTAAGATTTGCTCGTCCGCGAGCAAACAAGAAATCAAGAGAGTGAAAAGGAGGTTGCTTGAATGGAAAGAACTTTACCGGCTCGAGAAAATATATCATATCCATCCTCTCTTATATTGCAAGATCATTCAAGAAAGTATTTGCAATTGAATAGCTGCACCTAAACTTGTTGCCCAACCATGGATAGTCTCATACCATTAATTATAATTTCTCAAAGCAAATTTTCTTTGCTAACCAAGTGTTTAGGCAAGTGAAGGTGTTCACCGGTTAGATGGATATTCAATTTAAGCCCAATCATAAAAATGCATTTAGAAGGTTTGGAAATCAAAGATAGCAAAGTACTCAAGTTCTTCATTAACACCCACTATGCCTCCTAGTCATGGCTTTCAAACACTTCTCTTAGTCATTGTTCTTCGGGATTTCAACTCTAGGTGACGGGGTTATGCTAAAATCCACTATATGTTGGCTTCCGCCATGGCTTAATTTCATGCACTATGGATCAAGAATGGTTGTCTCTTTCGAGCTCAGCGATCAGTGCTTTAATTTACCACTTACACACTCCCTTGGGGAAGGTCGACCATTTACCACACAATCCCCAAATTTGTGACGGAGTTGCAGTTACATGAATTATCTCAACATATATCAACGAGACGTAAAGCTAGCCTAGGTCTAGAGCTCCACGATTTAAGTACTGTGAATGAATTTTGGCATAACCTCAACCACTTCGAATATTCATCCCTCTAAACAACTTCATCAATAGGTGTCATCAAGTCAATAAAAATTAGCATGTGGAGTTGAATTGCTTAAGTACTCGTTCTCTTCAAAAGTTCATGTCCTCTAATTTTTTTCAATTTTTTATTGAAACAAAAACATGCTTTGTCACAAGGTTTGACTAGAAAAATCTGAAATTGGGAGTTATGACTAGATGATATTTAACTAATGGGGGGACTAATTCAGGTGCAGCCAGTCAACTAAAAATTCTTCCTTAAATAATATTACGAGACAAGGGGTTATGTATGTGTTATACCTTCTTGCACTGGCTCATTCTTCCCCTTCATCCAGTCCCAATTCATTTTCTTCATTTCCTCTTGCTACCTAAGAACAAACCTGTAGGCTCAAAGAAAACAAACAAAAAGAACTACAACAGGGCAAAACCAAAGTGTGCTCCTCAATTTATTATGCAAACTGAAAATAAACATGCAAAATACAAAAACAAATCAAAGGAAAATAAATATGCATGCATGGATAACTAGGAGATGAGCTCCCCCAAGCTTAGGCTCTTGGCCTACTCTCTAGTCCATGTCCTCATCATCGTTGCCCCTCGGCCAAAGTGTGGCCACTGAAAGGATGGGCCACTAGAGGACGAACCTCCTGCTCTAGGGTGTGGCTGCTAGAAAGAAAAGACGGACTGCATGTTCCCACTCGGCAAGTTAATGTTGTTGTTGGCCTCACGGAGGTCCGTACGGATCCCTCCTACCTACTACTACAGCTGCTGAAACTCAACCCTGGGCACATAGTCATGTGGCTGCCCAAAGTGGACCTGTGGTGCATATTGTGTGGTGGAAAGTTGGGTGCATGCTGAGGGGCATTGCCCCATGCATCCCAACCGTGGGCAGGGCCTACTGCTGCAGCCTCCCACTCTGGTGCTGGTTTGGGTTGAGCAATGTTCCCGAAACCAGCCACGTGGTGGTACTCTTTGATCTCGTCAATAGAGAGTACCCACATATATATCACGTGTAGAAATAGTAAATGCTTGCGGCAAGGGCAAGTGAACATCAACAGTGTGTGTGTTAGGTAGGGGGATTGGTAGCAACGCTCCCTTTGCACAGGCCCAATGAAGTGAATGTTGGTCATAATCCTATGGTTGAGTGCCGTAGGACCTGGGACATGCTGCATAGCATCAATATCGAGGCCGAAGGGCTCGGCAAGCCGAGTCAACCTCCCGCAACAATAACTCCCCTCGATTGCTTGTGCTGATCGATGAGGTGGTGCATAAGAAAAGCTGCCAAGTTAAGCTTGGGGGTGTAAGCGGGGTGGAGTGTTGCATGGAGCACACACATGTCATAGCTCGACATGCCCCCGATGTTCTCCCTACCAAAAAATAGTGTTGGCAAGAAAGATCATGAAGTAGCGAATAGCGGGGTTTTGGATACTCGATAACATCCTCCCGGAGAGGTCATGTTCATCCTTGTCGGAGATGAGTTTACACAAAGCCAACGCGTCAGCAATCGTTGTGCCCCTGGTGTCAAGAACTCCCTAGTTCACGAAACCGAAGGCATCACAATACTGCTCCAACGTCATAGTGCATTGGACTCCTCCGAGCATGAATGAGCAGCTCGGTTCCACCCTCGAGTAATCGAGAGTGTTGTTGAAGGTGGAGATGAGCTCCACGGTGATGTCGCGGTACGTGAGGTAATGGAAGTTACTGAAAACTCCCATCCCGACGTTGTCCACAAGCCATGCGAAGTCATTATGAAGCCCTTGGGACTCCAAGAACACATCACACTTTCCACTTTGTGGGGGTCATCCCCTGGTTGTTCACGCATTGAAAGTCCTTGTTCACAGCAGCACGGAGTTCATCTCCCTCGTTCCGGCACGGTTAGAGTGCGAGCCCATGGCCTTCTTCCCCGCGGCAATCGCCTACCTCATCCTTTTCTACACACAACAAAAATAACAACAGAATAATGTAAGGTTAACGTGGGGATCAAGTTCTAATACTACCTAAGATCGATTCTAACCAATTACTTTGAATCCTAACATGCAAATCGACTGGAAATCAAAAACATTATGCATCTTATCTAGGACATGAACATTGATGAAACCACCACCAAAACTTGCAAATAAACCATGGATCAGAGGGGAAACTCACCGAGGATGAAGATGCACGGATCAGACGAACAAAATTCGTCAAGAAACAAAGGTTTTGAAGGATTTTGGTGAGGGTTTGAGAGAGAGACCAGCGCCAACGGCTTAGCTTTATGCAAATTTGGACGAAATGCCTAAAAACAAGGATGTGCATAAATATCTTCTCTATATTGGAAATGGGGCAAAGGAATAAAAAAGGCAAGGTATAATAGTTAGTACCATCTTGTAGTGAACTAATGTCTTCTTCATTGTGCAGACAAAGATCATGTTGTTTTTTGTCACTAATTTCTTTATCCTAACGACCTTTCTGAGTTTCTTGACTTGATTGATATTCATGGACAACTCATTTGCCCATATGCAAAAAGGGTCAAACAGTGGGTCAAAACCTCTAACAGCAGGACCTACATGTACAAGACCAAATTGTTAAAAACCTAAATATTAGAATGGTTCCTGCAATTGCACAATAATGTGCTATTAGACAACGGACCATGTACGTGCTAACCTCAATTGTAAACCTCAGTGCTTCCCATTGTTTCCCTGGAACACATATAAGGTAGTTAGTCATCAGGTTAAGTAAGGGTTCGCATGCTATCAGTAAAATATGTTGATGAAAAATAAGCACATTGCGGATTCATCAGATTAATTCAAGCCACATGGAAAACCCATTTATCCAAACCAAGCATGATTAAGAACTAGGAAATATAGCACTTGTATATATTTCTCATGTATTAAGTGCGGCCAAATTTGATTTATTCCTCACATGCACAACAATACAAAATTCCACCCACGACAATTGGACATCGCATTGCAGAATTAAACCAAGCAGTTAACTAAACACCACAACAAATGAACCAAACATTAACTGAGCACCACATTGCACAATATAACATACTCCTAATAGAAGATCAGACAGTTAACCAAACCAAGCATGCTTAACAACTTGGAAAAATAGCAACTGTATTTGTTTCTCATGTATTTAGTACAGCCAAATTCAATTTATTCCTCACATGGTATACAATAACAGAATGCACCCACAACTATTGAACATCGCATTGCATAATTGAACCAAACAATTAACTAAACACCACAACACAAATGAACCAAACGTTAACTGAGCACCACATTGCACAATGTATAACCAAACGAAGCATGCTTGACAACTTGGAAATATAGCAATTGTATTCGTTTCTCATGTATTTTGTAAAGATAAATTTGATTTAGTTCTCACATGGAAGACAATACAAAATTGCAGCCTGAAGAATTGAACATCACATTTGCAGAATTGAACCGAACAGTTAACTGAAGACGATAACTAATTAACAAAACAGTTAATAAGTGAGCACCACACTGCACGACATATAGAACATATACACTAGAGCAACATATTGCATGGTAAAATTAGATAGCACAATTCACTAGAATTTGTGAAGGAAAGGCAGGAGCAGCACACGCAACGGGTAAACCGAGCATGCTTAACCGGCGTAGCTAGCAAATGGCAAGGTGCTCCTCCAAGATCTGGGGGTCGGCACGAATGGCAGCCATCGCGACCTCATCCACGCGTGCGGCCGTGATTTGCTTATCCGCTGCCAAATGCTCCTTGAGATCCTGGTTATACTGCGTGCACCATGGCTTAGGGCGGTGCTTATTTGGTGGAGGAGCCGGTGATTTGGGTGGGAGGTGTCGCGCCGGCGGTCGGGGCATGTGGGATGTGGAAGGAGGAGGAGGAGGATGGGGGTCGGGTGTGGATTACCTGCCTGGATAGACGAGGCCGGGCAGCGTGAAGGAGGGTTGCCGGCGAGGAGGCGGCGCTACAAGCAAGGAGTGAAGGTTTCAACTTGGAAAGGAAGGCGGAAACAGGGGCAATGTGGCTTTTGGTAAGGGGAGGGGGTGGGGAGGTAGATATTTCCGCGGATGCCGAAAATTTGGAATCGCTTTAGCGAAAAAACTAGCGCGCAAAGTGTCATCAGACATCGTCCCTTATTCAGAACTGTGTACGATATGTGAACATCATAAATGGTTCAGATAGCTTAACCCATGTGTGATGAGTTTGAACGCCAAAAATTTTGGTTCGAATTTCCCTGGTTATAGTGGTCATCCACGTCATTGCATAATTTGGGAACACAAAGGAGACTACAGCACACCCACACTTCTTAATCGAGCAAGTTCATCAATTAAACAGAGCTAGCTGACCTAAACATTACTCTAACAAATTAAAGACCGGCGTTCTTAATTAAACAAAACAAAGAGTACTACTACGGCTGGTGCTCGTCGATCTCCGTCGCTTCCTACATGTCCAGCTCGCGCCCGACGGTCTCTTGGAGAAGGGGCTCCATGGCATCCATCGCACCATACTCGGCAAGCATCTTGCCATCCGCATCCACCATCTCTTTGGAAAAGGCCGCCACGAGCTAGGCGTGGGCGGCCGCGATCTTGGCTTGGACAGGCTCCGTTGTCGCAAGGTATGCGCGCGGAGGAACGAACGGCTGCTCGAACGCTCTCGGCGATTGCCAACTCTTCGGCCGTGGGTTGCCGATCATTGTCGGAGAAGCTTCGTTCGATTTGTGCGCTGACCGCCACGAGCTGGGCATGGGCGGCCTCGACATGGTCGTGGGCGGCCTCCATCAGGGCTAAGGCCGCCGCTGCGGAACGGACAACTGCTGTGCCGCTCTCGCCAGTTGCTATCCCCGAGGCAGATGATGTTGCTGCCACCTGAGAAGCAACAACGGCCGTTTGGGCTGCCTTGGCCACCCGATCGCAGATTGCAGCCTTGCTCATGCACCTTGTTAGCACGCGCATGGCGGCTGCGGCCGCGCTCTGGCCGGAGTGGGCCACCGAAGTTGCCCTCACAACGCGGGTCCACGTGCCCATCTTTCACCGGCGACGATTGTACAGTGAAATGATATTTGGGGACCAAGCTAGTGTGCTTGAGACGCCAGCTGTGGATTGTAGCCGGCGCACCTTCTCGCATAATCCATAGGCGTACTATACACCGACGGTGCTCCAGGATATTTTGTGCTGCATCTCACACGGTTGGTGATAATAAACTGTGTTGGATCTACTTGATTTTTCATCTTGATTTGAATTACATAATGGGGTCACAGCGGCAATGGACGGTGTTTGAATTGCTAGAACTTTTATCTGCAGTGAACATGCAACTATATGTGTGTCGTAAAATAATTGGAATTATTCAATGTTTGTTTGAACATTTTATACATTAAATTGGTTTCTAGCCATTTCAGGTGCACAATTCAAAATTAAACTACATGCACATGCTCCGGTGCACCAACATGGGTTGTAAAATCATATATATGTCCATGGGTTTATGCTTATGTCCCATGCAAGAAATGGGGATGAAATTCGAACACCACGGCACCGTGGCTCTCCGGCAAACGTTGACGTACTTTCTTTTGTAATAATAGTAAATCCAAAATTCGTCCGAAATTCATGAAACTTGGGATGCTATCATGGAGCTGCATCAACATGTCGTGGTAAAGTGTTTGTTCCATTCGGGGCAGGTTTGGGTATAAGATTCTCATAAACCAGAGCTTCTCACAACAAGTGTGATGGTTTCGGTACGCAACGTTTCACCTTTCTGGACGAAATGATATCTGTTGCCTCTTCTCGATTTAATTTTTTTCCTAGTGTCAACATAGAACAACAGGAGTGTTGTGTCAATTTTTGGGACTTTTCGGCGTTCGCTTGGACATTTTTATACATTAACTGAGTTTTCTATGCATTCATGAGCATAATTCAAATTTGAACTACAAGCACATGCTCTAATGCATATAAATTAGTTGATATTTCAAATGTGTGTCCTTGGTTGCATGCTTAGGTCCCATGCAAGAAATGGGAATGAATGTCAAACACCCTGCCACCGTCACTCGGCCGCAAACATTGAGATACCTGGTTTTTAAATTCTAGTAAATCCAAAGCTCGTCTGAAATTCATGAAACTTGGCATGGTGTCATGGAGCGGCATCAACATGCCGTGGTAAATTTTTTCCCATTTGGGGCAGGTTTGGGGATATGCTTCTCAAAAACAAGAGCTTCTCAGAACAAGCCTGATGGTTTCGGTAGGGAACATTTCACCTTTCTAGACGAAACGATATCCATTTCCTCTTCTCGATTTCAATTTTTTCCCTAGTCTCAACATAGAACAACTGGAGTTTTGTGTCAATTTCTGGGATTTTTTGGGGTTCGTTTGGACATTTTTATGCATTAATTTAGTTTTCAATGCATTTATGTGCATAATTCAAATTTGAACTACATGCACATGCTCTAATGCATATAAATTGGTTGAAAATCCAAATCTGTGTCCTTGGTTGCTTGCTTAGGTCCCATGCAAGAAATGGGAATGAATGTCAAACACCTTACCACCATCACTCGGCCGCAAACATTGAGATACCTGGTTTTTAAATTCTAGTTCCAAAATTCGTCTGAAATTCATGAAACTTGGCATGCTATCATGAAGCGGCATCAACATGCCGTGGTAAAATTTGTCCTATTTGGGGCAGGTTTCGGTATATGCTTCTCACAAACCAGAGCTTCTCACAACAAGCATGATGGTTTCGGTAGGGAATGTCCCACCTTTGGGGACGAAACAATATCAATTGCATCTTATTGCTTTCAAAAAATTTCTCGTGTCAACATAGAACAACAGGAGTGTTGTCTCAATTTTTGTGACTTTTCGGGGTTCGTTTGGACATTTTTATGCATTAACTGAGTTTTCAATGCATTCATGTGCATAATTCAAATTTGAACTACATGCACATGCTCTAATGCATATAAATTGGTCAAAAATTCAAATTTGTGTTCTTGGTTGCATGCTTAGGTCCCATGTAAGAAATGGGAATGAATGTCAAACACCCTGCCACCGTCACTCGGCCGCAAACATTGAGATACATGGTTTTTAAATTCTAGTAAATCCAAAGCTCGTCTGAAATTCATGAAACTTGGCATGCTGTCATGGAGCGGCATCAACATGCCATGGTAAATTTTTTGTCCCATTTGGGGCAGGTTTGGGGATATGCTTCTCACAAACCAGAGCTTCTCACAACAAGCCTGATGATTTTGGTAGGGAAAGTTTCACCTTTCTGGATGAAACGATATCCATTGCCTCTTCTCGATTTCATTTTTTTCTTGTGTCAACATAGAACAACAGGAGTTTTGTGTTATTTTTTGGGGTTCGTTTGGACATTTTTATGCATTAATTGAGTTTTCAATGCATTTATGGGCATAATTCAAATTTGAACTACATGCACATGCTCTAGTGCATATAAATTGGTTGAAAATTCAAATCTTTGTCGTTGGTTGCATGCTTAGGTCCCATGCAAGAAATGGGAATGAATGTCAAACACCCTGCCACCATCACTCGGCCGCAAACATTGAGATACCTGGTTTTTAAATTGTAGTTCCAAAATTCGTCTGAAATTCATGAAACTTGGCATGCTATCATGGAGCGGCATCAACATGCCGTGGTAATTTTTTTTCCTATTTGGGGCAGGTTTCGGTATATGCTTCTCACAAACCAGAGCTTCTCACAACAAGCATGATGGTTTCGGTAGGGAATGTCCCACCTTTGGGGACGAAACAATATCAATTGCATCTTATTGCTTTCAAAAAAATTCTCGTGTCAACATAGAACAACAGGAGTGTTTTCTCAATTTTTGTGACTTTTCGGGGTTCGTTTGGACATTTTTATGCATTAACTGAGTTTTCAATGCATTCATGTGCATAATTCAAATTTGAACTACATGCACATGCTCTAATGCATATAAATTGGTCGAAAATTCAAATCTGTGTCCTTGGTTGCATGCTTAGGTCCCATGTAAGAAATGGGAATGAATGTCAAACACCCTGCCACCGTCACTCGGCCGCAAACATTGAGATACATGGTTTTTAAATTCTAGTAAATCCAAAGCTCGTCTGAAATTCATGAAACTTGGCATGCTGTCATGGAGCGGCATCAACATGCCATGGTAAATTTTTTGTCCCATTTGGGGCAGGTTTGGGGATATGCTTCTCACAAACCAGAGCTTCTCACAACAAGCCTGATGATTTCGGTAGGGAACGTTTTCACCTTTCTGGATGAAACGATATCCATTGCCTCTTCTCGATTTCATTATTTTCTAGTGTCAACATAGAACAACAGGAGTGTTGTGTTATTTTTTGGGGTTTGTTTGGACATTTTTGTGCATTAATTGAGTTTTCAATGCATTTATGGGCATAATTCAAATTTGAACTACATGCACATGCTCTAGTGCATATAAATTGGTTGAAAATTCAAATCTTTGTCCTTGGTTGCATGCTTAGGTCCCATGCAAGAAATGGGAATGAATGTCAAACACCCTGCCACCGTCACTCGGCCGCAAACATTGAGATACCTTGTTTTTAAATTCTAGTAAATCCAAAACTCGCCTGAAATTCATGAAATTTGGCATGCTATCATGGAGCGGCATCAACATATCATGGTAAAAAAATTCCCATTCGGGGCAGGTTTGTGCATATGCTTCTCACAACAAGCATGATGGATTCGGTATGGAACGTCCCACCTTTGGGGATGAAACGGTATCCATTGCCTCTTATTGCTTTCCAAAATTTTGTCGTGTCAATGTAGAACAACAGGAGTGTTGTGTTAATTTTTGTGATTTTTTGGGGTTCGTTTGGACGTTTTTATGCATTAACTGAGTTTTTAATGCATTCATGTGCTTAATTCAAATTTGAACTACATACACATGATCTAATGCATATAAATTGGTTGAAAATTCAAATATGTGTTGTTGGTTGCATGCTTAGGTCCCATGCAAGAAATGGGAATGAATGCAAACACCCTGCCACCGTCACTCAGCCGCAAACATTGAGATACCTGGTTTTTAAATTCTAGTAAACCCAAAACTCGTCTGAAATTCAAGAAACTTGGCATGCTATCATGGAGCGGCATCAACATGTCGTGGTAAAGTTTTTGTCCCATTTAGGGTAGGTTTGGGTCAATGCTTCTCACAAACCAGAGCTTCTCACAACAAGCATGATGGTTTCGGTAGGGAACGTCCCACCTTTGGGGACGAAATGATATCCATTGCCTCTTATTGCTTTCAAAAGATTTCTCGTGTAAACATAGAACAACAGGAGTGTTGTGTCAATTGTTGTGATTTTTCGGGGTTCATTTGGACATTTTTATGCATTAACTGAGTTTTCAATGCATTTATGTGCATAGTTCAAATTTGAACTACATGCACATGCTCCAGTGCATATAAATTGGTTGAAAAATCAAATCTGTGTCCTTGGGTGCATGCTTAGGTCCCATGCAAGAAATGGGAATGAATTTCAAACAACAGGGCACCGTTGATTGCTGGCAAAACATTGAGATACTTTGTTTTTAAATTCTAGTAAATCCAAAACTCGTCTGAAATTCATGAAACTTGGCATGCTATCATGGAATGGCACCTGACATGTTGTGGTATTTTTCGTGTCCATTTTGAGAGAAGGCGCACTCGAATAACAACCAACAAAGGCATTTTGAAAAAATAGCTGCAACTTTAATATCTCAAACGTTTGTACAATTCAAACCGTGTGCATTCTGTTAACCTTTCATGTGACGCCACGTGTCTTGGTTTTAATGGCTATCGGAGGTGCCGTGCGGACAACTGTTTGACCTTGACTGAACGGGAGGCGTGCGAGCGCAGTCCGGTGTGCAGGCTGACCGAGAGGCGTGCAAGATGTCCTCCAATGCGCAGGCTCACCAGGAAGCGCGCGAGCTGTACGCTGCGTAGGCTCACTGGGAAGCGAGCCCTTTGACTTCCATGGCCGCCCGCCTTCCTCTCCATTAATGGCACCTGAGCCGCTGCTTAATACGGGCGGCCTTACTGTTTGCCTCACATTCCCCTCCCTCCCGCAGACCTCCACCAACGCCATGGCGCAGAAGGATCATCTGCCACTAGTCTTCAAGTTTGGTGAAGTCGACTCCGAGCCGGAGGAGATAGAAAATAAGGAGGAATGGGTGAGGGAGTCCTGGACTAAGGGGTCCTCGGGCGTCCGGCCTATTATCCATGGGTCGGACTGATGGGCTGTGAAGATACGAAGGCCGAAGACAATACCCGTGTCTGGATTGGACTCTACTTGGCGTGGAAGGCAAGCTAGGTGACCTATTATGAAGATTCCCTCCTATGTAACCGACCTCATGTAACCCTAGATCTCTTTGGTGTCTATATAAACTGGAGAGCATAGTCTGGATAGGACAGATTCATTACCATATTCACATAGGCTAGACTTCTAGGGTTTAGCCATTATGATCTCGTGGTAGATCAACTCTTGTAACACTCATATTCATCAAGATCAATAAAGCATGAAGTAGGGTATTACCTCCATAGAGAGGGCCCGGACCTGGGTAAACATCGTGTCCCCGTCTCCTGTTACCATCGATCCTAGACGCACAGTTCGGGACCCCCTACCAGAGATCTGCCGGTTTTGACACCGACAATGGGGCCTCATGGACATGGCCCAGAACGAGCTGGCCGCGGCGGTTGCTACCCCCTCTCCCGTCCCAGCTCCCATCCCCGTGCCCGCGCCAGCGACCATCCCCGTAGCATTGACGGGCTGGTTACCGAGCAATATCGTAGAGCTAGAAGCCGCAGGCGTCAGCGAAGTCTCCGTGGACCCGTGCAAGCTCGTGCACATGCCATCACCAGCGCCCGTGCCCGTGCCCGTGCACGCCCCTCCACCCACCACGGCGCCGGTCCCCGTGCGTTTGGCTGCACCCGCCGCGCCCGTGCCCATGCGCGTGCCCCCCCCCCTCAGCGGCATGGGCCGCCGCCGTCGACCGCTACCTCTCAGCGCCGCCAGCTGTCGTCCTCCCATGCCTCGCCCGTCGATCGCACGATGACATGATGTTTGATTTACATGTGAAGAACATTCTGTGTTGCATTGAAGACTTCAACGACGGCGTCCCGGAGGACGACAACGACAGCGACGGTGCGGCATGCCGCCTCCGCCGCCGCCGGAAATAGTTTTTTCTTGGGTTTAATACTATATCTCGATCATATGAATATAAATTCGCAGTATGACTGAATGAAAGATATGGTTTGAGCGAACTTGCATTTTTCTCTCTTAATGTATAGACTTATCAAACGATTTTCTTTTGAAAAAACATCAATGCTTTTTAAATATAAAACACTCATCGCAAATGTTTTAGTTAGAACACCCATTTGCAAACCGACAGCTTCCCCGGGAAGCCAAGGGAAAATGTGCTGAGCAGGATTTTTGCGGCTCTTGATCACAAATGCTTTAGATAGAACACCCGTATGCAAAGTGAGAGAAGGATTTGTGCATCTCTTCAATGCAAACGGTTCTTTTGGATGACCCATGTGCAACCACTTACAAACAATTTGGTAAGATTTGCATCTGTCTATTGGGTATGTTGCCATTTGTCAAACTGGAAAGATTGACATTCCTTGATATAGTAACATTACCATTTGTCAACCTTATAACACTGCGATTTGTCAAAATATGAAGCTAAAAATCACTAGCGGTATCTAATTTTTGCAACTAAAATTCAGTAATTAAGCATAGATTTCATTCATAGATTAAGCAGTCATTCTTAATTTATACAAATAGTTCAACTCGACAGCTGAACCGACCAAACTTTTTCCCAATTGCTGCCAACCACGTACTGAAATAGCTAGTTCAACTATATATGCTAGCTAAGTTTAAGTATGTTGTACAGTTCCACCACATCTATAGTCAGATGAACTGAACAAAATAGCCCCTAAATACTACTACGGAGGGGCTTTGTACTACTTCCGGCTGCCTCTCCTCTGCCAAGCGCGCTCAGTGAGAGGCAGTGGAGGTGGAGCCTAACGACGAGCTGGACAACTTCAATACGGTGCCTGCCGCTGCTACAGCTTCAGCGACGCTCTCCTCGAATGCCCTCTGCCGCTCCAGACGACCCTCTCGAAGTGGTGGTTCTGCTCGTAGATCTCCTGATTCCTCGCCTCTGAGGCGGCGTGTGCCGTGGCAACGGCAGCGGTAAGGCTCTTTGCGTGCTCGACACGGTGCTCCTCCTCCTCCCGCAGGAACTCGGTGTAGCGCGCAAGCTCGCTGACGCACGTGCGGGCATCCACCTCCGCCTCCCGCCTTTGGGCGGCGGTGGCGGAGCGGGTGATGACGCCGGCGGTCGACGGTGGGCTGGCAGCCACGGCGGCCGACGATGGGGTGGCGGCCACGACCACCACCTCCCGCCTTCGGGCCGTGGTGGCGGAGCGGGTGATGGCCACGGTGGCCGGCAGTGGGGTGGCGACCATGACGGCCACCTCCCGCCTTCGGGCCATGGCAGCGGAGCGAGCGATGGCCCTGGCTTTCGTTTGTGGTATGGCGGCAACGGCGGCCCGCAACAGCTGACGACGGGCAGCGGCTGCGGAGCATGTGGTGGGTGTTACGCGCACACCTAACAGGGACGCCACATGCACTACACTACGTCGGGGACAGTGTCGCCGCCGTGGTGTAGCCTCCTAGCTGGAGCTGTCCTCTCATGACGGTGGAGTGGCTGAGCGACGATGACGGACCGGTGCCATTGGCGATTGTGGGAGAAGCAGACGAGATAAGCTATAGGGAGGGAGGGGAAAATGTGACGCGGGACTCGCCGGCCGTGAGGGTTTATATAGCAGGCCGGTAAGCATTGGGATTTTGGGGGATTTCACCGAGTCGGGCGGGAAGCTTGCGTGGGAACCTACGAGGTTGCGCGGGACCGGGCTCACCGACGATTCATTGGCGCCACTGTTTGGCCAAAAGAATGCCCCCGCGCGCTGCGCAAGCTTGCGCTGCAAGCTGTCTGCGACAGCGGGGTGACAAGACGTGCGAGAGGAGGACGAAAGGCCACGTACACATATGTTTAATAAAAAAACATTTGCGATTTAATTACCTACTATACCCTCGTCCTGGTTTATAAGTATGATTTAACTAATAAAATACGAATGCATGTCGCCAAAGATTATATAGTTGGATTCATATTTGAACATAGTTTCCAATTATATAATTTTTATAACATGCATTAACATTTTGTTGGTTAAATTTGAGGGCAAAGTATGGCACAGAATATAAAGAGGACTATAGACTAGATGGAGGTAGTAGCACACGGCAGCTCTCTATGCAGCGAAGCAACTGTCGGCCGGCTTGTAGGCGACCATTTCCTGCGTGTTCATCTGCTCTATGCGTGTGGTTGCTTGCGGTTCAGGTGGCCGCGGCGCGCTCTGCTCGCGTCCCGTCGCGCGCGTGCTGCTGTCGCGTACCTCCGGGTGCTCTGCCCTCATCCCTCCACGTGCGCTGCCAGTGTTTGGGGCCAGCGCATGATCACGCACGTTCGTGTGCATGCGGTTGCGCCGGGCGCGGCGCGATAATGCATTTACCTACTGCAAAAACTGCCATGCGGACACGCAGAGAATCCAGGCCGCCCGGCCCCTATTTATTCTTGCGGCCATTAACCTTCATCTCTTGCGTCACACGACACAATAAGCACACCCACGACGACACATACAGAGAGGACATCCAGCAGTTCCAATGGCGATCCCCGTGGCTCCAATGGCGCTCCCAGCGGCAGATGACGACAACGGCGGGCAGTTCACCACGCATCACGTAGTGGACACCCACGTGAGGGGAAGGCCCTCTCGATGGTGTACACGAACGATCCAGTCTCGGTGGAGAGCTCCATCCAAACTATGGAGCAGTTCCTTGCCAAGGACAAGTACCAAGTGGTCGGCTTCGACCTCGAGTACACCATCGGTCGTGCCGGGAACGATTAGAAGGTTGCCGTCACCCAGTTGTGCGTGCGACATGACGTCCTCATCTACCACTACCACCTTGCACAAGGCCTTGCGAGCGTTTCTACATGTTTATCAACAGCTCCGACTATAGTTTCACTATGGTGGACACCACCAACGATCTAAAAGCGCTCAAGGTTTCGGGCTCGAAATGCCCGAATTTTGTCAACATCCAACACCACTACAAGGTCTAGGGCATCAACAAAAACAAACTAAACTCCCTGATTGACCTCGCCTCGGCCATCATCGACCCCTACTACGTGAAGATGAAGAATGAGAGAAAGAAGGACAAGAACGCCTGGCATAGTGTGTGGCATGAGAGACTGGATGAACAACATGTCAAGTACGCGGCCAAGGACGCGTACACAAGCTACGAGATGTACATGCAGATCGTTGACATGAGGAAGTGTCTTCTTACTGCCCCAGACGAGGGATCGAGCCACAGGGCGGTGGCGGGAGCGTCACAAGAAGTAGATGACTAGACGACCGTTTCTCCTACTTTTGAATGCATGCAATTGTTTATTGAGGTGTGTGCGAATGATCTGTATAGTCACTTATGTAATTGGATGTTTATTTCAGTTATATATACACATGTTATTCTTCTGTAGACAGAGAAAATCACATGGATTATTAGCAGCAATCGTCTGTGTTATTATTGGTCTTCGCACACATTTATGATTACGAACTTGTTTTCCGCGTATCACACACATCTTGTTCAGTTGAACCGTTTCCATTGTGTTGCCTAATCACACATAGTTCATCCTAGTGAACTGTATGCTATATATCGCACACACCTTCATTTGGCTGCCCGTTTCTTTTGTTCCTCCTCATCCCAAACAGTTAATTGAACTGAACCGTATGCCCTGCATCGCACACGCAACTAAAATCTGAACCGTGTTTGATGCATCCATCATCGCAAACGTTTTGCACCTTTTTGACGGTTTTTTACACCACCGTTTGCGATTATGGCATCACACACAATTTCGTTGAAGGGTCTCTGAAACGTTTTGCACTTAAAGAAATATCGTGTCCCTAGTAAGCCTCTACTAGACTAGCTCATTGATCAAAGATGGTTAAGGTTTCCTAACCATAGACATGTGTTGTCATTTGATAACGGGATCACATCATTAGGAGAATGATGTGATGGACAAGACCCATCCATTAGCTTAGCATATTGATCGTTCAGTTTATTGATATTGCTTTCTTCATGTCAAATACATATTCGTTCGACTATGAGATCATGCAACTCCCGGATACCGGAGGAATGCCTTGTGTGCTTTGATACGTCCATTTTGCATCATGTTTACCGACTATTATTTATGATGTTTTATTGCATAATAATGCTTTTTCTGTAGTTCTAATGCCTTTTCTCTCATAATATGCAAGGTACACACAAAGAGGGAGAATTCCGGCAGCTGGAAATCTGGACCAGAAAAAGCTACACCAGGCCACCTATTCTGCACAACTCCAAATGAGCTGAAACTTCACGAGGATTTTTATGGAATAAATAAGAAATAATGGAGCAAATAACCACCGGAGGGGGTCCACCTGGTGAGCACAAGACACCAGGGCGTGCCTGCCCCCCCAGGCACGCCCTGGTGGGTTGTGCTCAGCCCGGCCCACCTCTGGTGCCCATCTTCTGGTATATAAGTCATTTTGACCTAGAAAAAATAAGGAGAGTACTTTCGGGATGGAGCGCCGCCGTCTCGAGGCAGAACTTGGGCAGGAGCACTTTTGCCCTTCGGCGGAGTGATTCCGCCGGGGGAACTTCCCTCCCAGAGGGGGAAATCATCGTCATCACCATCACCAACAACTCTCCCATCTTGGGGAGGGCAATCTCCATCAACATCTTCAATAGCACCATCTCCTCTCAAACCCTAGTTTATCTCTTGTGTTCAATCTTTGTACCGGAATTATAGATTGGTGCTTGTGGGTGACTAGTAGTGTTGATTACATCTTGTAGTTGATTGCTACATGGTTTATTTGGTGGAAGATTATATGTTCAGATCCAATATGCTATTTAATACCCCTCTGATCTTGAGCATGTTTATCACTTGTGAGTAGTGACTTCTGTTCTTGAGGTCACGGGAGAAATCATGTTGCAAGTAATCATGTGAACTTGATATGTGTTCAATATTTTGATAGTATGTATGTTGTGATTCCCTTAGTGGTGTCATGTGAACGTCGACTACATGACACTTCACCATATTTGGGCCTAAGGGAATGCATTGTGGAGTTGTAATTAGATGATGGGTTCCGAGAGTGACAGAAGCTTAAACCCTAGTTTATGCGCTATTCTGTAAGGGACCGATTGGATCCAAAAGTTTAATGCTATGGTTAGAATTTATTCTGAAAACTTTTCTCATAGTTGCAGATGCTTGCGTGGGGGTTAATCATAAGTAGGAGGTTTGTTCAAGTAAGAACAGCACCTAAGCACTGGTCCACCCACATATCAAATTATCAAAGTAGCGAACACGAGCGAATCAACATGATGAAAGTGACTAGATGAAATTCCCGTGTACCCTCAAGAACGCTTTGCTTATTATAAGAGACCATTTTGGCCTGTCCTTTGCCTCAAAAGGATTGGGCTACCTTGCCGCACTTTTTATTATTACCGTTACTTGCTCGTTAGAAATTATCTTGTTATCAAACTACTATGTTACTTACAATTTTAGCACTTGCAGACATTACCTTGCTGAAAACCACTTGTCATTTCCTTCTGCTCCTCGTTGGATTCGACACTCTTGCTTATCGAAAAAGGCTACAGTTGATCCCATACACTTGTGGGTCATCAAGGCTATTTTCTGGCACCGTTGCCGGGGAGTGAAGTGCTCTTGGTAAGTGGAAATTAGTAAGGAAAAATTATTACTACGTGCTGAAATTTATTGTCACTTGTCACTATGGAAAACAATACTTTGAGGGGTTTGTTCAGGGTATCTTCACCTCGACCGGAACCACAATTAGTCACCCCTCAACCTACTGCACCTTCTGATTGAATATGAAATTCCTTCGGGTATGATAGAAGAACTGCTAGCTAATCCTTATGCAGGAGATGGAACCGAACATCCTGATATGCACTTGATATGTGTGGAAGAAATTTGTGGATTGTTTAAGATTGCAGGTTTACCCAGAGACGAAGTTAAGAAGAAGGTTTTCCCTTTATCTATGAAGGGAAAAGCATTGACATGGTATAGGCTATGCGATGATATTGGATCTTGGAATTGGAATCGATTGAAATTAGAGTTTCACCAAAAAAATTATCCTATGCATCTAGTTCATCGTGATCGGAATTATATATATAATTTTTGGCCTCGTGAAGGAGAAAGTATCACTCTAGCTTGGGGGAGGCTTAAGTCAATGTTATATTCATGCCTCAATCATGAGCTCTCAAGAGAAATTATTATCCAGAATTTTTATGCTCGGATTTCTCATAATGATCAATCCATGCTTGATACTTCTTGTGTTGGTTCTTTTATGAAGAAGACTATTGAATTCCAGTGGGATCTTTTGGAAAGAATTAAACGCAACTCTGAAGATTGGGAACTCGATGATGGTAAAGAGTCAGGTATTAAGCTTAAGTATGATTGTGTTAAATCTTTTGTGAATACTGATGCTTTTCAAAAGTTTAGCACTAAATATGGACTTGACTCTGAGATAGTAGCCTCCTTTTGTGAATCATTTGCTACTCATGTTGATCTCCCAAAGGAGAAGTGGTTTAAATATCACCCACCTATTAAAGAAGAAATTAAAGAACTGGTACTAGCTAAAGAGGAAACTATTATTTATAATGTTGATCCAGTTGTTCCTACTACTTATATTGAGAAACCACCTTCCCCTGTTAGGATCAAGGAACATGCTAAACTAAAGTTATATTAGAACACCTAAACCTGATGAACAAATCAAAGTACAACCTAGTGTTGCTATCATTAAGGATCTCCTGGAAGAAAATATAGATGGGCAAGTTATGTACTTCTGTGAAGAAGCTGCTAGAATTGCCAAACCCGATAAAAAGGATAAACATAGAACTGTTGTTGGCATGACCGTTGTCTCTGTTAAAATAGGAGATCACTGTTATCATGGTTTATGCAACATAGGTGCTAGCGTGAGTACTATTCCATTTACCTTGTATCAAGAAATTATGAAAGACAGCGCCCGCAGAGATAGAAGACATAGATGTTACTATTAAACTTGCTAATAGAGATACTATATCACCAATTGGGATTGTTAGAGATGTTGAAGTCTTGTGTGGGAAAATAAAATACCCTACTGATTTTCTTGTTCTTGGTTCACCACAAGATGATTTTTGTCCCATTATCTTTGGTAGACCTTTCTTGAACACCGTTAATGCTGAAATAGACTGTGAGAAACAAACTGTCGGTGTTAGCTTTGGTGACGAGTCTCATGAGTTTAATTTTTCCAAGTTTAGTAGAAAACCTCATAAAAAATAATTGCCTAGTAAGGATGAAATAATTGGTCTTGCTTCTATTGTTGTGCCTCCTACTGATCCTATAGAACAATATCTGCTAGACCATGAAAATGACTTACATTTGCATGAAAGAAATGAAATAGATAAGATTTTCTTTGAACAACGTCCTCTGCTTAAACACAATTTGCCTATTGAAACTCTAGGAGGTCCTGCTCCACCTAAAGGTGATCCTGTGTTTGATTTAAAACAATTGCCACACACTTTGAAGTATGCTTATCTTGATGAGAAGAAGATATATCCTGTTATTGTTAGTGCTAACCTTTAAGAACATGAAGAAGAAAGATTATTGGAAGTTCTAAGGAAGCACCGAGCTGCTATTGGATATACTCTTGATGATTTAAAGGGCATTAGTTCCACTCTATGTCAGCACAAGATTAATATGGAACCTGATGCTAAACCCATTGTATATCACCAATGTTGGTTAAAACCAAAGATAAAGGAAGTGGTAAGAACGGAAATATTAAAACTTCTGGAAGCAGGTATAATCTATCCTATAGCTGATAGTAGATGGGTAAGTCCTCTTCATTGTGTCCCTAAGAAATGAGGTATTACTGTTGTTCCTAATGATAAGAATGAACTTATTCCACAAAGAATTGTTACAGGCTATAGAATGGTAATTGATTTTAGAAAATTAAACAAAGCAACTAGAAAAGATCATTACCCTCTGCCTTTTATTGATCAAATGCTAGAAAGACTATCTAAGCACACACATTTTTGCTTCCTTGATGGATACTCTGGTTTTTCACAAATACCTGTTTCTGAACCTGATCAAGAAAAGACCACTTTCACTTGTTCCTTTTGGTTTATGCAATGCACCTGCTACCTTTCAAACATGTAAGATTGCTATATTCTCTGACTTCTGTGAAAAGATTATTGAGGTTTTCATGGATGATTTTTCTGTTTATGGGAAGTCTTTTGATGATTGTTTAAGCAATCTTGATCGAGTTTTATAGAGATGCGAGCAAACAAAACTTGTCTTGAATTGGGAGAAGTGCCACTTTATGGTTAATGTAGGTATTCTTTTAGGCCATAAAATTTCTGAAAGAGGTATTGAAGTGGACAAAGATAAGGTTGATGCAATTGAGAAATGCCACGTCCTAAAGATATCAAAGGTATTCGCAGTTTCTTAGGTCATGCTGGTTTCTATAGGAGATTTATCAAAGACTTTTCTAAAATTTCTAGGCCTCTTACAAATCTTTTGCAAAACGATATCCCTTTTGTTTTTGATGATGATTGTTTTGAAGACTTTAAAACACTTAAGAAAGACCTAATTTATGCACCTATTGTTCAACTACCTGATTGGAACTTGCCTTTTGAAATTATGTGTGATGCTAGTGATTATGTTGTTGGTGCTGTTCTAGGACAAAGAGTTGATAAGAAATTAAATGTTATTCATTATGCTAGTAAAACTCTAGACAGTGCTCAAAGAAATTATGCTACTACTGACAAAGAATTTCTAGCAGTGGAAAGTGAAGCATGCAAGTTGCAAGAATGTAAAGGGATGGGATTGGAGTGTGCAAACGCAATTTGGAGACACAGAGATTTTTTATCCGTGGTTCCGATAGGTGGTGCTATCGTACATCCACGTTGTTGGAGACTTCAACCCACGAAGGGTAACGGTTGCGCGAGTCCACGGAGGGCTCCACCCATGAAGGGTCCACGAAGAAGCAACCTTGTCTATCCCACCATGGCCGTCGCCCACGAAGGACTTGCCTCCCTAGGGTAGATCTTCATGAAGTAGGCGATCTCCTTGCCCTTACAAACTCCTTAGTTAAACTCCACAATCTTGACGGAGGCTCCCAAGTGACACCTAGCCAATCTAGGTGACACCACTCTCCAAGAAGTAACAAATGGTGTGTTGATGATGAACTCCTTGCTCTTGTGCTTCAAATGATAGTCTCCCCAACACTCAACTCTCTCTCACAGGATTTGGATTTGCTGGAAAGAAGATTTGAGTGGAAAGCAACTTGGGGAAGGTTAGAGATCAAGATTTATGTGGTTGGAATGGGATATCTTGACCTCAACACAAGTGTAGGTGGTTCTCTCTCAGAAAATATGTGTTGGAAGTGTAGGCATGTTCTGATGGCTCTCTCCACGAATGAAGAGTAGGTGGAGGGGTATATATAGCCTCCACACAAAATCTAACCGTTACACACAAATCACCAAACTCGGTGGGACCGATTCAGAAAACTCGGTCAGACCGATTTGGTTCATAATGTGACCGTTAGGCATTTCGGTGGGACCGAATGGATCAACTCGGTGGGACCGATGTGCTAGGGTTAGGGTAAATCCTCATCTTGATTTGACCAATTACTCAAACTCGGTGGGACCGATTAGGGTAATAAACGAAACAGAGAGTTGGCCAAGCAAACTCGGTGGGGCCGATTGCATATCTCGGTGGGACCAAAATTATTGCAATAGGCAACAGAGAGTTTGCAAGCCCATCTCGGTGAGACCGAGATCCCATCGGTGAGACTGAATTGATTAGGGTTTCTGGCAGTGGCTATGTCAGCTGATCTCGGTGGCTCCGGATAGAAAGTTTCGGTGGGGCCGAGTTTGACTTTTTGGTTTGGGACATATGTGGATATGAGAAAGTGGTTGAGGCCTTTGGAGCATATCACTAAGAACTTTGAGCAAGCAAGCCATTAAGCAACACCTCATCCCCTCTTAATAGTATTGGCTTCCCTATGGACCCAATGTGATCTTGGATCACTAAAATAGAAAATGTAGAGTCCTGAGCTTTGAGCTTGATCCAATCCTTTGTCTTCAGCATTTTGAAGGGGTTCCACATCCTCTAGTCCATGCCACTCCATTGTTGAACTTATCTGAAACATACTAGGTAGAAGTAGTAGTCCAACAAGAGATATGTTGACATTAATTACCAAAATCACCCAGGGAGCACTTGTGCTTTCAATCTCCCCCTTTTAGGTAATTGATGACAACATACATCAAAGCTTTAGATAAAGATATAGAGAATAACAAGTAAAGCTTTGGAAAGACATATAACATGCATAGGCTCCCCCTACATGTATGCAATCATATAAATATGGAATGTAGGAGCATGTGAATGCATAAGCATGACAGAGTAAGCCATGTGTTACATGTATCTTGGCTATATGCATCGGAGCAAATGATGTGAATATAGGAAATGTACCTTCATGCTCATGAGTCCTTCTTGCAAACAGTATATACATCAGCAAGAGATTCTCATGCACATGACTATGATGCATATACTTACCTTGTGGTCTTGAGTTGGCTTAGGAAATAATGAACCTGAGTAAACAAGGTTAGATAACACAGATACATCTACTAGCCAAAGCAACCGAAAGAAACCACAAGAGTACCAAGACTGGGATGACATGTAGAGAGTGAGTACTGAGTACTCTATTGGATATAGACATGTCCCCAAAGGTAAAGATATGCAATGAATTCAAGGATTTCCTTACCTTAGATGTCTTGCTCCCCCTGAATCTTGCATAGGATATTGGGAGAAGATAGGGAATAGAAAATCAGAGAAAAGAAAAGAAACAGAGCTAATGCAAACAATCAAATATGGACATGTATTTCCCCTCTTAAAGACATGTGACTTCTCTCCTCTTTAACACCAAGCATCTGGGGTCTCTTACACTCTCCCCCTGAGTGCTCTCCCCCTATAGAAATAATTAAGCTTTGATGTGATCTCTCTCTCCCCCTTTGACATCAATTTCCAAGAAGGGTTCTCCTGGTTTTTGTCACAATGGGTTTGGTCCTTGAGTTATAAAGCAAAGTAGCATGTCGAATGTGATGCTTGTAGAGGACAAGAATCATTGAGTGGAGCTGGAGCATAAAGAATGCAGGAACAAGTGGCAAGTTGTCTTTCCTGTAGTGGAATCGGTGGCACCGGGTTGTGTGCTTCGGTTGTACCGAAAGAATTCGGTTGGAGCGAAGGAAATAAACCGGTGTGACCGAGTCTATCACAAAGAAAACACTTGTCACCTCAGCTCACTAGGCAATTAAGATCTCACAAGGATTTGCAAGGAATTAGCTGAAAGATTTGCAATGAATTTGATGCAGGGAATGCAGAACAGAACAAAGAAAAGAAAAGAAAAGAAAAGAAAAGATCTAGATGAAGTTTTTTTTTGAAAAGGGGAAACAAATATGCATGAGACAAATGCAAGAGGCACGGAGAAACACAAGAGAACTTCATCTAGAATTGGTCGGCGACAAAGTCACCTATGTTAGAGTATATTGACTTAGGAGTCAAGTGAGGGCACTTGATCATAGGTCATACTCATCGTTTAAGCTCAAAATGGGGTTACCATTTTCCGTTTAAGCATCTTGATGTATTCACATCTTGTTGAGTTGCTTTGACTCATGCCTTTGAGTAAAGCTTCTCTAAGATGGAATAACATACCTTGGGTGGTGGTGATGATCTTGATCATATAGTTGAACTTGTGTAGGTTGCTCAAGGTCGATGTAGCTTATCAAGAATTTGGAGCACCACTTGGAATTTGAGTTCATCTACCTACATGGGTTAGTTTTGCAAGGAAAAGAGCACTTGTGTATCCAAAATGACAATCATAAAGCTTAACATAGAATTTGTCAAAGGATATGTCTTCAACCACCATTGCGTACAGACTTAGTGATGTAGAAATTGCTCAATATATGAGTGAGTCGCAATTTCATGGATTTAAATTCATCCAAGTACCTACAAGGGTTAGATAGCATGCAAGGGTGCAAATATAGCCAAGACATATAGATAGCATCATGAGAGAAATATCAAGGATTAGTCAAAGGCTCATGCCTTGCATGTATCCAAATAGAGTTCCTACTCCAAGTTTGAAGCATCAATGATGTTCAATCCACCTCTCAAACGGAAAAAGACTTTATCATCAAGCGGTTTGGTGAATATATCCGCCAATTGCTTATCGGTACGAACATGCTTAAGATCAATGTCCCCTTTGGCAACGTGATCTCGAATGAAATGATGACGAACTTCAATATGCTTAGTTCGAGAATGTCGCACGGGATTGTCAGCAATCTTGATAGCACTTTCATTGTCACAAAGCAATGGAACATATTTCACATATATCCCATAATCTTTAAGAGTTTGGGTCATCCAAAGTAATTGTGCACAACATGAACCAGCGGCAATGTATTCCGCTTCGACGGTGGATAAGGATACCGAGTTTTGTTTCTTGGAGGACCAAGACACAAGAGATCTACCAAGAAATTGACAAGTACCTGAAGTGGACTTTCTATCAACCTTGTCTCCGACATAGTCCGAATCGGAGTAGCCTACATGATCGAAAGAAGACCTCTTGGGATACCAAATGCCAAAATTTGGTGTGTGTATTAAGTATCTCACTATTATTTTCACAGCCTTAAGACGACACTCCTTGGGGCCGCTTGATATCGTGCACATATGCACACACTTAGCATAATATCGGGACGAGAGGCACATAGATATAACAATGAACCAATCATAGAGCGGTAAACCTTTTGATCAACCGATTCACCATCTTTGGTTAATCAATATGTCCACTAGTAGGCATGGGTGTAGTCGTACCTTTGCATTCTTGCATATTGAACTTCTTGAATAAGTCCTTGGTGTACTTTGTTTGAGAGACAAAGGTACCTTCCTTAGTTTGCTTGATTTGCAAACCGAGAAAGAATTTGAGTTCACTCATCATAGACATCTCAAACTTCTCCGACATTAGCTTTCCAAATTTCTCACTAAAATGAGGGTTAGTCAAACCAAATATAATATCATCAACATAAATTTGGAACACAAATAGTTCTCCATTAACCCTTTTAGTAAAAAGAGTAGAATCTATTTTCCCAATTTCAAAGCCTTTTCCAATGAGGAACTTGGTCAAGCATTTATACCACACTCTAGGAGCTTGTTTAAGACCATAAAGAGCTTTGTGAAGTTTGTAAACATGATTAGGTTTCTTAGGATTGACAAAGCCGGGAGGTTGCTTAACACAAACTTCCTCCTCAATTTCACCATTTAGAAAAGCACTTTTAATGTCCATTTGGTACAAGGTGATATCATGGTGATTAGCGTAAGCAAGTATATGCGAATGGACTCAAGTCTAGCAACGGGAGCATATGTCTGACCATAGTCCATACCTTCGACTTGAGTGTAGCCTTGGGCGACTAGACGTGCTTTTTTGTGGACAACTTGACCATCTTCATCTTGCTTGTTGCGAAACACCCATTTGGTACCAATGATGTTGTGGTTGTTGTCGTGCTTTTCAACCAATGTCCACACTTAATTTCTCTCAAAGTTGTGTAGCTCTTCATGCATAGCGTTTATCCAATCCGGATCTTCCAATGCTTCTTCAACCTTCATAGGTTCAATGCTAGAGATGAATGAATAATGTTCACAAAAGTTAGCCAAACGAGTTTTAGAGCGAGTGATTCTCCCGATTTGGATATCATTGTAGATTTGCTCGATGGGACGATCTTTGGCAACTCTTGCTCGAACTCATGGGAGCTTTTGCTTTGATCAGGGTGGAACATCTTCTTCATCTTGTCCTTCTTCTTGGCCTTCTTCATAATTGACATTGTCGTTCTCTTGTCGTGGTGGAGAAGGAGGTTGTTGATGTTCATCTTGGTGTACTTCCTCATTTTCTTCGTCTTGGTGTGTCCCACTTGTGGATGCTTCCGTATCTTCTCTTGGTTCACCTTGTCGTGAGGTGGAAGCTTCCACTTGGACGGACGAGGTATTCTCCTTCACCTCCGTTGGACGAATCTTGCCAATAGACAAGTATTGGATTGCTTCCGAAGGGTCTTTGTCTCCTACATCAATTGGCAATTTCTCTACATGCGAGCCGTTAGATTCATCAAACTTCACATCTACCGTCTCTTCAACCTTTCGGGTGAAATTGTTTTTGACACGGTAAGTGTGAGAGTTTGACCCATAACCAAGTAGGAAACCTTCATGAGATTTAGGAGCAAATTTAGAATGCCGATGCTTATCAAGAATGTAGCACTTTGATCCGAATACTCGAAAGTATCCAACTTGGGGTTTGTTACCGGTGAGGAGCTCGTATGACGTCTTGCCGAGTAGCTTGTGAAGATACAAGCGATTTGTTGCATGACAAGCTGTCTCAACCGCTTCCGCCCAAAAGTGTTTTGGAGTCTTGTACTCATCAAGCATCGTTCTTGCCATCTCAATAAGAGTTCGGTTCTTCCTCTCAACAACTCCATTTTGTTGAGGCGTGTACGTAGCCGAGAACTCGTGTGAAATCCCTTCTTCGTCAAGAAACGTATCCACATTTGCATTCTTGAACTCCATTCCGTTGTCGCTCCGAACCTTCTTGATCTTCACTTCAAATTGATTTTGGGCCTTCCCAGAGAAGTTTTTGAAGATTTTCGACCTGCGATTTGTCATCAAGAAAGAACACCCACGTAAATCTTGAAAAATCATCAACTATGACTAGACCAAATGAGTTACCACCGAGACTCTTGTAGGCATTGGGACCAAAGAGATCCATGTGAAGTAGCTTGAGTGGTCTTCTCGTGGTCATGATGTTCTTCACGGGGTGACTCCCTCCAACTTGTTTTCCTGCCTGACAAGCACTACAAAGTCTATCCTTGTCAAATATAACATCTTTTACTCCAAGGATATGATCACCATTAATAAGCTTATCAATATTTCGCATGCCCACATGACCTAGCCTTCTATGCCACAACCAGCCTTTAGAAGATTTAGCAATTAAGCAAGTTCTAGGTTGGGCCTTTTTAGTGAAATCAACAATGTAAAGATCACCTCTACGTATACCGGTAAAGACCATTTTATGGTTGTCTCTACGAAACAGTTGACAATCTACTTCAGTAAATAGGACATTGAAACCGAAATCAGCAAGTCTAGATACTGAAAGTAAATTGTACCCAAGAGATTCAACGAGCATGACATTTTGTATGGAGCTATCATGTGAGATGGCCACCTTACCGAGGCCAACCACCTTACCCTTTGAGTTATCACCAAAGGTGACATACTTTCGAGGGCCGTCGTTTTTAGCAAGCTCACGAAACTTATCTTTGTCTCCGGTCATATGATCAGTACATCCACTATCAAGCACCCATTCCTTTCCTCCAGCCATGTAGCCGCGAAGATTTGTCATAAGACCAAAGTGTCTCATTGCGTCATCAAGATCATAGTCACTATCATCATCCTCATCATAGTATCCATGTTCAACATCATCTTGTGATTGATCAACTCCAATAGAGGGTAATTCATTTTTTTTGACTGGGGAGAGGGCAATTCATTAGATAAATGATCATTCCTATGGTTATCTTTATGAATTCTAATAGTCGGAAATGATGTTGCTAATGATTCCAACATCTCCTTTGGCACGCATGAGATTGGTAAGCTCAAATAGACAATCACCAAAGCTAGGATCACTAGAATTCATCTTACTCAAGGCAATAGACTTATGGAGAATTGCATCTAAATCTTTCAAGGAATAATTTGGAAATCGTTCCTCAAGAAATCTCCACATAGTATAGGCACAATCAAGAGTAGGTAGACTAGCAATCAAATTTTTAGGCAATCCTCTAATGATAAGATTGATAGTTCTAAGATTGCGGATCATGTCAAGATCCTCTTCGGGTGTAGGATGCAAAGGATCAATAATAGGTGCACAAGGGCTAGTAATGTACTTGTTCAAGTAATATTCATTGAAAATCTCAAGCATTTTATTTTTCCACTCATGAAAATATTCTCCATCAAGAATAGGTACTCTACGTCTAAGACTCCCCAACGTAGACTCACCCATCTTCCTCCAACGGTGTTTAAACCAAAGCAATGGAGACCAAAGCTCTGATACCAATTGAAAGGATCGAGAAGAGGCGTCTAGAGGGGGGTCAATAGACTCTAAGAAGAAAAGTTACAGTTTTTAAGTTCTTAGGCTGAAGTAGAGTTTTGGCACAAGTTTAAACATTCACAATAGATATCAAGCAAGCATGCCAAGAGTATATGAGCAGCGGAAAGTGAAGCATGCAAGTTGCAAGAATGTAAAGGGATGGGATTGGAGTGTGCAAACGCAATTTGGAGACACATAGATTTTTTATCCGTGGTTCCGATAGGTCGTGCTATCGTACATCCACGTTGATGGAGACTTCAACCCACGAAGGGTAACGGTTGCGCGAGTCCACGGAGGGCTCCACCCACGAAGGGTCCACGAAGAAGCAACCTTGTCTATCCCACCATGGCCGTCGCCCACGAAGGACTTGCCTCACTAGGGTAGATCTTCATGAACTAGGCGATCTACTTGCCCTTACAAACTCCTTGGTTCAACTACACAATCTTGACGGAGGCTCCCAAGTGTCACCTAGCAAATCTAGGAGACACCACTCTCCAAGAAGTAACAAATGGTGTGTTGATGATGAACTCCTTGCTCTTGTGCTTCAAATGATAGTCTCCCCAACACTCAACTCTCTCTCACAGGATTTGAATTTGGTGGAAAGAAGATTTGAGTGGAAAGCAACTTGGGGAAGGCTAGAGATCAAGATTTATGTGGTTGGAATGGGATATCTTGACCTCAACACAAGTGTAGGTGGTTCTCTCTCAGAAAATATGTGTTGGAAGTGTAGGCATGTTCTGATGGCTCTCTCCACGAATGAAGAGTAGGTGGAGGGGTATATATAGCCTCCACACAAAATCTAACCATTACACACAAATCACCAAACTCGGTGGGAATTCAGAAAACTCGGTCAGACCGATTTGGTTCATAATGTGACCGTTAGGCATTTCGGTGGGACCGAATGGATCAACTCGGTGGGACCGATGTGCTAGGGTTAGGGTAAATTCTCATCTCAGTTTGACCAATTATTCAAACTCGGTGGGACCGATTTGGGTAATAAGCGAAACAGAGAGTTGACCAAGCAAACTCGGTGGGGCCGATTGCATATCTCGGTGGGACTGAAATTATTGCAATAGGCAACAGAGAGATTGCAAGCCCATCTCGGTGAGACCGAGATCCCATCAGTGAGACCGAATTGATTAGGGTTTCTGGCAGTGGCTATGTCAACTGATCTCGGTGGCTCCAGATAGAAAGTTTCGGTGGGGCCGAGTTTGACTTTTTGGTTTGGGACATATGTGGATATGAGAAAGTGGTTGGGGGCTTTAGAGCATATCACTAAGAACTTTGAGCAAGCAAGCCATTAAGCAACACCTCATCCCCTCTTAATAGTATTGGCTTCCCTATGGACTCAATGTGATCTTGGATCACTAAAATATAAAATGTAGATTCCTAAGCTTTGAGCTTGAGCCAATCCTTTGTCTTCAGCATTTTGAAGGGGTTCCACATCCTCTAGTCCATGCCACTCCATTGTTGAACTTATCTGAAACATACTAGGTAGAAGTATTAGTCCAACAAGAGATATGTTGACATTAATTACCAAAATCACCCAGGGAGCACTTGTGCTTTCAAGTTATTACATTGTTGATTCAAAAGTAATTGTTCACACCGACCATGCTGCTATTAAATATCTTATGCAAAAGAAAGATGCTAAACCTAGGCTTATTCATTGGGTTCTCTTGTTACAAGAATTTGATATGCATATCACTGATAGAAATTGAGAAGAGAACCCCGTAGCTCATAACTTGTCTAGCTTAGAGAATGTCCTTGATGTCCCACTACCTATTGATGATAGTTTTCCTAATGAGCAGTTAGCTGCAATAAATGTTTCTCATAACACTCCTTGGTATGTTGACTATGCTAATTACATTGTTGCAAAATATCTTCCACCTAGTTTCACATACCAACAAAAGAAAAAATTCTTCTATGATTTAAGACGTTACTTTTGGGATGACCCACATCTTTATAAAGAAGGAGTAGATGGTATTATTAGATGTTGTGTACCTGAGCATGAACAGGGACAAATCCTATGGAAATGTCACTCCAAAGCTTATGGAGGACATCATGCGGGAGACAGAACTACTCACAAGGTATTGCAATCGGGATTTTATTGGCCTACTCTTTTCGAGGATGCTCGTAAGTTTGTCTTATCTTGTGATGAATGTCAAAGAATAGGTAATATCAGTAAGCATCAAGAAAAGACTATGAATTATTCACTTGTTGTTGAACCATTTGATGTTTGGGGGTATTGATTACATGGGAACTTTTCCTTCCTCTAATGGGTATACTCATATTTTGGTTGTTGTTGATTATGTTACTAAGTGGGTAGAAGCTATTCCAGCTAGTAGTACTGATCACAACACCTATATTAAAATGCTTAAGGAAGTTATTTTCCCAAGGTTTGGAGTCCCCAGATATTTAATGACTCATGGGGGTTCACACTTTATTCATGGTGCTTTCCGTAAAATGTTTGCCAAGTATGATGTTAACCATAGAATTGCATCACCTTATCATCCTCAGTCTAGTGGTCAAGTTGAACTTAGCAATAGAGAAATAAAATTAATTTTGCAAAAGACTGTCAATAGGTCCCAGAAGAATTGGTCTAAGAAATTAGATGATGCACTTTGGGCTTATAAAACAGCATATAAAAATCCCATGGGTATGTCTCCTTATAAAATGGTTTATGGAAAAGCCTGTCATTTGCCTCTTGAGTTAGAACATAAAGCCTATTGGGAAATTAAAGAAGTCAACTATGATTTTAAACATGCCGGTGAAAAGAGGTTATTTGATATTAGCTCATTAGATGAATGGAGAACCCAAGCTTATGAAAATGCCAAGTTATTGAAAGAAAAAGATAAAATATGGCATGATAAAAGAATCCAAAAGCGTGAGTTTAAAGTTGGAGAATATGTTCTTTTATACAACTCTCATTTCGGATTCTTTGCAGGAAAACTCTTCTCCAAATGGGAACGACCTTACGTTATCGAGGAGGTTTATCGATCTGGAGCCATCACAATAAATAATGCCGAAGGTACTAACCCGAAGGTTGTTAATGGGCAACGCATAAAACATTATATCTCAGGTACGCCCATTAATGTTGAAAGTAATATTATCCAAACTATGACACCAGAAGAGCACATAAAAGAGACCTTCCGGAACACTCCAAAATTGTGAAAAAGAGGAGATACGTGATACGGTAAGTAAACGGACTCCGAAAAATCCGCAAAAATATTTTCTGTCAGTTTTATAAAATAACAAAAATTAGGAAAATAAGAAACAACCAGGAAGGTCACCCTGGTGGGCACAAGAAACTCGGGTACCTTCCGGACTCCGTTTTTCTGTTGTTTGCTTGTTTCCCAAGATAAAAAATCTTTATATACCCCCGAACCTATTGACCACCGTATCTTGTAGAAATCTTCTGTTCTCTTTTCTTGCTATTTTCGGTCAGATCTGTTGAGCCAGGCATCATGTCTTCTTCTTCCTCCAATAACGTGGAAGAGGATGCTTGGTTGATGTAGATCGAGCTGAAGAGAGAAGAGCCCGTAGAAGACGTCAAAGGGGACAAGAGCAAGGAGACTACCAGAGATCAAGCGCCGGTGGTTGAGCAGGCCTGGCCTGCTGAGGAAGAAGAGGAAGATATCCTTAAACCTCACTATGCTCATCTTACCCCGACTGAGATTTAATCCTTTCGAATCATTGAAACGGTTCATGTGCAAAATAAATATCTCACTCGTGAAAATATTATGCATCAAGAGCACATCATCTTCCTCCAGAGCGTCATCCGTATATTGGAGAATCTCTTGATCATAAAGGGTAGCATCGCCTCTACTTCATCACCACTACCTTCTTCATCACCAAAATAAAATTGAGTATCGGGTATGGGCACTCCCCTTGGCTTCCGCCGAGCTTGGGGGAGGTGCCCCGGTATCGTATCACCCCCACTATCTTTTGCCTTTACTTATCTTAGTTCGATCCATAGTTATCTTTTGCTTTAGATGAAAAAAAGTTTAGTTCAATCCTTTCTTTTTGAGAGTTTGCTTAGTGATCTATCTTTGTAATCGTGTGCGAGATATATAATAAAGTTTAGTTTGAGTTGTTGCTTCTTTACTTTCATGTTCCAATAAAAAGAAACGAAATAAATGAAAAAGATCATATGCTAATATTATGGTAGGTAATGACACCACATAAGGAAAAGTATAATTAGAAAATTTTATTAGAGATTGACAAACACAGCATTGGTCAATGATGCAACTCATGAAAGAATTAATAAGCGAGGTGAAGATTCACATATAAATACACTATCCTGGAAATCTTTTGTGATTGTGAGCCCCCATCAAAATATTATATGCCAAAATTGTTGACGTTGGACAACGAAGACAACGTAATGATTTATGTTTGTTCATATTCACATAGAAGTTATATTGTGATAGATCCTTCAACATGTGGTGCTTGCCCCCATCTTTGCTAGCCAAAAATTCCGCACTAAGTAAATATACTACTTGTGCATCCAAAAACCCTTAAACCCAAATCTTATTTTCAAGAGTCCACCATACCTACCTAAGGATTAAGTAAGATCCTTCAAGTAAGTTGTCATCGATGCATTAAGCCAATAAAAATTGCTTCTCAAAGTGTGAGATCATTTAGTGTAAGAGAAAATTGAGAGTTGTACGAACTTGTGATGGTAAAGAATGAAAGAGATAGACTACATAATAAAGGTTGCCATCACAAGGGGAAATATAATGTGACGTTCTTTTGCACTAAGGGTTTGATCATACAAACAAATAAGCGCATGGCAACCTCTGCTTCCCTCTGCGAAGGGCCTATCTTTTACTTTTATGTATTTACTTTTAGGCAAGAGTCAAAGTTTTTCTCTCTATTCCTTTTTATTTTTCTCCTTTGGCAAGCATCATGTGGTGAGGAGAGATCTAGGCACATATGTCCAGTTGAATATGGGTAGCATGAGTTATTATTGTTGACATCACCCTTGAGGTGAATACGTTGGGAGGCGAAACTATAAGCCCCTATCTTTCTATGTGTCCGGTTGAAACGTTTTGCTCATGTGTATGTGGTGACTGTTAGCAATCATAGAAAACTAAATGATGATTGAGTATGTGGACTTGCCTAAAGGCTCCGATACGTGACCCTTCCTGAAAATATGATGAATTGTAGTTGCAAAGTTGACTGAGAACATAGTTTGTTGGTTTCCAATAGAGTTTATGCTTTATACTTCGATAGTGTGATGAATTGTTACTTATTCATGAGAAGTCTATGATAAAAGTTCTATGATAAAAGTTCTATGATAAAAGTTTTATGTTTAAGTTTGTTGCTGTTACAATAATTCACATGATGCTTCTATGTTCGTATTTTGTTTTTTATCGAACCTCTCTCTCTAAGCATGTGGACATGTTTTTCGATTTCGGTTTTCGCTTGAGGACAAGCGAGGTCTAAGCTTGGGGGAGTTGATACGTCCATTTTGCATCATGTTTACCTACTGTTGTTTATGATGTTTTAATGCATAATAATGATTTTTGGAGTAATTCTAATGCCTTTTCTCTCATAATATGCAAGGTACACACAAAGAGGGAGAATTCCGGCAGCTGGAAATCTGGAACTAAAAAAGCTACGTCAGGCCACCTATTCTGCACAACTCCAAATGAGATGAAACTTCACGAGGATTTTTTATGGAATAAATAAGAAATACCGGAGCAAATAACGACCAGAGGGGGGCACCTGGTGAGTACAAGACACCAGGGCACGCCTGGCCCCCAGGCACGCCCTGGTGGGTTGTGCTCAGCCCGGCCCACCTCTGGTGCCCATCTTCTGGTATATAAGTCATTTTGACCTAGGAAAATAAGGAGAGGACTTTCGGGACAGAGCGCCGCCGTCTCGAGGCGGAACTTGGGCAGGAGCACTTTTGCCCTCCGGCGGAGCGATTCCGCCGGGGGAACTTCCCTCCCGGAGGGGGAAATCATTGTCATCACCATCACCAACAACTGTCCCATCTTGGGGAGGGCAATCTCCATCAACATCTTCAACAGCACTGTCTCCTCTCAAACCCTAGTTCATCTCTTGTGTTCAATCTTTGTACCCGAACTATAGATTGGTGCTTGTGGGTGATTAGTAGTGTTGATTACATCTTGTAGTTGATTACTATATGGTTTATTTGGTGGAAGATTATATGTTCAGATCCAATATGCTATTTAATACCCCTCTGATCTTGAGCATGTTTATCACTTGTGAGTAGTTACTTCTGTTCTTGAGGTCACAGGAGAAATCATGTTGCAAGTAATCATGTGAACTTGATATGTGTTTGATATTTTCATAGTATGTATGTTGTGATTCCCTTAGTGGTGTCATGTGAACGTCGACTACATGACACTTCACCATTGGGACTAAGGCATTGTGGATTAGTAATTAGATGATGGGTTGCGAGAGTGACAGAAGCTTAAACCCTAGTTTATGCGCTATTCCGTAAGGGACCAATTGGATCCAAAAGTTTAATGCTATGGTTAGAATTTATTCTTAATACTTTTCTCGTAGTTGCGGATGCTTGCGAGCAGGTTAATCATAAGTAGGAGGTTTGTTCAAGTAAGAACATCACCTAAGCACCGCTCCACCCACATATCAAATTATCAAAGTAGCGAACACGAATCGAATCAACATGATGAAAGTGACTAGATGAAATTCCCGTGTACCCTCAAGAACGCTTTGCTTATTATAAGAGACTGTTTTGGCCTGTCATTTGCCTCAAAAGGATTGGGCTACCTTGCTGCACTTTTGTTATTATTATCGTTACTTGCTTGTTACAAATTATCTTGTTATCAAACTACTCTGTTACTTAAATTTTTAGCACTTGCAGACATTACCCTTCTGAAAACCACTTGTCATTTCCTTCTGCTCCTCGTTGGGTTCGACACTCTTCCTTATTGAAAAGGCTACAATTGATGCCATATACTTGTGGGTCTTCACGCTATCGAACGTCACAACGTAACTGGGTGATCATAAAGATGCTCTACAAGTATCTCCGAAGGTGTTTGTTGAGTTGGCATAGATCGAGATTAGGATTTGTCACTCTGAGTATCAGAGAGGTATCTCTGGGCCCTCTCGGTAATACACATCATAAGCTTGCAAGCAAATGACTAATGAGTTGGTCATGAGGTGATGTATTACAAAACGAGTAAAGAGACTTGCCGGTAACAAGATTGAACTAGGTATGACGATACCGACGATCGTATCTCGGGCAAGTAACATACCGATGGACAAAGGGAATTACATATGTTGTCCTAACGGTTTGACCAATAAAGATCTTCGTAGAATACGTAGGAGCCAATATGGGCATCCAGGTTCCGCTATTGGTTATTGACCAGAGAGGTGTCTCGGTCATGTCTTCATAGTTCTCGAACCCGTAGTGTCTGCACGCTTAACGTTCCTTGACGATATAGTGTTATATGAGTTATATGATTTGGTGACCGAATGTTGTTCGGAGTCTCGGATGAGATCTCGAACATCATGAGGAGTCTCGAAATGGTCAAGAGGTAAAGGTTGATATATAGTACGATGGTATTCGAACACTGGAAGTGTTTTGGAGAAAACCGGATAGTCATCAGAGTACCGGAGGGGGTACCGGTCACCCCCGGGAGGGTATTGGGCCTATTGGGCCATAAGAGGGGAGCACGCCAGCCCACAAGGGGCTGGCGCACCCCCCATGGCATCCGCCCAAGTGGGGAAAGGAAAGGGGGGAGGATTCGGCCTCCCCTTCCTTCTCTCTTCCCCCCTTTCCTTTCTTCTCCGGCAAATAAGGAAAGAGGGGCGCCACTTGGGGAGGACCCCAAGTAGGATTCAGCCTACTTGGGGTGCCCTCCTGGATGCTTCCTCCTCCCCCTACCTATATATATGTTGGAGGGGGGCGCCTAGCACACCCCAGACAATTGCCTAGCTATGTGCGGTGCCCCCCTCCACCGTTTACACCCCGCTCATATTTTTGTAGTGCTTAGGCGAAGCCCTGCATAGATCACTTCACCATCACCGTCACCATGCCGCCGTGCTACCGGAACTCATCCACTACCTCGCCGTCTTGCTGGATCAAGAAGGCGGAGGACGGCATCGAGCTGAACGTGTGTTGAACGCGGAGGTGCCGTATGTTCGGTGCTCGATCGGTTGGAACGCGAAGAAGTTCGACTACATCAACCGCGTTGTCAAACGCTTCCGCTTACGGTCTTCGAGTGTACGTAGAAACTCTTCCCTCTCGTTGCTATGCTTCTCCTTGATAGATCTTGCGTGTGCGTAGATTTTTTTGTTTTCCATGCAACGTTCCCCAATAGTGGTATCAGAGCCAGGTTTATGCGTAAATGATATGCACGAGTAGAACACAAAGAGTTGTGGGCGGTGATAGTCATACTGCTTACCACCAACGTCTTATTTTGATTCGACGGAATTGTGGGATGAAACAGCCCGGACCAACCTTACATGTCCACGCACATGAGACCGGTTCCACCGACTGACATGCAACTACTTTTGCATAAAGGTGGCTGGCGGGTGTCTGTTTCTCCTACTTTAGTTGAATCGAATTTGACTACGGTCAGTCCTTGAAGAAGGTTAAAACAACAAACTTGATGAATGATCGTTGTGGTTTTTGTCGTAGGTAAAACGGTTCTTGCTAGAAGCCCATAGTGGCCACGTAAAACTTCCAACAACAAAGTAGATGTTGGCTAACTTGTTTCTGCAGGGCATGTTGTGATGTGATATGGTCAAGACATGATGTGATATACATTATTATATGAGATGATCACATTTTTTAATTTATCGGCAACAGGCAGGAGCCTTATGGTCGTCTCGTTATTGTATGAAATGGAAACGCCATGTAATTGCTTTACTTTATCGCTATGCGTTAGCAATAGTTGTAGAAGCAATAGTTGGCGAGACGACCACGACACTACAGTGGAGATCAATGTGTCGAGCTAGTGACGATGGAGATCATGACGATGCTTTGGAGATGGAGATCAAAAAGCACGAGATGATGATGTCCATATCATGTCACATATTTTGATTGCATGTGATGGTTATCTTTTATGCATCTTATTTTGCTTAGAACGGCGGTAGCATTATAAGATGATCCCTTCACTAAATTTCAAGATATAAGTGTTCTCCCCGAGTATGCACTGTTGCTAAAGTTCGTCATTTCGAAGCACCACGTGATGATCGGGTGTGATAGACTCTACGTTCACATACATCGGGTGTAAGACAGTTTTGCACATGCAGCATACTTGGGTTGAACTTGACGAGCCTAGCATGTACAGACATGGTCTCGGAACACTGGAGACCGAAAGTTCAAACGTGAGTCATATAGTAGATATGGTCAACATAGAGATGTTCACCATTGATGACTACCCCATCTCACGTGATGATAGGACATGGGTTAGTTGATTTGGATCACGTATCACTTAGATAAACTTCAGGGATATTTATTTAAGTGGGAGTTCATTAGTAATTTGATTAATTGAAGTTAATTTATCATGAACTTAGTCTTAATAGTTTTGCATATCTATGTTGTAGATCAATAGCTTGAGATATAGCTCCCCTACTTTTTGATATGTTCCTAGAGAAAAATAAGTTGAAAGATGATAGTAGCAATGATGCAGACTGAGTCCGTGATCTGAGGATTATCCTCATTGCTGCACAGAAGAATTATGTCCTTGATGCACCGCTAGGTTACAGACCTATTGCAGGAGCAGATGCAGACATTATGAACGTTTGGCAAGCTCGATATGATGACTACTTAATAGTTTAGTGCTCCATGCTTTATGGCTTAGAACCAGGACTTCAAAAACGTTTTGAACACCACGGAGCATATGAGATGTTCCAAGAACTGAAATTGGTATTTCAGACTCATGCCCGTGTCGAGAGGTATGAGACCTCTGACAAGTACTTTGCCTACAAGATGGAGGAGAATAGCTCAACCATTGAGCATGTGCTCAGAATGTCTGGGTACTACAATCGCTTGAATCAAGTGGGAGTTAATCTTCCAGATAAGATAGTGATTGACAAAGTTCTCTAGTCACTATCACCAAACTACTAGAACTTCGTGATCAACTATAATATGCAAGGGATGGCGAAAATGATTCCCAAGCTCTTCGCGATGCTGAAATCGGCGAAGGTAGAAATCAAGAAAGAGCATCAAGTGTTGATGGTTAACAAGACCACTAGTTTTAAGAAAAAGGGCAAGGGAAAGAAAGGGAACTTAAAGAAGAATGGCAAGCAAGTTTCCGCTCCCGTGAAGAAGCCCAAAGCTAGACCCAAGCCTGAAACTGAGTGCCTCTACTGCAAAGGAAATGGTCACTGGAAGCGGAACTGCCCCAAATACTTGGCAGATAAGAAGGATGACAAAGTGAACAAAGGTATATTTGATATACATGTTATTGACGCGTACCTAACTAGTATTCGTAGTAGCCCCTGGGTATTTGATACTGGTTCAGTTGCTAAGATTAGTAACTCGAAACAGGAGTTGCAGAATAAACAGAGACTAGTTAAAGGCGAGGTGACGATGTGTGTTGGAAGTGTTTCCAAGGTTGATATGATCACCATCACACACTCCCTCTACCTTCGGGATTAGTGTTGAGCCTAAATAAATGTTATTTTTTGTTTGCATTGAGCATGAACATGATTAGATCATGTTTATTGCAATACGGTTATTCATTTAAGTCAGAGAATAATTGTTGTTCTGTTTACATGAATAAAACCTTCAATGGTCATACACCCAATGTAAATGGTTTATTGAATCTCGATCGTAGTGATACACATATTCGTAATATTGATGCCAAAAGATACAAAGTTGATAATGATAGTGCAACATACTTGTGGCACTGCCATTTAGGTCATGTTGGTGTAACGCGCATGAAGAAACTCCATGCGGATGGATTTTTGGAATCACTTGATTATGAATCATTTGATACTTGCGAACCATGCCTCATGGGCAAGATGACTAGAACTCCGTTCTCCGAAACAATGGAGCGAGCTAATGACTTATTGGAAATAATACATACCGATGTATGTGGTCCGATGAGTGTTGAAGCACGCAGCGGGTATCGTTATTTTCTCACCTTCACAGATGATTTGAGTAGGTATGGGTATATCTACTTGATGAAACACAAGTATGAAACATTTGAAAAGTTCAAAGAATTTCAGAGTGAAGTGGAGAATCACCATAACAAGAAAATAAAGTTTCTACGATCTGATGCGGAGGCAAATATTTGAGTTACGAGTTTGGCCTTCATTTAAAACAATGTGGAATAGTTTCACATCTCACGCCACCTGGAGCACCACAACGTAATGGCGTGTCCAAACGTCATAACCGTACTTTATTAGGTATGGTGCGTTCTATGATGTCTCTTACTGATTTTTCACTACCTTTTGGGGTTATGCCTTAGAGACAACCGCATTCATGTTAAATAGGGTACCGTCTAAATCCGTTGAGATGACACTGTATGAACTGTGGTTTGGCAAGAAACCTAAGCTGTCACTTCTTAACATTTTGGGGATGCGACACTTATGACAAAAGGCTTCTGCCTGATAAGCTCGAACCCAAAGCGGAGAAGTGTGTCTTCATAGGATACCCAAAAGAAACTATTGGGTATACCTTCTACCACATATCCGAAGGCAAAATCTTTGTTGCTAAGAATGGGTCCTTTCTAGAGAAGGAGTTTCTCTTGAAACAAGTGAGTGGGAGGAAAGTAGAACTTGATGAGGTAGGTGTACCTTCTCTCGAATTGCAAAGTAGTACATCAGAGAAAGATGTTCCCATGATGCCTACACCAACCAGAGAGGAAGAAAATGATGATGATCACAAAAATTCAGATCAAGTTACTACTGAACCTCATAGGTCGACCCGAACATGTTCCGCACCAGAGTGGTACGGCAATCCTGTCCTGGAAGTCATGTTATTAGACCATGGCGAACCTACGAACTATGAAGAAGCTATGATGAGCCCAGATTCTGATAAATGGCTTCAGGCCATGAAATCTGTGATAGGATCCATGTATGAGAACAAAGTGTGGACTTTGATGGATTTGCCCAATGATCGACAAGCCATTGAGAATAAATGGATTTTCAAGAGGAAGACAAACGCTGATGGTAATATCACTATCAACAAAGCTCGACTTGTCACAAAAGTGTTTTCGACAAGTTCAAGGGTTGACTATGATGAGACATTCTCACCCGTAGTGATGCTTAAGTCTGTCCGAGTCATGTTATCAATAGCTGCATTTTATAATTATGAAATCTGGCAAAAGGATGTCAAAAACTGCATTCCTTAATGGATATTAAAGAAGAGTTGTATATGATGCAACTAGAAGGTTTTGTCGATCCTAAAGGTGCTAACAAAGTGTGCAAGCTCCAGCAATCCATCTATGGACTGGTGCAAGCATCTCGGAGTTGGAATATACGCTTTGATGAGGTGATCAAAGCATATGGTTTTATACAGACTTATGGTGAAGCCTGTATTTACAAGAAAGTGAGTGGGAGCTCTGTAGCATTTCTAATATTAAATGTGGATGACATATTGTTGATTGGAAACGATATAGAATTTCTGGATAGCATAAAAAGGATACTTGAATAAGAATTTTTCAATGAAATACCTCGGTGAAGCCACTTATATATTAGGCATCAACATCTGTAGGGATAGATCAAGACGCTTAATAGGACTTTCACAAAGCACATACCTTGACAAGATTTTGAAGAAGTTCAAAATGGATCGGTCAAAGAAAGGGTTCTTGCCTGTGTTACAAGGTGTGAAGTTGAGTAAGATTCAAAGACCGACCACGATAGAAGATAGAGAGAGAATGAAAGTCATTCCCGATGCCTCGGCCATAGGTTCTATAAAGTATGCCATGCTGTGTACCAGACCTGTTGTGTGCCTTACCAATAAGTTCGGCAAGAGGGTACAAGAGTTATCCAGGAGTGGGCCACTGGACATCGGTCAAAATTATCCTTAGGTGCCTTAAAGAGGACTAAGGAAATGTTTCTCGGTTACGGAGGTGATAAAGAGTCCGTCGTAAAGAGTTACATCGATGCAAGCTTTGACACTGAGCTAGATGACTACGAGTCTCAATCTGGATATGTATTGAAAGTGGGAGCAATTAGCTAGAGTAGCACCATGCAGAGCATTGTAGACATAGAAATTTGCAAAATACATACAGATCTGAATGTGCCAGACCCGTTGACTAAACTTCTCTCACAAGCAAAACATGATCACACCTTAGTACTCTTTGTGTATTAATCACATGACAATTTGCACTAGATTATTGACTCTAGTAAACTCTGTGGGTGTTAGTCACATGGCGATCTGAATTATGGGTGTTAATCACATGGCGATGTGAACTAGATTATTGACTCTAGTGCAAGTGGGAGACTGAAGGAAATATGCCCTAGAGGCAATAATAAAGTTGTTATTTTATATTTCCTTATTCATGATAAAGGTTTATTATTCATGCTAGAATGTTATTGATCGAAAACTTAAATACATGTGTGAATACATAAACAAATACCATGTCCCTAGTAAGCCTCTACTAGACAAGCTCGTTGATCAAAGATGGTTAAGGTTTCCTAACCTTAGACATGTGTTGTCATTTGATAACGGGATCACATCATTAGGAGAATGATGTGATGGACAAGACCCATCCGTTAGCTTAGCATATTGGTCGTTCAGTTTATTGCTATTGCTTTCTTCATGTCAAATACATATTCCTTCGACTATGAGATTATGCAACTCCCGGATACCGGAGGAATGCCTTGTGTGCTATCAAACGTCACAACGTAACTGGGTGATCATAAAGATCCTCTACAGGTATCTCTGAAGGTGTTTGTTGAGTTGGCATAGATCGAGATTAGGATTTGTTACTACAAGTATGGGAGAGGTATCTCTGGGCCCTCTCGGTAATACACATCAGAAGCTTGCAAGCAAATGACTAAGGAGTTAGTCATGAGGTGATGTATTATGGAACGAGTAAAGAGACTTGCCAGTAACGAGATTGAACTAGGTATGAAGATACTAATGATCGAATCTCGGGCAAGTAACATACCAATGGACAAAGGGAATTACGTATGTTTCATAACCGTTCGACTGATAAAGATCTTCGTAGAATATGTAGGAGCCAATATGGGCATCCAGGTTCCACTATTGGTTATTGTCGTGGGAAACCACGGCTACCTATGGGGCCATGAGCCCCTTTCTGGTTCGACGGGGATGGCACGTTGCACAATGAGCGGAGGAGCGTGAAAAAGCACGGCAGAGATCACACGGGAAGCTTTTACCCAGGTTCGGGCCGCCGCGAGGCGTAAAACCCTACTCCTGCTTTGGTGGATTGATGGAGGACTATGGTGGAAAACGCAGCGCTCTTTCCCGGTGATACGTCTCCAACGTATCTATAATTTATGAAGTATTCATGCTGTTATATTATCATTCTTGGAAGTTTTACAATCATTTTATAGCAACTTTATATCATTTTTTGGGACTAACCTATTGACCCAGTGCCCAATGCCAATTGCTGTTTTTTGCTTGTTTTTTACATCGCAGGAAATCAATATCAAACAGAGTCCAAACGCCGCGAAACTTTTTATGGACCAGAAGACATCCAATGGGCTAGAGCGGCAGCTGGGGGTGCCCCGAGGGGGGCACAACCCACCAGGGCGCGCCTGGGCCCCCAGGCACGCCCAGGTGGGTTGTGCCCATCTCGGTGGCCTCCCACACCCCCTCTTCGTCCTATAAATCGTCGAATATTCCAAAACCCTTCGGGGTAACCCTAGATCAGAAGTTCCGCCACCGCAAGCCTTTGTATCCATGAAAACCAATCTAGACCCTGTTCTGGCCCCTTGCCGGAGGGGGAGATCATCTTCGGTGGCCATCTTCATCATCCCGGCGGCCACCATGATGAGGAGGGAGTAGTCCACCCTCGGGGCTGAGGGTTTGTACCAGTAGTTATGTGTTTAATCTCTCTCTCTCTCTCTCTCTCTCGTGTTCTTGAGATGTCACGATCTTGATGTATCGCGGGCTTTGTTAATATAGTTGGATCATATAGTGTTTTTGCCTCTCTATCTTGTTGTGATGAATTGAGTTTTCCCTTTGAGATTTCGTTCTTATCGTATTGAATACTTTTATGGATTTGAGAACACTTGATGTATGTCTTGCTATGAATACCCGTGGTGACAATGGGCTATCGTATTGGCTCACTTGATATGTGTTTTGGCACTCAACTCGCGGATTCTCGCAATGACATTGGGGTAATCTATGCATAGGGGTTTATGCACGTTTTTGCCTTTGTTTCTCCGGTAGAAATCTTGGGGCACTCTTTGAGGTTCTTGGTGTTGGATTGTGTATTATGAATCTGAAATTATTTGGTGTTATTTAGTACGAGCTCTTGGATAGATTGATCGGAAAGAATAGCTTCGAGGTGGTTTCGTACCCTGCAGACAATTTCTTCTTATGTTCTCCGCTAGATAGGAACTTCGGAGTGATTCTTCATCGCACTTTGAGGGATGGTTATATGATCCAATTATATTAGCATTGTTGAGAGATTGCACTAGAGAAAGTACGGACCCTAGGCCTCATTTTCAAGCATTGCAATATCGTTTGTGCTCCATTTTATCAATTGCTACCTTGCTGTTTTTTCTTGTTCCTATTACAAAAATCAATATCTACTATCCATACTACACTTTTATTACCATCTCTTTGCCGAACTAGTGCACCTATACAATTTTCCATTGTATTGGGTGTGTTGGGGAGGCAAGAGACTTTTTATTATTTGGTTGCAAGGTTGTTTGAGAGAGACCATCTTCATCCTACACCTCCCACGGATTGATAAAACTTAGGTCATCCACTTGAGGGAAAATTGCTATTGTCCTACAAAACTCTGCGCTTGGAGGCCCAACACAGGTCTACAAGAACAAGTTGCATAGTAGACGTCACCCAGTAGGGTTGCCTCGGGACGAGAACGGCTACGCGCGTATGAGTGTACAAGGGTCCGAATCCTTTTTGTGGTTGCCATGGGCCTCCTTTTATAGATCAAGGGGTTACCACAGTGGCAAATCAGTCATTATGCACTGATTATATAGCAAACAGTGCTATCGTACCTAACTCTGTAGGCTGACAGAGCGCATTAAAGGCGCCACTCAACGTCACATCGTATCTTGCCCGGCAGGCCCTGTCGGGTTGTTTTGCCAGCTGCGCACCTGCTTGCTTGACACGTCTCAGGACGGGTGTCATATGGAGGTGTTTGTTGTAGGAAGTGGCCGCCATGTGGCATATAGCAGCCACTTAGTCACTTTGGAGCTTGACACCACACTGATCGACGACGTGCGTCGTGGTGAGGTGGAGTGGCTCGCCTGCGCTAGCCCCGGCAGGCCTGCCAGGACGATCTGAAGGCTTGCTTCCAAGGGTAACCTCATCCTTGCCAGGCTCGCCTGCCCGGCAAGGGAGGTTTTTACCTTAGCGGTATCTTGCTTCTCTGGCTAGTCTTGGTCTCTTTGTTCTGCACTTGGATCCTTCAAGGGAATTGATCCATCATGCTTGGGTTGATTGTGGTGTCGTAATCTTGTCTCTGGGCCTGTACACAGTCTGGGCAACGAACACATGGTTTGTTGCACCGATAGGAGCCACCGGGCCTGGCATGAACGTGCCGCTGGGCGTCGTCGGGGTAGGCCCTAACCAGTGCGCAGGCAGGAGTGAAGAAGTGGCTCCGTCCTTGAAGATCTTCTTTGCTTCTCCATTAACTTGAGCCCGGGCCAGTTTCCAGTTTTTCCGCACGTCGTGCTGAACGTTACGGAGAAAACCAGATCGTGGCCCACGGACTGCCCACGCCCCACGATCACGGGGCGAAAACTGCCATTCCACTCGTCTCCTGCCCAGGCGCATCCACCACGTCTGCCCCATGCGTTGGATATGGTAGGCGGTAGATGCGGAGTGTGTGGGGACGGGTGCCATGGCAGAAAATCAGGCGTCATTGGTTGGAGTAGAGGGTCGGCTCTAATTCCCCGAGCTGTTGAAGGTGCAGGGAAGCCCTATTGGACGAGCAAGGCGGTAGCCTCCTGGGCAAGAGGCCAGCCGCCCACATCGTCCCTCTATAAAAGAGGGCAGGAACGATGTGTTTGCTCACACACTTCTCTTCTCCTTCTTACGACCTTCCCTGCTCGCCATGGTGAGAGGGTGTGGTCATGGCAGTGCTGCAGTGGCGGCGATGAGAGCTTCTGCTCGATAGCATGTCCCCCCTCCTCCGGACAACGTGGTGGTGGAATCCGCCGTGAGAGGAGGAGGGAGGGGTGAGGTTGTGGTCGTCGTGGCGCTCGAGGAGGAGGAGGACGGGGAGGCGCTCCGGTTGTGCCCCCGTATGATGCTCCCCCTCTATTGGAGGGCCATGTCGGGGCCCAACCACGGGAGTTCTTCATTAGGTTGTACAAGACTCTGCGTGGTCGCCTCTACCTTTGTACTTCATTCGCAAGGGAGATGGAGCTTGAACAACCGCGAGCGTTGAGGCTGCACATGAGGGGCTGGAGAATGGCAACTTCCGGGTAGACGTAGACTTTCCCACCCCCATGTCATGTACTTCCGCCGAGGCTGGAAGACCTTTGCTCGTGCCCATAGCTTGTTGGTAGGACACGTCCTCCATTTTAAGTTAATGGAGGATGATTTCCTGTCCGTCAAAGTTTTTGAAAGCTCGGGTGCTCGCTTAGGGTGCTGCGCGGAGAGCTCAAGCGCCGACGAAAACTCCTCCTCGAGCAATAGCGACGAGGAGGATAGTGAGGGCAATGACGACGGCGCCGCCCAGGAGGGCGATAACTCTGACTCTGGCTGAGCATCAGCTAGACCGTCACCGTCAAGTGGGGGCAGCACCATCATCTGCACCTGCACCCCTTTCCCGACAAGGCGATTTGCCGGGGAGTTGGGATTAGGGGCGGAGGTGCTCCTCCAGCAGCCTTCCAGCTGGACCCCGGCAAGCTTCCTCTCGGGTTGCAGCTCCGTTAGCCCTGCCGCGTCCTGCTGGCTCTGGTGGTGGTGGTTGGCGGGTCGCCTCCGCCATGCTCTCCATCGTCGCCTCCGTCGGTGCCCTCCTTCCCCCGCCAGGCTACCTTTCCTGGAGCCCGACAGGGTCAGGCCGGGCTTCTGCCCAGACACTCCTTTTGCCCTCCTCGCCTTCGACTGCCATGCCTAGAAGGAGAGGGACAAGAAAGGGCATTATGGGGCACTTATCTGTTTTCAATCTTAAATCTGCAGTCACTTGCCAAATTTTAGTTCAAATAATGTAATCTCTTGAATCCATGTCTGTCCTATAAGGTTTGTACTTGTTTGAAGCATATCAACGAAAAAGATGAACCTTGTCGGGGACTCGTGCATGTATATGGCCATGTAGAGGTGGAATGCATCTATATTTTAAAATAAGCGAGTTTTCCCGGTAGGCTATCCTGCCGGTACCCTCTATTTGGCTACCGGGGAGCTAAGCTTGCCAGGCAAAAATTGTAATTAGGGACCAGCCCCCCGCCAATCTTTCTTCATCAAAGGCCACTGCAGCCATCCTGACCGAAGCAACGTTCGAGTCAAAGGATGGGAGCACCTAAGTTTCAAAAAAGCGGCTAGGTTTTCTTATGCACAAGTTTTTACTTACAGAACACGTATGGATAAGAGATATAACTTATCTATTTGGCTTGCCAGAGATTGCGGTGTAGGCTCATCTTTCCATCTCCCCTTAGAGGCCAAGTCTTCGACATGAGCCTGCAGTTTTATGTAGACGGAAATGATGCCAGATGCGATCTTATCTATATGCAGATGCGATGCTCATGATATGCATATGCATGCATGCAACTTGTCGGGGGGTCCCCCGCACTTCGTTTATTTCTCTGTTGCTCAGTGTCTGTGCCTAGCTTTGTACAAGGGGTTACATGCAACTAAGGCAAGGCCTGTACAAAAGGGTGGTTGCCGGGCAGGGCCCGTCAGTCGTGCCTTACGGGTAGAACTTGCGGAGATGCTCAATATTCCATGAGTTTTGCAATTGAATGCCAACTGCGGTCTCCAGACGGACTGCGCCAGGTCTGGTGACTCGTACTACCCGGTAAGGGCCTTCCCACTTTGGCGTCAACTTCTTTCCACCCTTGGCGGACTGAACGCGCCTAAGGACAAGGTCGCCTTCCTCAAAACACCGGGCATGAACCCTGCGGCTGTGATAGCGATGCATGGCTTGTTGATAGCATGTAGCACGCGTAGCAGCCCGGAGATGGTTCTCCTCGAGTAGCACAGCATCGTGACGCCGGTGCTGGTCCTGCGCTACTTCATCGTAGGCAAGCACTCGAGGCGACCTGTAAATGAGTTCCGTGGGGATACCTGCTTCTGCCTCGTAGACTAGGGAGAAGGGAGTCTGCCCGGTAGCTCGATTCCGTTCGTTCTGAGGGACCAAAGGACTACCGACAGCTCATCAATCCATCGCCTGCCGCACTTCTGCAGCTTATCAAATGTTCTTGCCTTGAGTCCGCGTAGCACTTCAGCATTCGCCCTCTTAGCTTGTCCATTGCTTCTGGGATGTGCAACAGAGGCAAATGAGATCTTGCTTCCAAGGGCATGAACATATTGCATGAAGGCGTGGCTCGTCAACTGGGTGCCATTGTCGGTGATGATCTGGGCAGGGACCCCGAAATGGCACACCAATCCTTTCAAGAACTTGATAGCTAACTAAGAAGTCAACTTTCTCACGGCATCTACTTTCGGCCACTTTGTAAAGTTGTCGATGGCAACGAACAAGAATTCAAAGCCCCCGGCAGCTCGGGGGAAAGGGCCGAGGATATCAAGCCCAGGACCGAAAAAAGGCCATGACAAAGTGATTGTCTAAAGAGCTTATGCAGGCAGATGGATGTTCGTGGAATGGAATTGGCAGGCTTCGCACTTGGTGACTAGCTCGACCGCATCTTGGAGGGCTGTGGTCTAATAGAATCCTTGTCGAAATGCTTTCCCAACTAATTCCCTTGATCCAATGTGGGAGCCGCACATGCCTTTGTGTATTTCCGCCAGCAGTTGCTTTCCTTCTTCCCGGCAGATGCACTTCAATTTCACACCATTGGGCCTTATTCTGTACAAAGTGTCATCGAAAAACAGATACATACTGGCCCTTCGGGCTACTCTTTCAGCTTCATCTTGCTCATCGGGAAGTTCTCTGGTTTGGAGGAAGTGGAATATGTGCCTTGCCCAAGTTGGAGCTTGGGGCTCGGCAACTAGGACTAACGGCACCTCCCCCCTCACGGTGGTGCATTCCTCGACCACGGGGACCAGTGGCCCAGTAGGAGGGTGCAACTCGGCAAGTGATGGGGAGTTGTTTCCGGCAGGGTCCCTGCCAGGAGCCTCGGGAGGCTCTACCGGGAGAGGCTTACCGACGTCCAATTTCCTCCTCTTTTGGTCCATTGTTGCCGGGGATACGGAGGGCTGAGTAAGATGGAGAACAAAAGTTCCTGGTTCCACAGGAAGTTTTTGCGCAGCACACTTTGATAGATGATTAGCTATGTTGTTTTCCGTACGGGGTACGTGCTCCGTTTGCAATCCGTCAAAGCGCTCCTCCAATCTTCTCACTTCCTCAACGTATGCCTCCATCGATGGACTTTGGTAATCCTTATTGACTTGTCTCACCACAAGTTGTGAATCTCCTCGAATGAACTGCTTCTTGATTCCCAATTATGTGGCAATCCTGAGCCCAGCAAGGAGCCCTTCATACTCTGTTGTATTGTTGGTTGCTTCCTCCCGGGGAAAATGCATTTGGACGACGTACTTTAGGTGCTCTCCAGTGGGAGCAATGAGAAGCACGCCAGCCCCTGCACCTTGTAGGGAGAAAGCACCATCGAAATACATGATCCATTCTTGGGGCGCTTCCTTGCCGAGAATAACTGTTTCCATCACTTCTTCGTCAGGGGTTGGTGTCCATTCTGCAATAAACTCTGCCAATGCCCTGCTTTGAATTGTTGATGTGCTCTCAAATCTCAGGCCAAAGTTGGATAACTCCAAAGCCCACTCCACTATTCTGCTGGTAGCCTCAAGGTTCTGGAGCATCCTTTGCAACGGAAAGCTAGTGACAACCATAATCTCATGGGCTTGTAAGTAGTGGCGCGGTTTCCTTGAGGCCATGATGAGGCCAAAAATCAACTTTTCCACACCAGAGTACCTCGATCTAGCCCCCTATAACAAGGAGCTGATGAAGTACACTGGGTGATGCACCACTTTCTTCCTCGCCGCGTCCTTGGGGTTGCCCCTGCTGCCGTGCTCTTCTCTGTCCTAATCCTTATCCGGCCCTGTCGGGCTTTGCTCACTCTCTATTTCCTCTACTTCCCGCTGTGCCACTAGGGCTGCACTAACCACTTGATTAGTTGCAGCTAAGTATAGCAGCAACGACTCTTGTGGTTTGGGAGCAACAAAAGTGGGGACAGAGGACAAGTAGGTCTTCAAATCCTGCAGTGTTGCATCTGCCTCTAGGGTCCACTTCATGGGTTCTGTCTTCTTCAAAATTTTGAAGAACGACAGGGCGCCCTCGGCAGACTTGGAGATGAATCTGCTAAGCGCGGCAACGCACCCTGTCAGACGCCTCACATCTTTGACTGTCCTGGGTGCCTGGATCTGCTTGATAGCCTTGATCTTATCTGGATTGGCCTCGATCCCACGAAGGGACACAAAGAAACCAAGTAGCTTGCCGGAGGGAACGCCAAACATGCGTTTCTCTGGGTTCAGCTTCAAGTTGATGTTGTGCAGATTAGCAAATGTCTCTTCTAAATCCAGGATGAGGGTTGATTTGTCCTTGGTCTTGACCACAATATCATCCATATAAGCCTCAATGTTTCTGTGCAACTGTGGTTCGAAACCAATTTGGACTGCCCTTGCAAAAGTGGACCCGGCACTCTTTAACCCAAAAGGCATGCGCACAAAGCAGTACGTACCCCATGGGGTGATGAATAAGGTCTTCTCTTCATATTCCTTGGACATGAAGATCTGATGATATCCAGAGTATGCATCCAAAAAAGAGAGCAAGTCACAACCTGAAGTGGAATCCACAATCTGGTCGATGCGCGGCAAGGGAAATGGATCCTTTGGGCAAGCCTTGTTGAGATATGTGAAATCTATGCAAAGCCTCCATTTTTCGTTGGCCTTCCGCACAGCCACTAGGTTTGCTAACCATGTTGGGTGCAGTACTCCTCTGACTAAACCAGCTGCCTCAAGTTTCTTGATCTCCTCGGCAATGAATTGCTGCCGTTCCAAGGACTGCTTCCATACTTTCTACTTGATGGGTCGGGCATGTGGGTAGACAGCAAGGTGGTGCTTGATTACCTCCCTGGGAACACCGGGGATATTAGATGGTTGCCAGGCAAACACATCGATATTCGCCCACAGGAAGGCAACGAGCGCGCTTTCCTATTTGTCATCAAGGTTGGTGTTGATCGTGAAGGTACCATCAACGCCAGCCAGCCCTGTCGGGACCTTCTTCACATGTGGTGCAGCAACCTTGGATCTCTTACTGTTGGAACTCCGGCAAGTCATCAACAGGTGCAGCGCACTCCGAAGAGGTATGTTTCCCAGATTCCTTGCTGGTGTCCCTGCTATCCTTCTTCTTTCCTTTGTTCTCCTTGGTGGGAACTGCTGGTGCCGTGGCCTCTGCCGCGACTGCGTCCCGGTACATCTTATCCACACAAATGATTGCATCTTTCTCATCTGACGGGATGGAAATGGCTCCCACTGGCCCTGGCATCTTCAAGGTCTTGTAGGCATAGTGGGATGCCGCCATGAACTTTGCCAGAGTAGGTGGTCCAAGGATCCCATTGTATAGCAGGGGGAGGTCGACCACATCAAACACAACCTTCTCAGTCCGATATTTCAATTCTCCCCCAAATGTCACTGGCAGCGTGATCTTTCCCTTAGGATGACTCCTATCGGGATTGACTCCTTGAAACGTGCCCGTGACTTTTAGTTCTTCCTCTGGTATCTGAAGCTTGCTGATAACCTTTGGGGAAATCAGATTCAACCCGGCCCCGCCGTCAACTAGCATCTTTGTGACTTTGAGATTGCGAATTGTTGGACAGACCAACAACGGCAAACACCCTACCGCAGTGGTGCGGCCAGGATGGTCCTCTTCATCAAAGATGATGGGCGTGCGTGAACATTTGAGCGGCTTCCGGGACTCTGCCGCTAGCTCCACGGCATTGACTTCACGCGCCCACCGTTTAAATTGGCGGTGAGAGGAGTGCAAAGATGCACCCCCGTCAATGCACAGGGTGTCACTGGCCTTCTAGAATTCCTGCTATCTGGTTTCCTCTTCATCCCCTCCATCACTCTCATCATTGCAAACTTCTTTCTCTCAGCCCCTGGCTGGCTTTCCTTGGTTCCGAAAAGCCTTGCCGGGGCGATTTGCTTCACCGCCTCGGCCCTTCCCGCCAGTGCCATTCCGACCTTTTTCCTTCTCACGCTTCTCCTATTCAGCCCTCTGCCTCTTGACAAGCTGCTCAACCTGATAACACTCTTGGATACCGTGGCCTTTGGTCTGATGGATCTTGCAGTACGGCCCTGATGTTCACAATGCAACTTGTTCCTGTAGACTTGTGTTGGGCCTCCAAGCGCAGAGTTTTGTAGGACAGTAGCAATTATCCCTGAAGTGGATGACCTAAGGTTTATCAATCCGTGGGAGGTGTAGGATGAAGATGGTCTTTCTCAAACAACCTTGCAACCAAATAATAAAAAGTCTCTTGTGTCCCCAACACACCCAATACAATGTCAAATTGTATAGGTGCACTAGTTCGGCGAAGAGATGGTAATAAAAGTGTAGTATAGTAGATATTGATTTTTGTAATAAGAACAACAAAAAATAGCAAGGAAGCAATTGATAAAATGGAGCACAAACGGTATTGCAATGCTTGAAAACAAGGCCTAGGGTCCATACTTTCGCTTGTGCAATCTCTCAACAATGCTAATATAATTGGATCACGTATCCATCCCTCAACGTGCAACGAAGGATCACCATAAAGTTCTTATCTAGCGGAGAACATAAGAAGAAATTGTTTGTAGGGTACGAAACCACCTCAAAGCTATTCTTTCCGATCAATCTATCATAGAGTTCATACTAAAATAACAGCATGCTATTCTTTCCAGTCGATCTAATCAAGAGTTCGTACTAAAATAACACCATATGATACATATCAACCAACTCTAATGTCACCTAGTTACCCCATTGTCACCGCGAGTACCGTGACTTAATTATACGATATGCATCAAACAATTTCAGATTCATAATACTCAATCCAACACAAAGAACCTCAAAGAGCGCCCCAAGATTTCTACCGGATAAACAAAGACAAGAACGTGAATGAACCCCTATGCATAGATTACCCCAATGTCACCTCAGGAATCCGCGAGTTGAATGCCAAAATATATATCAAGTGATCAATATGATACCCCATTGTCACCACGAGTATTCATATGCAAGACATATACCAAGTGCTCTCAAATCCATAAAAGTATTCAATCCGATAAAACGAAATCTCAAATGGAAAACTCAATTCATCACAAGATAGAGAGGGGAAAACACCATGTGATCCAACTATATTAACAAAGCCCGCGATATATCAAGATCGCGACATCTCAAGAACACGAGAGAGAGAGAGAGATTAAACACATATCTACTATTACAAACCCTCACCCCAAGGGTGGACTACTCCCTCCTCATCATGGTGGCCGTCGGGATGATGAAGATGGCCACCGGAGATGATCTCCCCCTTCGGCAGGGTGCCGGAACGGGGTCTAGATTGGTTTTCGTGGATACAGAGGCTTGCGGCGGCAGAACTTCCGATCTAGGGTAACCCCGAGGATTTTTGGAATATTTGGTGATTTATAGGACGAAGAAGGGGTGCGGGAGGCCACCGTGGTGGGCACAACCCACCTGGGCATGCCTGGGGCCCCAGGCGCGCCCTGGTGGGTTATGCCCCCCTTCGGTGCACCCCCAAGGTGCTTCTATGGCCCACTGGATGTCTTCTAGTCCACAAAAATCTCCAAAAAGTTTTGCTGCATTTGGACTCCGTTTGATATTGATTTCTTGCGATGTAAAAAACAACCAAAAAAACAGCAACTGGCACTGGGCACTGGGTCAATATGTTAGTCCCAAAAAAAGATATAAAGTTGCTATAAAATGATTGTAAAACATCCAAGAATGATAATATATTAGCATGAATACTTCATAAATTGTAGATACGTTGGAGACGTATCAGCATCCCCAAGCTTAATTCCTACTCGTCTTCGAGTAGGTAAATGATAAAAGAAATAATTTATAAAGTGTGAAAATGCTAGCAAAGTGCATAAGTTTGATCAATGATAATTTCAATCACTTTCCCTAGCATCATAACAACAATTCTTTCTCATAAAACTCATCATGACAAAGTAGCAACCAATTCACATGTTAAGGTTCAAACAATGAATTCTCTTGAAACTCAACAAACTATGTTCTCAGTCACCAAGCAATTGTAATTCAACTTATTCAACAGAGTTTAAGTAAGAGCTCCACATACTCAACCATCATACAGTCTTCTATGATTGCTAACACTCACCGCGTACACATGACCAAAACGTTTCAACCGGACACATAGAAAGATAGGGGCTTGTAATTTCGCCTCCCAACGTATTCACCTCAAGGGTGATGTCAACATAATAAATCATGCTACCCATATCCAACAGGATATATGTGCCTAGATCTTTCCTCACCACATGATGCTTGCCAAAAGAGAAAAAAATAAAAAGGAATAGAGAGAAAAACTTTGACTCTTGCATGTAAGTAAATACATAAAAGTAAAAGATAGGCCCTTCCCAGAGGGAACCAGAGGTTGCCATGCACTTTTTGTTTGTATGCTCAATCCCTTAGTGCAAAAGAACGTCACGTTATATTGCCGCTTGTGATAGCAACTTTTATTATGCAGTCTGTCACTTTTATTCTTCGCCATCGCAAGTTCGTACAACTCTCAATTTTCTTTTACACTAAATGATCTAACAGTTTTAGAAGCAATTTGTATTGCCTTATTGCAACAATGACAACTTACTTGAAGGGTCTTACTCAATCCTTAGGTAGGTACGGTGGACTCTTGAAAATAAGATTTGGGTTTAAGGGTTTTTGGATGCACAAGTAGTATCTCTACTTGGTGTGGAATTTTTGGCTAGGAAAGATGGGGGCAAGCACCACATGTTGAAGGATCTATGACAATATAACTTCTGTGTGAATATGAACAAACATAAACCATTGTGTTGTCTTCCTTGTCCAACGTCAACAAGTTTGGCATATAATATTTTGATGGGGGCTCACAATCACAAAAGATTTCCAAGATAGTGTATTTGCATGTGAAGGTTCTCTTCCGTCTACTAATCATTCATGAATTGCTTGTATGACCAATATTGTGATTGTCAAGCTTCAAAAGATTTCACTTTCTAAACCCAATGTGAAACTACCACTAGGCATAATATGGACATATAATTTGAACTTCATTACATTCAATTTATTCAACAATTTACTCATAGGATATAAGTGGAGCACAAGAATAAATGACAAGCTACACCAAAAAGATATAAGTGAAGATCAAGCGAGTAGTTAACTAAATGGGTAGCTATTTGAACACTCTCGCGTATTTAAAAAATTCAGATCTAAGTATTTTATTAAAACAGCAAGCAAAACAAAACAAAATGACATTCCAATCATAGCACAACTCATGTGAAGAAGCAAAAACTTAGGCTCAACCGATACTAACCGATAATTGTCGAAGAAGAAATGTGGGATTCCTACCGGGGCATCCCCAATCTTATATGCTTGAGACTTCTTGGAATATTAGCTTGGGATGCCTTGGTCATCCCCAAGCTTAAGCTTTTGTGTCTCCATAATTACTCTTATATCACGGTTTCCCTAAATCTTATAAACTTCATCCACACAAAACTTAACGAAACTTTGTGAGATAGGTTAGTATGATAAAGAGCAAACCATTTCACTTTGGTACTGTCAAAGACACGATTCATAATTGTTTCCACACAATGCCTAATGTAGCATATCATTTCCACAATTTATATTGAGTAATATAAGCCATAGAAACAAGGAAACAAGCAAACTATGCATTGAAAACAGAGTCTGTCAAAAACAGAACAGTTTGTAGTAATCTATACTCCAACCATACTTATGGTACTCCAAAAATTCTGAAAAATTAGGACAACGTAGGGAATTTGTGTATCTATCACCTACAAAAAATTCAGATCAAAAGCACGTTCCAGTGAATTTTGAAAATTCCTGGAATGAGCGCAGAAGTTTCTGTTTTTGCACATATTCAAGTCAACTATCATCCACACTATCCCAAAGGCTTTACTTGCCACTTTATTGAAACAGAAGCAATAAAACATGATTACTACAGTAGCATAATCATGTGAACACACAAAAACATTAGGTAAAAGTGTTGGGTTGTCTCCCAACAAGCGCTTTTCTTTAATGCCTTTTAGCTAGGCATGATGACTTCAATGATGCTTGCATAAAATATCAGAATTGAAACATAAAGAGAGCATCATGAAGCATATGTGTCGTGGAATTGTCACGGCAGATGTCCTAGCAGAAGGACTTAGTCGTGGAGCCATCGCAACTAGGTTAGCTTAAAGGGGTTAAACAGGACAAAGGACACGAGGAGTTTATACTGGCTTATGTCTCGATTACCAGGGAGGGAATACGCTTGACCTAGCTTTCGATGTCTTGTAAAAAAATCGGATCAAAATCACGTTCCAGTGAATTTTTAAAATTCCTGGAATGAGCGCAAAAGTTTCTGTTTTTGCACAAATTCAAGTGAACTATCATCCACACTATCCCAAAGGCTTTTCTTGCCACTTTATTGAAACAAAAGCAATAAAACATGATTACTGTAGTATCATAATCATCTGAACACACAAAAACAATAGGTAAAAGTGCTGGGTTGTCTCCCAACAAGCGCTTTTCTTTAATGCCTTTTTCCTAGGCATGATGACTTCAATGATGCTCGCATAAAATATAAGAATTGAAACATAAAGACAGCATCATGCAGCATATGACTAGCACATTTAAGTCTAACCCACTTCCTATGCATAGGGATTTTGTGAGCAAACAAATTATGGGAACAAGAATCAATTAGCATAGGAAGGCTAAACAAGCATAACTTCAAAACTTTCAACACATAGGGAGGAAACTTGATATTATTACAATGCCTACAAGCATAAATTGCTCCCTCATAATAATTTTCAGTAGCATCATGAAGAAATTCAACAATATAACCATCACATAAAGCATTCTTCCCATGACACAAAAGCATAAAAAACTTATTACTATCCACATAAGCAAATTTCTTCTCATCAATAGTAGTGGGAGCAAACTCAACAAAATAACTATCATGAGAGTGAAAATTAAGATCATGATGACAAGTTTCATTGTTATCATTATTCAATATAACATACATTTCATCACCATAATCATCATAGATAGCAACTTTGTTATCATAGTCAATTGAAGTCTCATCCAAAATGGTGGATTCATCACTAAATCAAGTCATGACCTCTCCAAATCCACTTTCATCATTATAATCATCATAAATAGGAGGCATGCAATCATTATAACAAATTTGCACATCAAATCTTGGGGGACTAAAAATATCATCTTCATCAAACATAGCATCCCCAAGCTTATGGCTTTGCATATCATTAGCATCATGGATATTCAAAGAATTTGTACCAACAACATTGCAATCATGCTCATCATTTATACCAAACATTCTGCTGAATTCCTCTTCTATGAATTGAGCATAATTTTCCTTTCCATCATTTTCACGAAATACATTATAAAGATGAATAATATGATGCAACCTCAGTTCCTTTTTTTGTAGTTTTCTTTTACGAACCAAGCTAGTGATAAAACAAGAAACTAAAAGATTCAATTGCAAGATCTAAAGATATACCTTCAAGCACTCACCTACCCGGCAACGCCGCCAGAAAAGAGCTTGATGTCTACTACGCAACCTTCTTCTTGTAGACGTTGTTGGGCCTCCAAGTGCAGAGGTTTGTAGGACAGTAGCAAATTTCCCTCAAGTGGATGACCTAAGGTTTATCAATCCGTGGGAGGCGTAGGATGAAGATGGTCTCTCTCAAGCAACACTGCAACCAAATAACAAAGAGTCTCTTGTGTCCCCAACACACCCAATACAATGGTAAATTGTATGGGTGCACTAGTTCGGCGAAGAGATGGTGATACAAGTGCAATATGGATGGTAGATATAGGTTTTTGTAATCTGAAAATATAAAAACAGAAAGGTAACAAGTGGTAAAAGTGAGCGTAAATGGTATTGCAATGCTAGGAAACAAGGCCTAGGGTTCATACTTTCACTAGTGCAAGTTCTCTCAACAATAATAACATAATTGGATCATATAAATATCCCTCAACATGCAACAAAGAGTCACTCCAAAGTCACTAATAGCGGAGAACTAACGAAGAGATTATGGTTGGGTACGAAACCACCTCAAAGTTATTCTTTCCAATCAATCCGTTGGGCTATTCCTACAAGTGTCACAAACAACGCTAGAGTTCGCACTAGAATAACACCTTAAGACACAAATCAACCAAAACCCTAATGTCACCTAGATAATCCAATGTCACCTCAAGTATCTGTGGGTATGATTATACGATATGCATCACACAATCTCAGATTCATCTATTCAACCAACACATAGAACCTCAAAGAGTGCCCGAAAGTTTCTACCAGAGAATCAAGACGAAAACGTGTGCCAACCCCTATGCATAGGTTCATGGGCGGAACCCGCAAGTTGATCACCAAAACATACATCAAGTGAATCACGTGATATACCATTGTCACCACAGATACGCACGGCAAGACATACATCAAGTGTTCTCAAGTCATTAAAGACTCAATCCGATAAGATTACTTCAAAGGGAAAACTCAATCCATTACAAGAGAGTAGAGGGGGAGAAGAAACATAAGATCCAACTATAATAGCAAAGCTCGCGATACATCAAGATCGTACCACCTCAAGAACACGAGAGAGAGGGAGAGAGATCAAACACATAGCTACTGGTACATACCCTCAGCCCCGAGGGTGAACTACTCCATCCTCGTCATGGAGAGCGCCGGGATGATGAAGATGGCCGCCGGTGAGGGTTCCCCCCCTCCGGCAGTGTGCCGGAACAGGGTCCCGATTGGTTTTTGGTGGCTACAGAGGCTTGCGGCGGCGGAACTCCCGATCTATTCTGTCCTCCGAAGGTTTTAGGGTGTATGGGTATATATAGGTGAAAGAAGTACGTCAGGGGAGCCACGAGGGGCCCACGAGGGTGGAGGGTGCGCCCAGGGGGGTGGGCGCGCCCCCTGCCTCGTGCCTCCCTCGTTCCTTTCCTGACGTGCACTCCAAGTCTCCCGGGTTGCTTTCCTTCCAAAAATAACTTCTCTAGTTGGTTTCATTCCGTTTCGACTCTGTTTGATATTCCTTTTCTTTGAAACACTAAAACAAGGGAAAAAACAGGAACTGGCACTGGGCTCTGGGTTAATAGGTTAGTCCCAAAAATAATATAAAAGTGTCTTATAAAGCCCATAAACATCCAAAACAGATAATATAATAGCATGGAACAATAAAAAATTATAGATACGTTGGAGACGTATCAGCATCCCCAAGCTTAATTCCTGCTCGTCCTCGAGTAGGTAAATGATAAAAACAGAATTTTTGATGTGGAATGCTACCTAACATATTTCTTAATGTAATTTTCTTTATTGTGGCAAGAATATTCAGATCCATAAGATTCAAGATAAAAGTTTAATATTGACATGAAAACAATAATACTTCAAGCATACTTACAAAGCAATGATGTCTTCTCAAAATAACATGGCCAAAGTAAGCTATCCCTACAAAATCATATAGTCTGGCTATGCTCTATCTTCACCACACAAAGTATTTAAATCATGCACAACCCCGATGACAAGCCAAGCAATTGTTTCATACTTTTGGTGTTCTCAAACTTTTTCAATCTTCACGCAATACATGAGCGTGAGCCATGGACATAGCACTATATGTGGAATAGAATGGTGGTTGTGGAGAAGACAAAAAGGAGAAGATAGTCTCACATCAACTAGGCGTATCAACGGGCTATGGAGATGCCCATCAATAGATATCATTGTGAGTGAGTAGGGATTGCCATGCAACGGATGCACTAGAGCTATAAGTGTATGAAAGCTCAACAAAATAAACTAAGTGGGTGTGCATCCAACTCGCTTCCTCACGAAGACCTAGGGCATTGTGAGGAAGCCCATCATTGGAATATACAAGCTAAGTTCTATAATGAAAAATTCCCACTAGTATATGAAAGTGACAACATAGGAAACTCTCTATCATGAAGATCATGGTGCTACTTTGAAGCACAAGTCTGGTAAAAGGATAGTAGCATTGCCCCTTCTCTCTTTTTCTCACATCATTTTTTTGGGGGCCTTCTCTTTTTTATGGCCTCTTTTTTCTCTTTTTTTTATTTTTCGTCCGGAGTCCCATCCCGACTTGTGGGGGAATCATAGTCTCCATCATCCTTTCCTCAGTGGGACAATGCTCTAATAATGATGATCATCACACTTTTATTTTCTTACAACTCAACAATTACAACTCGATACTTAGAACAAAATATGACTCTATATGAATGCCTCCGGCGGTGTACCGGGATGTGCAATGACTCATGAGTAACATGTATGAAAGAATTATGAATGGTGGCTTTGCCACAAATACAATGTCAACTACATGATCATGCAAAGCAATATGACAATGATGGAGCGTGTCATAATAAACGGAACAGTGGAAAGTTGCATGGCAATATATCTCGGAATGGCTATGGAAATGCCATGATAGGTAGGTATGGTGGCTGTTTTGAGGAAGGTATATGGTGGGTATATGATACCGGCGAAAAGTGCGCGGTATTAGAGAGGCTAGCAATGGTGGAAGGAAGAAGGTGCGTATAATCCATGGACTCAACATTAGTCATAAATAACTCATATACTTATTGCAAAAATCTACAAGTTATCAAAGCAAAGTATTACGCGCATGCTCCTAGGGGGATAGATTGGTAGGAAAAGACCATCGCTCGTCCCCGACCGCCACTCATAAGGAAGACAATCAATAAACAAATTATGCTCCGACTTCATCACATAACGGTTCACCATACGTGCATGCTACGGGAATCACAAACTTTAACACAAGTATTTCTCAAATTCACAACTACCCAACTAGCATGACTCTAATATTACTACCTCCATATCTCAAAACAATCATCAAGCATCAAACTTCTCTTAGTGTTCAACACACTCATAAGAAAGTTTTTACTATTCTTGAATACCTAGCATATTAGGATTAAACAAATTACCATGATATTTAAGACTCTAAAAATAATATAAGTGAAGAATGAGAGTTCATCTATTTCTTCAAAATAAAACCATCATTGTGCTCTAAAAGATATAAGTAAAGCACTAGAACAAACAACAAACTACTCTGAAAGATATAAGTGAAGATCAATGAGTAGTTAAATAATTATGTAGCTATGTGAGGACTCTCTCTCATTTAATAATTTCATATCTTGGTATTTTATTCAAACAGCAAGCAAGGCTAAAGAAAATAAAATGACGCTCCAAGCAAAACACATATCATGTGGTGAATAAAAATATAGCTCCAAGTAAAGTTACCGATGAACGAAGACGAAAGAGGGGATGCCATCCGGGGCATCCCCAAGCTTAGGCTCTTGGTTGTCCTTGAATATTACCTTGGGGTGCCTTGGGAATCCCCAAGCTTAGGCTCTTTCCACTCCTTATTCCATAGTCCATCGAATCTTTACCCAAAACTTGAAAACTTCACAACACAAAACTTAACAGAAAATCTCGTGAACTCCGTTAGCGAAAGAAAACAAAACACCACTTCAAGGTACTGTAATGAACTCATTATTTATTTGTATTGGTGTTAAATATACTGTATTCCAACTTCTCTATGGTTTATAAACTATTTTACTAGCCATAGATTCATCAAAATAAGCAAACAACACACGAAAAACAGAATCTGTCAAAAACAGAACAGTCTGTAGTAATCTGTGACTAACTCAAACTTCTGGAACTCCAAAAATTCCAAAGTAAATTGGTGGACCTGAGGAATTTGTCTAGTAATCATCTGTAAAAATAATCAACTAAATAGCACTCTCCAGTAAAAAGTTGAAGCTAATCTCGTGAGCGCTAAAGTTTCTGTTTTTTACAGCATGATCATAAAGACTTCACCCAAATCTTCCCAAAGGTTCTACTTGGCACAAACACTAATTAAAACACAAAACCACATCTAAACAGAAGATAGATGGATTATTTATTCCTAAACAGAACCAAAAAGCAAGAAACTAAAATAAAATTGGGTTGCCTCCCAACAAGCGCTAACGTTTAACGCCCCTAGCTAGGCATGATGATTTCAATGATGCTCGCATAAAAGATAAGAATTGAAACATAAAGAGAGCATCATGAAGAATATGACTAGCACATTTAAGTCTAACCCACTTCCTATGCATAGGGATTTTGTGAGCAAACAACTTATGGGAACAATAATCAACTAGCATAGGAAGGCCAAACAAGCATAACTTCAAAACTTTAAGCACATAGAGAGGAAACTTGATATTATTGCAATTCCTACAAGCATACATTCCTCCCTCATAATAATTTTCAGTAGCATCATGAATGAATTCAATAATATAACCAGCACCTAAAGCATTCTTTTCATGATCTACTTGCATAGAAATTTTACTACTCTCCACATAAGCAAAATTCTTCTCATTCGGAATAGTGGGAGTATCATAAGAGACTTGAATACTATAAATTGTTTCCACATTAAAAGAGTAATGTTCAGAAAAAGGGGAATCATAATCATGAAAAGTTTTATAAATATAATCATCACTACTTTTTATATCATAAGTTTCATCACAATAATCATCATAAGTAGCAACTTTGTTCTCATCATAATCGATTGAAACCTCTTCCAAGATAGTGGACTCATCACTAAATAAAGTCATGACCTCTCCAAATCCACTTTCATAAATATTATAAGATTAGACATCCTCCAAAATAGTGGGATCACTACTTCCTAAAGTTGACACTCTTCCAAACCCACTTTCATCAATATAATCATCATAGGTAGAAGGCATGCTATCATCATAACAACTTTGCATGTCAAAACTTGGGAGGCTAAAAATATCATCTTCATTAAACATAGCATCCCCAAGCTTGGGACAAACATTAATTGCAGCAAATATATTCTCAAAAACATCATCTTCATCAAACATAGCATCCCCAAGCTTGGGCCTTTTCATATCATAAGCATAATCACTCTCATCATTAATAGTATGGATAGCACCAATAGTCTAGAAATTATCATATTCTTCCAAGAAAGTGCCAAAAAGATTTTCAAGATCATAAGAAGTATCATTATCTTCCCAATCATAATCATCACAACAAGCAATAGGCATAACGAGATCATCATCAAGTGCATCATCTTCATTTTCATGAGGCACAACAATAATAGGAGCAACATTATTTGGGAGAGATATCTTTCTACCTCTCCTCCTTTGTCTTTTCTTCTTCTTCACCACATCATGTGTTGGTTCAATCCTCTTTTTGGAGCTCCTTATTAATGGAATTGGTTGAATAGAAGGCTCCTAATCGTTACCTGATTCATCATAAGAAATAATAGGAGGATATTGGGAAGTCTCTTCCCTTTCATTAGTATTCTCTTCATCTTCTATTTGTTTTGTTTTCTTTATGTAGTTGCCAATATAAGGATTTTCAATGCAATTCACCGCGCAATACATATAAATTTCTTCTAGATCAAAATGAAGAACTCTATCAAGGGCAAATTCTGGAATATCCTTAGTTATACGTTTCATTTCTTCATAACCCAAGAGCAAACTAAGTTCATTATGATGTGCAAGGGAAATCAAGTCATCACAATTTTTGGACACGATACGATCATGAAACAATTTGCATTGGGTACTGAAATGATCATGTTCATTGCAAAGTTCACAAGTACGGCTAAGAAAATTTAAATTTCAGCACAAACATCTAGCCTTTCTTGCAACCATTTAGTTTCTAAATGCTTATGCCTCTTGCAATATCTATCTTCCCTATTTGGTCTGTACTTGCAAACCCAACGCACTCCACAAAAATTGACATGTTTATAGGAGACATTTTCATCATAACTAGTGCAATCATCATTAGTACTATGGATATTCAAGGAGTTCATACTAACAACATTGCAATCATGCTCATCATTCAAAGATTTAGTGCCAAACATTTTAATGCATTCTTCTTCTAACACTTTGGCACAATTTTCTTTTCCATCATACTCACGAAAGATATTAAAAAGATGAAGCGTATGAGGCAAACTCAATTCCATTTTTTGTAGTTTTCTTTTATAAACTAAACTAGTGATAAAACAAGAAACAAAAAGATTCGATTGCAAGATCTAAAGATATACCTTCAAGCACTCACCTCCCCGGCAACGGCGCCAGAAAAGAGCTTGATGTCTACTACGCAACCTTCTTCTTGTAGACGTTGTTGGGCCTCCAAGTGCAGAGGTTTGTAGGACAGTAGCAAATTTCCCTCAAGTGGATGACCTAAGGTTTATCAATCCGTGGGAGGCGTAGGATGAAGATGGTCTCTCTCAAGCAACCCTGCAACCAAATAACAAAGAGTCTCTTGTGTCCCCAACACACCCAATACAATGGTAAATTGTATAGGTGCACTAGTTCGGCGAAGAGATGGTGATACAAGTGCAATATGGATGGTAGATATAGGTTTTTGTAATCTGAAAATATAAAAACAGCAAGGTAACAAGTGGTAAAAGTGAGCGTAAATGGTATTGCAATGCTAGGAAACAAGGCCTAGGGTTCATACTTTCACTAGTGCAAGTTCTCTCAACAATAATAACATAATTGGATCATATAAATATCCCTCAACATGCAACAAAGAGTCACTCCAAAGTCACTAATAGCGGAGAACAAACGAAGAGATTATGGTAGGGTACGAAACCACCTCAAAGTTATTCTTTCCAATCAATCCGTTGGGCTATTCCTATAAGTGTCACAAACAGCCCTAGAGTTCGTACTAGAATAACACCTTAAGACACAAATCAACCAAAACCCTAATGTCACCTAGATACTCCAGTGTCACCTCAAGTATCTGTGGGTATGATTATCCGATATGCATCACACAATCTCAGATTCATCTATTCAACCAACACATAGAACCTCAAAGAGTGCCCGAAAGTTTCTACCGGAGAATCAAGACGAAAACGTGTGCCAACCCCTATGCATAGGTTCATGGGCGGAACCCGCAAGTTGATCACCAAAACATACATCAAGTGAATCACGTGTTATCCCATTGTCACCACAGATACGCACGGCAAGACATACATCAAGTGTTCTCAAATCATTAAAGACTCAATCCGATAAGATTACTTCAAAGGGAAAACTCAATCCATTACAAGAGAGTAGAGGGGGAGAAGAAACATAAGATCCAACTATAATAGCAAAGCTCGCGATACATCAAGATCGTACCACCTCAAGAACACGAGAGAGAGAGAGAGAGAGAGAGAGAGATCAAATACATAGCTACTAGTACATACCCTCAGCCCCGAGGGTGAACTACTCCCTCCTCGTCATGGAGAGCGCCGGGATGATGAAGATGGCCACCGGTGAGGGTTCCCCCCTCCGGCAGGGTGCCGGAACAGGGTCCCGATTGGTTTTTGTTGGCTACAGAGGCTTGCGGCGGCGGAACTCCCGATCTATTCTGTTCTCCGAAGGTTTTAGGGTATATGGGTATATATAGGTGAAAGAAGTACGTCAGGGGAGCCACAAGGGGCCCCCGAGGGTGGAGGGCGCGCCCAGGGGGGTGGGTGCGCCCCCTGCCTCGTGCCTCCCTCGTTGCTTTCCTGACGTGCACTCCAAGTCTCCCGGGTTATTTTCCTTCCAAAAATAACATCTCCAGTTGGTTTCATTCCGTTTCGACTCCGTTTGATATTCTTTTTCTTTGAAACACTAAAACAAGGGAAAAAACAGGAACTGGCACTGGACTCTGGGTTAATAGGTTAGTCCCAAAAATAATATAAAAGTGTTTAATAAAGCCCATAAACATCCAAAACAGATAATATAATAGCATGGAACAATCAAAAATTATAGATACGTTGGAGACGTATCAGCCCCCCCCCCCCCCGGGGCACCCCCCAGGTGCTTCTCTGGCCCACTAGATGTCTTCTGGTCCAAAAAAATCTTCAAAAAGTTTCGCTGCATTTGGACTCTATTTGATATTGATTTCCTGCGATGTAAAAAACAAGCATAAAAACAGCAACTTGCACTAGGTCAATAGGTTAGTCCCAAAAAAAGATATAAAGTTGCTATAAAATGATTGTAAAACATCCAAGAATGATAATATATTAGCATGAATACTTCATAAATTGTAGATACGTTGGAGACGTATCAGCATCCCCAAGCTTAATTCCTACTCGTCCTCGAGTAGCTAAATGATAAAAGAAATAATTTGTAAGGTGTGAAAATGCTAGCAAAGTGCATAAGTTTGATCAATGATAATTTCAATCACTTTCCCTAGCATCATAACAGCAATTCTTTCTCATAAAACTCATCGTGACAAAGTAGCAACCAATTCATATGTTAAGGTTCAAACAATAAATTCTCTTGAAACTCAACAACCTATGTTCCCAGTCACCAAGCAATTGTAATTCAACTTATTCAACATAGTTTAACTAAGAGCTCCACATACTCAACCATCATATAGTCTTCTATGATTGCTAACACTCACCGCGTACACATGACCAAAACGTTTCAACCGGACACATGGAAAGATAGGGGCTTGTAATTTCACCTCCCAACGTATTCACCTCAAGGGTGATGTCAACAATAATAACTCATGCAACCCATATCCAACTGGATATATGTGCCTAGATCTTTCCTCACCACATGATGCTTGCCAAAAGAGAAAAAAATAAAACGGAATAGAGAGAAAAACTTTGACTCTTGCATGAAAGTAAATACATAAAAGTAAAAGGTAGGCCCTTCGCAGAGGGAAGCAGAGGTTGCCATGCGCTTTTTGTTTGTATGCTCAATCCCTTAGTGCAAAACAACGTCACGTTATATTGCCCCTTGTGATAGCAGCTTTTATTATGCAGTCTGTCACTTTTATTCTTCGCCATCGCAAGTTCGTACAACTCTCAATTTTCTTTTACACTAAATGATCTAACACTTTTAGAAGCAATTTGTATTGCCTTATTGCAACAATGACAACTTACTTGAAGGGTCTTACTCAATCCTTAGGTAGGTATGGTGGACTCTTGAAAATAAGATTTGGGTTTAAGGGTTTTTGGATGCACAAGTAGTATCTCTACTTGGTGTGGAATTTTTGGCTAGGAAAGATGGGGGCAAGCACCACATGTTGAAGGATCTATGACAATATAACTTCTGTGTGAATATGAACAAACATAAACCATTGTGTTGTCTTCCTTGTCCAACGTCAACAAGTTTGGCATATAATATTTTGATGGGGGCTCACAATCACAAAAGATTTCCAAGATAGTGTATTTGCATGTGAAGGTTCTCTTCCGTCTACTAATCATTCATGATATGGACTTATAATTTCAACTTCATTACATTCCATTTATTCAACAATTTACTCATAGGATATAAGTGAAGCACAAGAATAAATGACAAGCTACTCCAAAAAGATATAAGTGAAGATCAAGCGAGTAGTTAAGTAAATGGGTAGCTATTTGAAGACTCTCTTATTTAAAAAATTCAGATCTAAGTATTTTATTAAAACAGCAAGCAGAACAAAACAAAATGACATTCCAAGCATAACACAACTCATGTGAAGAAGCAAAAACTTAGGCTCAACCAATACTAACCGATAATTGTTTAAGAAGAAAGGGGTGATGCCTACCGGGGCATCCGCGAGCTTAGATGCTTCTTCTTGGAATATTAGCTTGGGATGCCTTGGTCATCCGCAAGCTTGAGCTTTTGTGTCTCCTTAATTCCTCTTATATCATGGTTTCGCTAAATCTTAAAAACTTCGTCCACACAAAACTTAACGAAACTTCGTGAGATAGGTTAGTATGATAAAGAGCAAACCATTTCACTTTGGTATTGTAAAAGAAAAGATTCATAATTTTTTCCACACAATGCCTACTGTAGCATATCATTTCCAAAATTTATATTGAGTAATATAAGCCATAGAAACAAGGAAACAAGCAAACTATGCATTGAAAACAGAGTCTGTCAAAAACAGAACAGTTTGTAGTAATCTGTACTCCAACCATACTTATGGTACTCCAAAAATTCTGAAAAATTAGGACAACGTAGGGAATTTGTGTATCTATCACCTATAAAAAATTCAGATCAAAAGCACGTTCCAGTGAATTTCGGAAATTCCTGGAATGAGCGTAGAAGTTTCTGTTTTTGCACATATTCAAGTCAACTATCATCCACACTATCCCAAAGGCTTTACTTGCCACTTTATTGAAACAAAAGCAATAAAACATGATTACTACAGTAGCATAATCATGTGAACACACAAAAACATTAGGTAAAAGTGTTGGGTTGTCTCCCAACAAGCACTTTTCTTTAATGCCTTTTAGCTAGGCATGATGACTTCAATGATGCTTGCATAAAATATCAGAATTGAAACATAAAGAGAGCATCATGAAGCATATGTGTCGTGGAATTGTCACGGCAGATGTCCTAGCAGAAGGACTTAGTCGTGGAGCCATCGCAACTAGGTTAGCTTAAAGGGGTTAAACAGGACAAAGGACACGAGGAGTTTATACTGGTTCGGCCCCTTGCGGTGAAGGTAAAGGCCTAATCCAGTTTGAGGTGGAATGGCTTATGTCTCGATTACCAGGGAGGGAATACGCTTGACCTAGCTTTCGATGTCTTGTCTCTTGTCCTAAACCGCCGCCGGGTCGTCCCTTTATATACAGAGGTCGACACCCGGCGGCTCACGGAGTCCCGGCCGACTCATACACAACGTGTCCGGCTCGGTGACAAACTATACATGCCTTATAATACAAGTCATACATATATGGCGGTTTACACTTGTTGGGCCTTAAGTCGCCTTTGGGTTTTGGGCCTTTAGTCACCTGCTTCGTGAACCGCCATCTTCAAAATCCTCATGGGCTTTGTCATAACAAACCACCAGCGGTATAACCCAGCCCCTCCTGGGCGGGTTATACCCAGTAGTTATATCCCCAACAATAGGCCCCACGTTGATTTGAATTTGTTCATATCAATCTTCAATGCTTAGAAAAAATCCTTCTTCATTTATTCTTGCGGGGCCCTGTAACCCGCCGTGACATCATCTTCTAAGATCGTGCTAACCTGTCGTGACGTCACCTGTCATTAATATTACATAAATCCCAAATCTTAATATATCTTCTCTTTTAATGAACCTCCGAAAATCGTGGCGTCCGCGTCGTCACATATCCATTTTTTGGCCTCCTCGATTCCCATGCATGCCATTTATCCTTTCAACATTATAAATAGGGCCAGGGGTCCCTTTCACTTTCCCCCCTTGCCTCTTCGTCTCATTCTTCTTCCTCCCGTCGTCTCAGTGCCCGAGCTCCGCCGCCGTCGACCTTTGCCCCTACTTCGACAACGGCCGCTGCATCAACCTGAATCGATCAGAGTTCATCTGTGCGCCTCCACTGTTCATTAGCTCTGGTGAGTTCTCCTCCTTTGCTTTCCTCCAGATCTCATTAGGGTTTCCTACAAGTTCATCGGAGTTCATCCTCGCTCTTCGCTGTAGCTTGTAACTTTTGATTTAAACTTAGCACCCCTCCTGCGCGGCGGTAGTCGTGGTACTTATTTTTGTTATTAGAGTATCTCCCTTGCATAAGAAAACCAATCTGGACATATGAACTTCTCTCGTACTGCAACTTAGGTCTAAATATTTTCCATTATCTGAAGTGTCGTAGATCCAAAATCATAATATCAATCCCTGAAACCTGTTTTTTCATCACTTAGCAATTTTTCCTTTCTCAGATCTGCAAATCAATAATTATGTGGGCGGCTTAACTTAGAAACCGTAACCCGCCAGGTATCATTAGTCCCCTCTTAAGCCGCCAATAGGTCATCTTTATAACTTCAATGCCATCTTTCGGTTTACCACTTATGCATGCTTCATTGTTATTCACTCTTTAACTCGTCAGCCGACTTAACCATATAATCTTGAACCGGCATGATCTTTCTTTCAGCTCATTGAAAATGGCTAAGACATACACTTCTTGCAACTGGATCCAATCCCAGGTCACTGAAGAAGACTTGAACAACCACATTGCAACTGGCACTTTAGCCAAAAAAGATGTCATTCACTGGAGGGTCCCTGGTGAAGAAAATCCTCCTAAACCCAAGGACGGAGAGGTGATTGTTTTTACTAATCACCTGAGTCGGGGGTTCAGCCCACCTGGCTCAAAGTTTTTTTGTGATGTGCTTCACTTTTTCCAACTTCACCCTCAAGATATCGGGCCCAACTCCGTGTCCAACATTTGCAATTTCCAAGTATTCTGTGAAGCTTGTCTTCAAGAAGAGCCCACAGTTGATTTATTCAGAGAGTTCTATTATTTAAACTGCCAGACTGAGTTTGTTGATGGACTCAACACCAAACTCGGTGGGGTTTCAATTCAAAAGAGGAAAGAAGTCAGCTTTCCCTATGCTAAGCCGCCAAGTCACCCCAAAGACTGGAACCGAACTTGGTTCTACTGTCAAGACACATCTCCAGCCAACGAAAATCCTTTACCGGGTTACCGCGATCACTGGCTTAGCAGCACGCATCCACTCCCTTCATGGCTCAGTGCGAAGGATCGAGCCCAATACGCGCCATCATTTTAAAAGCTCAGAGCCCTTATGGCCAATGGTTTAACCGGCGTCAATCTTGTCCGGTGCTGGGTGTCCTGGAGTATCTTGCCATTAAGCCGTTGCCCCGGCTTAATGTGTGAATACACTGGTGATGTGAAAGATCCCCAGTGCCACTGTGACATTCAACTGTCCGATGCAGAAATTAATGAAGCCACCAAGAAACTGCTGAACGAACCTTTTAAAGAATGCAGCAAAATAGGACTTTGTCCTTTTAGCACCTTCAACAAGCCGCCAGCCGTAAGTGTTGCACACCTTTTGCTCAATCAGTATTTTCAATAATTATGCCGACTTATGACCTTTTTAATCTTAGCAGGCTGATTCTCCATTTTGGAAGAATAAACCGCAAGATAAGCCGGCCAAACCGGCTCGTACCAAGACTAAGGCCACCAAGAGGCCTGCCAAGAAGAAAACCACTGAACCTGTTGGTTTGAACATTGATGATGATAATGATGATGATGAGCCAGAGGTACAACTTTACTCCCTTGGCTCATTTTTTGTACATCTCATTGACACTGATTGTTATCAAGACGACGCAGAAGCCAGCCGTGCAGATGACGCCGAGGTAATTACTCTTTCCTCCGGCTCAGAACCTCTGCCAACACAGAAAACCCGACAAGTAAGCCGAAAAGTAAGCTTTTCTCACCCCTAGCTCACTTGGATCCCAACTTTCTTTTGAAGAAACAGCAACACGAAGCTCGCCATACCACCCGGCATAGCGGTGGTGTAATCACTTCATCCGGCTTACCAAACACACCTGTTCACAAACGCCGCTCAGAGGTCTTACCTATTTCTGATATAGTTTATCCCAAGGCGGGTAATTTCTGACAACCTCTTAACCCATCTAATTCAAACTATCAGGGGACTTCTCATTCCTCCTCTGGCAAGTCAATGGGAACTTAAATCCCAACTTTCAAGACTGTACCTGGGTAAGAACATTTTCAACTGTTCAAACCTTATATCCGATCATTACATTGACCTCTTATGTTTTTATTTTTAGGGGCCAGGCTAAACCCAGTAAGAAAGCAAAGCTGAATAAGCCGGCCGACGACGTCATCCTGTCTGAGCCGGAACAACAACAACCAGAACTTTCTCACCCAGCTGCTGAAGATATTATTGATGATCCGCCGCCTCAAGACCATGAAGTCTCCATAGATCACATGGATGCTGAACCGGCTATTTCTAAGCCGCCAAGCCCAGTCAAGCCTCTTGAAGAAAAAACTGATGATGTAGTCGTCACCGGGTTTGGTTTCATAGCACCGGGTCACCCCACTGTTTTGTCTAAGCACAGCGCCAAAGAAGAAATTTCTGCTGAAGATAAAAGCAAGTGGAAGGTGGACTTAGAGAGCTATGCTCAGTTCAGCGCAAAAGACATCCACTCTGGTTATTTAAACCGTCTATACACCAACAGTGATTTTGAAGCCGGCTTGGTTAACTTGATGAAGGAGTGCTATGAGGTAAACGCTGCAACTCCTTTTTATATAAATATACTTCCCTTAGCCGCCAAGTTTATTGGACATGATAGAATAGAATGTACTGTAAACTTCAATATTTGCATAGATCAAATCTAGTAGCCCCCAAGGGCCGGTTTATACTTTCAATATGAACCGGGACTTATAATACCAGTACTTTAGCTTTGCATCCATAGCCCCCACGGGCCGGCTTAATCAGTGATGAATAAGTCCGGACTAATCATCCTGTTTGAAATTAACAACCCAATGTGTAGTCTTTATAAGCCAGACCACATCATTTGTCCGGGTCATGAATTTGTCTTGGAACAGAGCAATAGGCATTACCCCCCAAGTGCCAAGGATAATACTTGTATTGTGCTTGGGACTTTGAAAAAATTGTCTCAAAAAAGAGCAATACGCATTAGCCCCAGAGTGCCAAGAGTAATACTTGTATTGTACTTGGGACTTCAAAGAGTAATCATGATCGTTATCTTGTCTGTGTATGCTTATGTCACAGGCTGAGTTGACTGAAAAAGACTTGCAGCTTAACGATCTTAAAGCCAATATCAAAACACAGCAATCAGAGACATCCAAGGCCAAGTCAGAACTGAAGTTTGCCTTGGAGAATATTGAACAGTTGAAACAGAGCTTCAACTCTGAAAAAGATGGCTGGGAAACTGAAAAGGCGGCTCTACTGAAGAGAGCTGATGATGCTGAATCGACACTTAAGCCGATGACTGAGGAGTTATCCGGCTTAAAGCAACAGATTAATATCATATCATCAGCCATCTTTGGTAAGTAGAAAAAATATGTCTCCTTTGTACCTTTAAGAATCATATTGTAAACATCTGCCGACTTACTCATAACTTTGCTGATGTAGGTTCACGGAGCGCTAAGTTGGGCTCAGATATGCGCATCCGGCTTAAGGTTGTCTACACTCTTGTAGAACAGTTATATACTGGTGCTCAACGAACCATTGCTGCTACGCTACACAAGAAGTCTCCCTCAACACTGATCAAAGACACACTGTAGCAGTTATTTTTTCTTCCCCGAAGAATTGACGACTTAAAACGGGGAGCTGCCAGAGCCGGCGCCTTGACTGCCTTGAGCCAGGCCAAGGCATGGCAAGCAGATCTTGATCCTGAAGATTTGGCCAATGGCTGCCCCAGTGTCAAAGAAGACAGAACTGCCTTCAGTGCTGATGATTTTGTAGAAATAGCAAGAGCAATGCGCCCCTTAGCAAGTAAGCTGGCTGAGGAAACCAACCTTGCCACATACCAGGCGGCTTATGATGCTGAAAATAAGAAAATGAAAACACCAGTTCATCAGACCTCATCCCGCCGATTCGGAAGCATACCTTCGCTCCTGATATTGATCCATCAAACCTTATTGATCATGAAGCTGTGTTTAGAGTGTTGACCGGTATCAACTGGGCTATGCCTGACTTCCAGCTGATGGATAGGTAAGGAGTTGAGGATGAAGAAGAGGCACAGGATGACCCGGAGACTTCAACCTGCCCATAGTCAGGAGCCGATTTATGAAGCAAAATACTTTGCGGTGTTGACATCTCCAAAATACTTATTCTTATTGGGCCATCAGATGCCTTGTAATAGGCTAGTTAAACCTTCGATTTGCCATGCCATCGTGCATGTTTTATTTTTGCATGATACCGCTGATCCGCTAGTTGAAGATATGCAACTTATGTTTATGATATCGCCATGTGGATCAGTTGTTTATCCCTTTTTCCTGCACATAAACAAATCACAAGTGCCCTGGCGGTTTACCGCAGGGCGGGTCATGATGGCCAGTATGAGTCCACTAGTGACCACATGAGTCCATAACCAGGGCAGGGGGTAATATCCCAAATATCAAACATAGTCAGGGCTGCTTGGCCCGACTTGTGAAAACTATATGGTAATAAAAAGGGGTGATACAAATCCAAAACGAATAAAAAATCCAAAAAACACGAGGCTTTCATAGTCCGCCAAGCCAAAATATCTACTTCAATGAAACTAGCATGATGGCCACTGGAGTATCCGCGCTTTCTATGAGCCGGCTCTCACATGACCCAATTGACATTTTAACCCGGATAAGTTCAGGGTCTTTAAAAGATTGACTTATCGAGAGTATGCAGGGTTGGAGTAGCATCGTGCAAAACAAGCCGGTTTCACCAAGTTTCAAGGAAGGCGGCTTAATAGCCTGGGTTTATCCTTGCTTTCCGTAAGCCGGCTCTCTCATAACCCAATCAATGTTTGAACCTTAACAAGTTCAGGGTCTTCTTTAAAAGATTGACTGTTAATAATGTGGCAGGTCATTCAGGATTACCTGATGGAGAAGCATCTGGCATATAGGCAGGATAAACCGGAGTTTTGGTGAATACACCTAGCGTCCAAGCCAATCAAAAGGGTAAATATAGTTGTGTTCATTGAACAGGAAGCCCCCAAGTGATATATTTCTGAGCTATGCTCAGAGGGTCCCTATGTTTGAGCTGTGCTGTGCATCCAACTCTATTTGGTCCCTGTAACTTAGGCATCTAGCCTCTTAAGTGATCATGTGAGATGACAATAAAGACTCATTTTTTAAGAAATGAAAACGATAGAGGCCCTGAATTATTAGGGATGCCGGCTTTATTATACTCATTATAATATATACATCGTCAAAATATGTACATCACAAGAGCCGGTGGCCCAAGTATAGTAAGGCCAAAGATGAGCAATATTCCACGGCCGACAGGTCTCCTCCTCCGATGTGCGTGAGTCCTTGTGGTCTCGAACATCGATAAGATAGTATGACCCATTGTTCAGATTCTTTCTGACCACAAAAGGCCCTTCCCAAGGTGGGGATAGTTTATGCATATCAGTCTGATCCTGGATAAGCCGGAGCACCAAGTCGCCTTCTTGAAAGGTTCTGGTTTTAACCCGGCGGCTGTGATAACGGCGCAGATCTTGCTGGTAAATCGCCAACGAGCCACCGCAAGGTCACGCTCCTCATCCAACAGGTCAAGTGCATCCTGGCGTGCTTTTTCATTATCAGCTTCAACATAGGCCGCCACACGGGGCGAATCGTGACAGATGTCACTAGGGAGAACCGCCTCTGCTCCGTAAACCATGAAGAAAGGTGTGTAACCCGTAGATCTGTTGGGGGTAGTATTGATATTCCATAATACTGAGGGTAACTCCTCCACCCAACAACTCGGCGTCCTTTGGAAAGGGACCATAAGCTGGGGCTTGATGCCTCGCAAAATCTCTTGATTGGCTCTCTCAGCTTGACCATTTGACTGGGGGTGAGCCACTGATGATACATTAAGTCGAATATGCTCTCATTGACAAAACTCTTTCATAGCACCCTTGGACAGATTAGTGCCATTATCAGTTATAATGCTATGGGGAAAGCCAAAATGGAAAATCACCTTTTTGATGAATTGAACCGCCGTCGCTGCGTCACACTTACTAACCGGCTCTGCTATAACACCCCGGATGTAACTTTCCATATTTGTAACTCCAACTCTTGCCATTTTTGGCTATGTGTTATGATATTCCCTCCGTGGTTGGGTTTTGTCTTTCGTTTTGCATTTTGTTCATGTCATGCATCTCATTTCATGTCATCATGTGCATCTCATTTGCATACGTGTTCGTCTCATGCATCCGAGCATTTTCCCCGTTGTCCGTTTTGCAATCCGGCACTCCCACATGCACCGGCGCATCCCTCTTGTTTCTTTTCGTGAGCGGGTGTTAAACGTTCTCAGAATGGACCGAGGTTTGTCAAGTGGCCTTGGTATACCACCGGTAGACCACCTGTCAAGTTTCATTCCATTTGGAGGTCGTTTGATACTCCAACGGTTAACCGGGTAACCGCAAAGTCTTTTTGTGTGTTGCAGCAAAACCCCCCTCCAAACAGCCCAATAACCCATCTAAGCACCCTCCATGCTCTCGGTCGTTCGATCATGATCGTGTGGGCGAAAACCGCACTCCATTTGGAGTCTCCTAGCTCCCTCTACCTATAAATAAGTGATCCCTCTCGGATTTCTCGCGCAGATCAAACCCTAACCCCGCTCCCTTCGCGCGCCGGACACGTCTGGTCCGCGCCGGACAAACCGCGCCGCCGCCCGCAGCCAATCACCGCCCGCCACGTCACCCTCTCCGTCGCCCGCGCCGCCGGCCCGCGAGGCCCGTGCTCGGCCCCCGCGGCCCGAGCCGCCGCCGCCCCCGTGCGCGCCTCCTTCCTCCATGCCGCCCCGCGCCCCGCCGCCTCTTCGCATCGTCGCCGACCTCACCGTCCTCGCCGGCGACCGCGCCCCGTCTCCCCGTCCGCCGCCGCCTCCTCTTCCCCGCGCCCGGATCCAGTGATCCCCTCCAACCCCGGCGCTCCTCCGGCCTCCTCCACTCCATCTCCGGCAAGGAACCGACGAACCTCGGTTCGCGTGCGTGCCCGATCCAGATCTGGGAGAGGTTGACTCTCCCCCCCCCCAAATCCTCCAAGTCCCAAATATTTTCACATTATGTGCTCATGTTCATTGCATCATAACTCTTTGCATACTGCTCCGTTTAGTGCGTGTAATATGTCGTAATGTTTGTCACGAGATGATCTTCATTTTGCTCCATTGTGCTATGCTCGTTTGAGTCCATCTTGATGCCCAAATCTCTGGTGCAAGAATGCTATATGATGTTTACTGTTGTTACTTATCAGAACTTGGTGTTTTGTTATTTTTGTTGCATTTGATGTGTGCATCTTATGGGCATGAGCTCTACAGGTGTTTTGATCTATGCCATGCCGTCTTTACAGAGGTGTATGCCATGTATTTCTGTGATCTATGTGGTGACTAGAACAAGCATGCAAACTGGGCTTCGTGATGTTTCTGTTTTCAGGGACTTCAAATTTTGCCAAGTCTGTGACTGCTGTTATTTTGTTGCCATGTATCCATGTGTCTAAAGAGAGATCCATGCTTCTTTTGGGCATGTTCAGTAAGGATGTTTTGTAGATATAGTTGTGGTCTATCCATCCATGCCCCTGTTTGCAATTATGGAGTGCCCTAGCATGCCTTAAGCTTGCTCTACTTTTGCTATAAAATATTCCTGGCAGATTGTTAACATGATATTCAATTTTGCCAAGGTTGTTGTAGTTGATCCATACATGCTATGAACTTGCTCTTTCCATGGTTAGCTTCATAAACATGCCATCTTGCTGTAGGTATACTTGTTTTTTCATGCGTGCATCGAGCTCACAAAGATGCCTTCATAATGCTGTGAATGCCATGTTCTGTTTTCTGCTAAGTCTGAAACCTGTTAACGGAACTTGCTATGTTTACATGGGTGCCATCATATCTTCTGGTCCTTTTTGGCTCATGGTCAGTAAGGGACTTTTGTTTTATGCATTTAGTAGATTCATTCCATGCATTGTTTTTCTATGTTAAGTTCCTGTAGCATGTTGATTGCTTGCTCTGAACATTGCTACCTGATGCTGTTTCAGCCATGTTCAGTATTTTCACCAAGTCTGTTAAGCTGATATCTTTTGCACTTTTGCCATGCTTGTTTGAACCTGTTATTGGGTGATCTAGCCGTAGCTCAGTGTTCATCTTTTGTTAAGCATCTTCTGTAGATCACTGCCATATGCTTTGTTGCTATGTTCGGGTCCTGTAGCATTGTTACTTGATGTATTCTAAGTGCTATCATGATGTTAATCGCAGAATCGTGTCATTCTTGTTTTGCTTGCCATTTGCAAACCGTGCATCCGTTTCCGGTGATCTTTATATCGATTTCGACCGAAATCATCTCATCTTTCCAGTGGCATACTTGGTTTGCCAAGTTGCTGCCTTGTTCATCCTTTTTTTCGGAGCACGCATACGCATCGCATATCATATCTCGCATATCATGCATGTATTGCATCATGTTGCTTGTGCATTTCCCGTGATTGATTGTGGTTTCATTGCTTGTGTTCTTGCTGTGGGTAGAGCCGGGAGACGAGTTCGTGAACGAGGAACCTGTTGAGTACGCTTACAAGGATCAAGCTTTCCTCAACTCTGAGAACCTTGCAGGCAAGATGACCATACCCTCGAAATCACTTCTATCTTTGCTTTGCTAGTTGTTCATTCTATTACCATGTTTCGCTACCTACCACCTGCTATATCATGCCTCCCATATTGCCATGTCAAGCCTCTAACCATCCTTTCCTAGCAAACCGTTGTTTGGCTAAGTTACCGCTTTTGCTCAGCCCTTCTTATAGCGTTGCTAGTTGCAGGTGAAGTTGAAGTTGGTTCCATGTTGGAACATGGACAATTTGGAATATCACAATATATCTTATCTAATTAATGCATCTATATATTTGGTAAAAGGTGGAAAGCTCGGCCTTATGCCTGGTGTTTTGTTCCACTCTTGCCGCCCTAGTTTCCGTCATACCGGTATTATGTTTCTTGAGTTTGCGTTCCTTACGCGGTTGGGTGATTTATGGGACCCCCTTGACAGTTCGCCTTGAATAAAACTCCTCCAGCAAGGCCCAACCTTGGTTTTACCATTTGCCACCTAAGCCTTTTTCCCTTGGGTTTTCGCGAGCCCGAGGGTCATCTTTATTTTAACCCCTGGGCCAGTGCTCCTCCGAGTGTTGGTCCAAACTAGAGCACCGTGCGGGACCATCCCTTGGCAACTTGGGTTACGTTGGTACTTGTATGCTTAGCTTATCCGGTGTGCCCTGAGAACGAGATATGTGCAGCTCCTATCGGGATTTGTCGGCACAGCGGGTGGTCTTGCTGGTCTTATTTTACCATTGTCGAAATGTCATGTAAACCGGGATTCCGAGACTGATCGGGTCTTCCCGGGAGAAGGTTTATCCTTCGTTGACCGTGAGAGCTTATAATGGGCTAAGTTGGGACACCCCTGCAGGGTATTATCTTTTGAAAGCCGTGCCCGCGGTTATGAGGCAGATGGGAATTTGTTAATGTCCGGTTGTAGAGAACTTGACACTTGACTTAATTAAAATACATCAACCGTGTGTGTAGCCGTGATGGTCTCTTTTCGGCGGAGTCCGGGAAGTGAACACGGTTAGAGTTATGCATGAATGTAAGTAGTTTCAGGATCACTTCTTGATCATTTCTAGCTTCGCGACCGTTGCGTTGCTTCTCTTCTCGCTCTCATTTGCGTATGTTAGCCACCATATGCTTAGTGCTTGCTGCAGCTCCACCTCATTACATCATCCTTTCCTATAAGCTTAAATAGTCTTGATCTCGCGGGTGTGAGATTGCTGAGTCCTCGTGACTCACGGATTCTACCAAAACAGTTGCAGGTGCCGACGATACGAGTGCAAATGGCGCAACCGAGCTCAAGTGGGAGTTCAACGAGGAACGTGGTCGTTACTATGTTTCGTTTCCTGATGATCAGTAGTGGAGCCCAGTTGGGACGATCCGGGATCTAGCATTTGGGGTTATCTTATTTTCATTTGGATTTGACCGTAGTCGGTCTATGTGTGGATTTTGGATGATGTATGAATTAATTTATGTATTGTGTGAAGTGGCGATTGTAAGCCAACTCTCGTTATCCCGTTCTTGTTCATTACATGGGATTGTGTGAAGATGACCCTTCTTGCGACAATACCTACCATGCGGCTATGCCTCTAAGTTGTGCCTCGACACGTGGGAGATATAGCCGCATTGTGGGCGTTACATCTGCTTCAACCAACTTTGTAAATTTGTCAACCGCCACCAAAAGGTGGGTCTTTTTATCCTTGGACCTTTTGAAAGGCCCAACCATACCAAGCCCCCAGGTCGCAAATGGCCAAGCAATTGGAATCATCCTCAATTCTTGAGCCGCCACATGAACTCGTCATGAGAACTTCTGACAACCATCACATTTACTGACTAAATCCTTAGCATCAGCATGAGCCGTTAGCCAATAAAACCCATGACGGAAAGCCTTGGGTACGAGAGACTTAGAACCGGCATGATGACCACAATCTCCTTCATGAATCTCTCGCAGAATCTCACAACCTTCTTCAGGAGAAACACAACGTTGAAAAGCCCCTGTGACACTGCGATGATGCAACTCTCCATTGACAATAGTCATTGACTTAGACCGCCAGGTTATCTGCCTGGCCAAAGTTTCATCCTCAGGTAACTCACCCCGGGTCATGTAAGCCAAATACGGAATTGTCCAATCAGGAATAACATGAAGAGCCGCCACCAGTTGTGCTTCCGAGTTAGGAATAGCAAGGTCTTCCTCTGTAGGCAATTTGGTTGAAGGGTTATGAAGAATATCCAGGAAAGTGTTAGGTGGCACCGGCTTACGCTGGGACCCTAACTGGCTTAAAGCATCAGCCGCCTCATTTTTCCTGTGATCAACATGTTCAATTTGATAACCTTTAAAGTGACCCGCGATAGCATCAACCTCTCAACGATAATCCGCCATGAGTGGATCCTTAGAATCCCAAGTGCCAGAAACTTGTTGAGCTACCAGATCTGAGTCGCTGAAACACCTCACCCGGCTTAAGTTCATCTCCTTAGCCATCCAAAGACCGTGGAGCAAGGCCTCATACTCAGCTGCATTGTTAGTACAAGGGAACATCAACCGGAGAACATAAGAAAATTTATCACCTCGTGGGGAAGTCAAGACGACTCCAGCCCCCAAGCCTTCCAACTGCCTGGATCCATCAAAGTGAATAGTCCAATATGTATTATCTGGCTTTTTCTCAGGCAACTGCAACTCTGTCATCATTGATAAAATCCACAAGTGCTTGAGACTTGATGGTCGTGCGAGGCATATACTTCAAACCATGGGGTCCAAGCTCAATGGCCCACTTGGCTATCCGACCTGTGGCTTCTCTGTTTTGAATAATATCCCCTAAAGGAGAAAACTAACCACAGTGATGGGATGACCCAGAAAATATTGCTTGAGCTTTCGACTAGCCATGAACACCCCATACACAAGTTTCTAACAATGCATATACCTCTGCTTGGACTCAATAAGTACCTCACTAATGTCGTAAACCGGCCGCTGAACTGGATGCTCCTTGCTTGATTCCTTCCTTTCCACCACAATGGCTACACTAACAGCTCGGCTATTGGCAGCCACATATAATAACAAAGGTTCTTTATCAATGGGGCCAGCGAAACCGGCGGCTCGGCATACTGTTTCTTCAAGGCCTCAAACGCCTGATTAGCAGCATCACTCCAAACAATGTGATCTGTGTTCTTAATCATCTGGTAAAGAGGGTGTCGGCGTTCTGGGAACAGGGGTCCCCAGACTTGCATGCCTGCGGCCCACGGCGTGGCTCCACAAGCGGGCCCGTACGGCCCATCTTCACCAACAAGCACTCAAGACCCTCGCGAGGGGCCAAGCCTCGCGAGGCGGATGACACAAGACCTCCTCGGGAGCGGCCTCACCAGGCTGGCTCGCGAGGGGTGAAGAGATCAAGGCAAGGCAAACCTCGCGAGGATCTCATGACGTGAGCCATGACGACCAAGGCCAGGCGGGCGCCAGCGCGCACAGTGTCCTTGCTTCCTCTTTGGTGCTAAGGAGGCAAGCGCGGGCGAGGAGCACTGAGGCGTCAAGCAAAGGTTTCCATATCGGTGGAACGAGACCAAGACCAGCAGGACGGCAAGACGGAGGTCACCGCGGAGCCCAAGACGGCATCACCACAAGAGCCTTTGGCAGGCGAAGATTACTATTGTCAGGATAAGTTGTACCAGCTGTCCCCTTTCAAATTGGCCGTTGTTGGCTCCCTTCCCGCTCAATATTTGGGAAGAGGACCAGGGCCTCTATAAATAGGGTTAGCCACCACAGTAGGAGGCAACTGAGTCTCAACTCACCTCACCTTGGACTAGATTCAGATCATCCTCACACTCACCGCGCACAAGAACACCTCGCCTCAGGAGGCTGTTCTTCCCCTTGTACTGTTCATCCTCAGCCCGAGAGGGAATCCACCACACCATAGTGGAGTAGGGTATTACACCGCGACGGTGGCCTGAACCAGTATAAATCTTGTGTCTCTTGTGTTGCAAGTTCGTCGAGCTAGCCTGCGAGATCGTGGCGAGGTTGAGGGCGTGATTTGGTAGGAGGAGATCTTCGCGCACACCCTAGTGTTTTTGCCGGAACCCGAAATCCGACATTTGGCGCGCCAGGTAGGGGTGCGTCGGAGCCTCCCTCCCACCAGTTGATCCACCGACACTCCATGGTTCCGATGTCTGGCGGTCCAAGAACCAACGCCAACCGCTGGGCAGCTTGGCCAGCCCGGGCGGCGTCGTCCACCCAGGAAGATCTCGACCCCGCGCTCCAGGCGGCACGAGCACCACCAAACGCTGCGGGGCGCTAGCGGCGCGGCCAGGCGCCGTCCACCCTTACCCCACGACGGGCGTGAGCTTCTGCAAGGGCCGCAAGCCACGCCACGGCGACGACGCCGCACATCCTGCGGGAGCAGGCGAACATGCGGGCTGTGCTCACGGTGGCGCGGGAGCTGCTACGGTGCCGGCTGATGGAGAGCGGCCGGGATGCATTGCTGGAACGCGTCGCCGAGCTACTGGACGCAGCGGCCACGGGAGTGCCGCCCTTCTGCTACCAGCTCACGCCCCAGGCAGCGGCCGGATCCCACGGAGGGCTTCGCCGCGCCCGCGTGCCCCCGATTGCGCCCGGGGGTCTCATCGACGTCAGCGCGACCCTGATGCCTACTGACGGTGTCCTGGATTAGGGGGTACTCACCACGTTGTCTCCCGATCAGTTAGATTGGGCCGAGGACCCCGTGGCCGCATACTCATGGGCCAGTTCGGACAACCCCTGCCGCATACAAGGAAGACTCCACAAGACTTGGCGCCCAAGACAAGGACTCTCCTAAACCCTAGGCCTCCGGTGTCTTATATAAACCGAGGCCAGGCTAGTCAATAGACAATCTCATATTCATTACTACAATCTCGTAGTAGATATGTGTACTTTGTACTACACCCATATGAATACAATCAAAAGCAGCATGTAGGGTATTATCTCATCAAGAGAGCCCGAAGCTGGGTAAAACCCCGTCTCCATGTTACCATTGTTCCAAGACGCCTAGCTTAGGACCCCTACTATGAGATACGCCGGATATTGAACCGACAATGGTGCTTTCATTGAGAGCCTCCTAGGTGTCGACACGGATCGATGGCATAAATCAGGTGTTATGATTTCAATTCAATCTATTCTGCCTACATCAGATTTTTCTTTTGCAATTATTGTCTGAAGTATTGCTCTATTTTGTTTACAGACTAGTTTTGATCTCATGCGGCGTTGGGCGATCCGGGTATACTAGGCGAACTGAGGCCACCGCCAGGCAGACGTGCGTCATGCAGCGCCGGCACTGCCTCACTGGAGATCAGGAGATCAGGCAAAAGCGGCGTGTCCATACAGATCGACCAGTAGCTGCCCTTGCTAGACGTATACGATGATATGTCTGGAGACGTATAAGCCAAGGACAGGCCCGTACCAGGCGGTAGAGCCGAGGACGCTCCTGCACGGCAACAACCATCCAAGGAGATTCCCTCCTTTTCCTTTAATTTTTAAGTGTCAAGGCTGCCATGGTCGGGCCATTAATTCCTCTTAACACATACGTGAACAAGTACTAATGCCTTAGTGCTAGTTTTGTCGCGTGCATTATGAGGCCGGCTGCTACTTCTGCTACTTTGTCTACAGCTAGACCGGAGTCAAGAAAATTTCATGCCGGGCTGTACATCGGGTCCGAAGTCTCCTACGACGGACTAGCAACAGGCGCAACTTGTGAGGATGTGTCTCCAGTCATTGGAGATTCTGACCAGCTGTCGGGTGCGCTCGCACGCAACAGCAAGCTGGATTCGCGCATAGATCGGCGCAAATAGTAAAAAAGAAGGACGCGGTCTGGCCGACGAACGATCACCCTGCGGAGCAGTACGACGACCCGAACTCTGTTCGGTGGTAGCATATATCAGGAAGATTCGTTTCTCTTACTATTTTCAATTCGGCCTCCAGTGGGCCGCGGGATTTTCATTACCTTTTCCAGACATAAGTGCTTAGACCAAAAGTACTGCTAACCTCATTGTGTATTAGTTTGCAGTGGCGGCAGCACGGTACCCAAAGTCTAGTCAATTACTTTATTAAGTTCAACTAGCATCACTCACATATTGGTGAATATTATGGGAAGATCAAAGCGATCTGGTACTAGGCTACTAGTCCAGTATGGATCGGCTCCTTTTATTTTTCTTTTGTCCACCAGAGCCCTGGACTGCTACAGTCATCACAATCAAACAGGTTCTATTTTTCCTTGCTATTTTTTCAAACGTGTAAAATTATTACACGTAGAACATATTCTTTGCCCATTTGTACTGCATTATTTTTGCAGCATTCTAACGACGCTAGACGCCGTCACCTCGGCCAGCCGATAAATTTTTGACCTACGCGTTGGAACTCTGTCGAACCAACCTTGACGCCGAGGCCGTATTTTGCCAGAGTATTCACTTCGCATAAATTAGTTATGCACCTTTTTTCCCCTGTTATTTCTTTCAATTATTATTATTTCTTGCTTGCACTATTTTGTTTGCGCAGGAAATCGATTCCGCTTGGGTCGCGCGGTTGCCTAGGCATGCCGACATCACCATCCTGCCTTCGTTGATTAACTTGTGTGAGCAGTACAGATTGAGAAAATTTTAGCAGCAGCCGCACACCTTAGTATGTCGAATTCAAGGCATAACACGGACTGCGGCAGTACAGGGAGATCAATGGACACTGTCGGCGCGACACGGTCTACGCCATGTATTGAGACTTCGCCACAGCATCGGCGTATCGCCTTGACACCGTCGTCCCTCGAACTCTAACTTATATCGACGCCTCCGTAATTGGCTTCGACTGCATCACGCGGTCACTTCGACATCGCTGACAGAGCTTTACCTCATCGAGTGTTCGTCACACGGGCCATATTCCTTTTATCGCTCACTTTGCATAAATTATTCATTATGCTACAATTTTTTATTATTACTATTATCTCCGGCTTGCACTATTTTCTGTGCACACGTAAATGTTTCGGGTCGGGCAGCACTATCACTTCGGCGTACTGACGTGCTGACGTGGGGTTTCCATCGTCGCCTTACCGACCTACCGCGTCACCTCGGCTGGACCGAGGGCTTTGCCATCTCTTCATCAAACCTACTCCGGGGACTCCAGCATCATCAGCCGACCAGCTTCGTTAGCCTGGCTAGACCGGGGGCTGCTCCTCAACACGTCAACCGTGCTATGTCGCCACTTCGTCAAGCCGAGCTCTTTTCTCTGACACTTCGGAACTGGCTTGGGGGCTGGGACCTCGGCCAGGCCGAGGACTATGTCTTCGTCCCACCATAAGTCCGGACCTCATCATCAACACCGAGCACATTAACCAGCTCTGTCGCTTTCATGCTCAAAAACTTTCAGTTTTAAATTTTGTTCGGTTCGACCAAGCATTATACTTTCTTGGTAAAAAGTTGTTTGTGAAAACTTCCTTGTCAAAACTTTGTTTGTGACCCGCAAATTCAAATACCCCGTTTACTTGGGGGCTTCCTTTATGAAGCCTTTCCTCTTGCAAATGATTATACTTGTACGGCTTCGTTCCTTGTTCGTGTATTACGCCACAATATGCACCATGTTGACTTAAGCGATTTGCATGCTGGGTTGCCTCGCTCCTATGTTTAACCCTACGTTCCCGATTGTTCGGCTAGGGAGTAAAGGGAGCACCTCTGCGATTGTCACGATCGGGTCATCCGAGCCGGACCTCAGACTGGGTGAAGTCGAAAGCTAGCGCTCTTATTATTTTTAATTATGGTCGGCACACAACGGAACTGATGAGTACAAAAAATCTATTGCACAAGTCTCATAGTAACAATGAGCACCGAAGAAAGGTATGAGTTGGGGTACTATTTTCTTCGAAGATGATTCTTACACTTTGTCAGTAATATAGCATAAGTTCCCTGAGCGCACTTTGTCTGTTACAGCCTTATGGCCTGATTGCCTGGTTATCGGAAACACCGTCGATATTCTTGACAGGTGGAGTACATAACACTTTTCGGTCCTTGACCGAAGAGGGAGAAGCCGACGGTCGGTTAAGACGCGTTCAAAGTTCGGGTGAACACAGATATGATATAAGTACTTCAGTGCATACAATCATTATACATAAAATTCTTTTACCCAAGTCACGTGGGGGCCCTTAAATTAGTATGAGCGGTTTTTCTTCTTGGTCGTTGCAAAGTCTTTTTTCTATCACTCCTTTCTCGACGCAAGTGTGTGGTCAATAGCCGGATAGCCTTGCTTCTCTCTAAAGCCGCTCGAGTGCAGTTTGCTAAACTAGCCTCGGAGAAGCACCCCGCCTTCGGGATAAGGAGGTTGAAGCCATAGGCTGACCCACTTGAAGTCTTGAGGTCGGACGTGTCCCGTTACAGCATGACAGAAGCGCAAGTTTTAAGACCATTTTTCGGATTGGCACCGAACACTTGATCTAGTTCGGACGTCAAGTTTTTACTGATGTTTTTTGGTTTTCCAATCCTATGGCACTTTTAAACTATTTGTGTGTTTTCAGCATAAGTCTTGTAGTACAACGCCGGACACCTTTAGAGATTCGGCAAAAACATTCTCGGATATTGCTATATATGCATCGGTTTCCAATTGTGTCTTCGGTCGATAGTTGGGTTGCCCGTCTCCTGTGCTTGCCTCCTACGTTCCGCTTTGTTCGGCTAGGTGTGCAAAGGGAGAACCACTGCGATTGTGCTTCCAGCTCGCATGGTTAAGCACCTCAGTGGAGAAAGCCGAAAACTGACTGTCACAATGAGCGTAAACTGGTCAGCAATCCGATGACTATGTTAAATGACATGCCATTCATAACATTGGCCGAAGTGTTTACAGCTTGACCTCGGCTAACGTCGAACACTAAACGAGGCTCATAGCTAGCTTCCCCAGTTTAAAGCTCCTATGACTAAGTGAAAGTTATAAAGCCCGCATATCTGATTGCCTCGTTTCCGCTAACACAACCGCCTCCGGGCACCGAGACGTCGGCTAAGGGTTGTGTTCTTATTGCGAAAACACCCTGCGTAGCAGCTACAAAGGGGCGGAAGCTGACGATGGGCCACTTTCAACTGATAAACGGCCGCAACGGAGTCAAAATAGACATATCATCGGTGTTTGTATTTAATATACGAGGGCCGCCTTCCATAATCATTGTTATAAAGCCATACATATGCATCAATTTGACTTAAGATTTTGGCCAAGCTAGGTTACCTGGCTCCTGTGCTTACCCCTACGTTCCCGATTGCTCGGCTAGGTGGTAAAGGGAGCACCTCTGTGATTGTTACTACCGGCTCATCCGAGTTAGTACCTCAGACTGGGTGAAGCCGAAAGCTAGCAATCTTAAAGGATCACATTGGTCGACAACGACGGAAGTAAAAAATTTGGTTCATTAATACCATAGAGTTCGGGAACTTTTGCCGAACTAAATCCTCAATATTTTCCTCCCACATTGATCGGAGATGAGTTTTCATGATCATGATAAGCATGACGACCCAAAGAAAGGAACCGACAGTAGGACTATTTTCTTTGGAAGATGTTTCTTATGTTAAAACGTAATATAACATATCTCTCGGTGTACCTTTGTTTATAAAACCGTATGGCCGGGTTGCCTTGTTTTCCATAAATCTTTTCCCTTATAACGGCCTTATAAAGTAGGACAAACACTCCCCAGCTACTGGCCGAGGAGGTTGAAGCCGATGGTCGGTCAACAAAGTTTTGTACAATATGGATCTAAGCATTAATGATGTAAAGTACTTGGATACATAGAATCATTACACATAAAAATTGCGAGTAAAATCCATTTACTGCAATCCATCTTTTAAACCCCTTGGGGCCTACCTTGGCGAGCTCGGATTTTGACCAGCTCTAAACTCTTTTAAGAGATATTTATTCTCTTTCCAAGAAGTTTGTGTTAAACACAACAAAATTTTCTGTCAAACGGATATCGATCCTTAATTCGGCCACCCGTGCCCACATTAAGGCTCGGGGGCTACTTGGCTTTGCGCTCATTATTTACAAATATTAAAGGGGCACATCAATCCCCTAATCTGGTGTTGCCACCCGACCAGTGTCTCGGGGGCTACTGCATTGCCTATTCAATACAGAAAATTCAAAGTGCTCAGTGTTCGGCATAACCAAACTATGGACAAGCGCGTCTTCGGACGACAATAAGTACCATATGGGACTTATCCGGCATCAAGCTGATATATCACGGCGACTTCTCACGACCCTCTCTCAAGGGCCCGTCCGCCGATCACTATTACCTCTAATATATTACATTGCGTTTCTATTCCTATGTATGCTGCCGAGCTAGGAGTTGATCCTCAGGCCGATTTCACGACCTGGGTCTCAGGGGCTACCAGGATCAGCAGTTTTATGTTTTCCTTCAGGTGCATCTCGGATTTTAGGCCGATAGACACCTTGAGGGCTACTGGCAATACATTTCGCCAGCAAATAAATTTATACGCATCAGAAATAAAATCCGCAAATAATCAGTCCATGACCGAGGTGCTGAGCCACCTCGGAAGTAGTTCGGCATATAGCTCGGATGCTAGTGGATGGCTCCTTAGAGGGCATTTCCGGCATTAAGCTCGGCTAAACACTTTTTCGAACCAAGGTGATCTATGACACCTCAGACATAGTCCGGCGTTGGAGCTTGGACATAGTCCGGCGTTGGAGCTCGGATACAGTCCGGCGCTGGAGCTCGGATGTAGTTCGGCATTGGAGCTCGACTATAACAATTCTCTTCAGATACCGTCCGGCATTGGAGCTCGGATACATTCCGGCGTTGGAGCTCGAATACAGACCGGCGTTGGTGCTCAGCTGCAAAAGATACCTTGAATGCAGTCCGGCGTTGGAGCTCGGACGCAAGAGGAAACTGCCACCCGGGAACAACTTCAAACCCGAGGAGTGGCATAAAAATAACAAGGCATTGATAAAGGCCGAAACTTAAAGGGGCTCCTTGGATAACCGACGTGTAAACTCTTCGGATTCGCTTTGGCGATCCTCAAGATCAAAGATGGAAAGATTTGTTGAACCAGTTTTCAAGACCGACGACCGAAGAAGAAGAAAAGTTCGGAAGAATCGAGGAGTGTCCCCAACTTGATGATCGGTTCAGGGGGCTACTGACGGTGTCCTCGATTAGGGGGTACTCACCACGTCGTCTCCCGATCAGTTAGATTGGGCCGAGGACCCCGTGGCCGCATACTCATGGGCCAGTTTGGACAACCCCTGCCGCATACAAGGAAGACTCCACAAGATTTGGCGCCCAAGACAAGGACTCTCCTAAACCCTAGGCCTCCGGTGTCTTATATAAACCGAGGCCAGGCTAGTCAATAGACAATCTCATATTCATTACTACAATCTCGTAGTAGATACGTGTACTCTGTACTACACCCATATGAATACAATCAAAAGCAGCATGTAGGGTATTATCTCATCAAGAGAGCCCGAAGCTGGGTAAAACCCCGTGTCCATGTTACCATCGCTCCAAGACGCCTAGCTTAGGACCCCTACTACGAGATACGCCGGATATTGAACCGACATCTACTACACAACCTTCTTGTAGACGTTGTTGGGCCTCCAAGTGCATAGGTTTGTAGGACAGTAGCAAATTTCCCTCAAGTGGATGACTTAAGGTTTATCAATCCGTGGGAGGCGTAGGATGAAGATGGTCTCTCTCAAGCAACCCTGCAACCAAATAACAAAGAGTCTCTTGTGTCCCCAACACAACCAATACAATGGTAAATTGTATAGGTGCACTAGTTCGGCAAAGAGATGGTGATACAAGTGCAATATAGATAGTAGATATAGGTTTTTGTAATCTGAAAATATAAAAACAGCAAGGTAACTAATGATAAAAGTGAGCGTAAATGGTATTGCAATGCGTTGAAACAAGGTCTAGGGTTCATACTTTCACTAGTGCAAGTTCTCTCAACAATAATAACATAATTGGATCATATAACTATCCCTCAACATGCAACAAAGAGTCACTCCAAAGTCACTAATAGCGGAGAACAAACGAAGAGATTATGGTAGGGTACGAAACCACCTCAGAGTTATTCTTTCTGATCGATCTATTCAAGAGTTCGTACTAGAATAACACCTTAAGACACAAATCAACCAAAACCTTAATGTCACCTAGATACTCCAATGTCACCTCAAGTATCCATGGGTATGATTATACGATATGCATCACACAATCTCAGATTCATCTATTCAACCAACACAAAGAACTTCAAAGAGTGCCCCAAAGTTTCTACCGGAGAGTCAAGACGAAAACGTGTGCCAACCCCTATGCATAAGTTCACAATGTTACGGAACCAAAACATACATCAAGTAGATCACGTGATATCCCATTGTCACCACAGATAAGCACATGAAAGTCATACATCAAGTGTTCTCAAATCCTTAAAGACTCAATCCGATAAGACAACTTCAAAGGGAAAACTCAATCCATTACAAGAGAGTAGAGGGGGAGAAACATCAAAAGATCCAACTATAATAGCAAAGCTCGCGATACATCAAGATCGTACCACCTCAGGAACACGAGAGAGAGAGAGATCAAACACACAACTACTGGTACATACCCTCAGCCCCGAGGGTGAACTACTCCCTCCTCATCATGGAGAGCGCCGGGATGATGAAGATGGCCACCGGTGAGGGATCCCGCCTCCGGCAGGGTGTCGGAACAGGGTCCCGATTGGTTTTTCGTGGCTACAGAGGCTTGCGGCGGCGGAACTCCCAATCTAGGTTATGTTCTGGGGGTTTATGTATATATAAGAGGTTTTGGCGTCGAGAACAAGTCAGGGGGGTGTCCGGGCTGTCCATGAGGCAGGGGGCGCGCCCAGGGGGGGTGGGCGCGCCTCCCACCCTCGTGGGCAGCCCGGGACTCTTCTGGCCCAACTCTTTTACTCCATGGCCTTCTTCTGGTCCAAAAATAAGCTCCGTCAAGTATCAGGTCAATTGGACTCCGTTTGGTTTTCCTTTTCTGCGATACTCAAAAACAAGGAAAAAACAGTAACTGGCACTGGGCTCTAGGTTAATAGGTTAGTCCCAAAAATCATATAAAATAACATATAAATGCATATAAAACATCCTAGAAGGATAATATAATAGCATGAATACTTCATAAATTATAGATACGTTGGAGACGTATCAGACCCACGGTGCCGACCGCACCATCGCACCCGCACCACCCCCGATGGGTGCGGGCATGAGCGTTGCCGCACATGGCTCCAGCGGGGCACCACCCTACCATCCTCAGGACGACGTGATGGGCCGGGAGACGTGGAGCGTGGGGCACTTCGGCGAGGTCTTCGGGGCAACGGCCTCGGAGGCCTACGTGCCCCGCATGATGAACCAGGAGTACACACCAAGAGATGACCCCGGCTCGTTCCTCGAGCCAGGCTAGGAAGAGGAGGCGCTAGGAGCTGAGGCCTTCCAGGAGCCGCCCGAGAGCCCCACCAACCACGCCGTCGACAACAGCTACCGGATACCACTTATCTCCCAGGAGCGGGCTTACGCTAACCATGAATCACAAGGGAATCAGGTCACAGCACCAGGCGATAGTTCCGGCACGGCGGTACCCGTCCCACCAGGAGAGGCTTACTGGGGGCTGCGTGGGGGGAGCCAGGAGCAAGGCCCCACCCCGCGTCGCAAGGAGCAAGGCGTTACCCGGAGGTAGGCCCTCTGTCGGGGAGGCGCCGGCGAGCCATCCCACGGCAGAGGACCCGTGGTCGCCGAGGGCGCCGCTAGCGTCCCCTTTGCCCCCTTTGGTGCCGTCCTGGTTTCCGGTTGTCCCAATGGTGGTAGAGGGTGGTGCAAGGCGGGGCCCTCGTCTGGCAATGTGAAGTAAGGCTCACGCCTGTGAAGGTCTCCACTCGTGACACTCTCACGTAATAATGAGTGGGGTTGTACACGCCCCGGAGCCTCAGGAGTGCCGCCCTTGGGCCTCGGGGGCTCCCTCCCACGTCCTAGTGGCAGCACTTAGCTCCGCGCTGGTGAGAAGACTCGAAGTCAAGAAGACTAGACTAGGCGCCGGACGCGGCCATTTGCTTTGGATATGTTTTCTGTAGCCCTGCCTTCTGGATTTGGATTTAAGTTGAAGTTGAATTTTCATTGATGCGCACGGGAGTTGCCTTTTCTCGTTCGAGCGATTTCCTGCTATCTGGTTCTTGCCTTATGTCGGAGTTCGCGCATGTTGCTTCCCCCTCGCGGGCCCCTCGCGAGTGGGGCTAGGCATGGAGCACATGCGCCATGCGCATGTCGCGCCACGGCTGGCGCTTGCTTATCACGCCGCCCCCTCGGGCGTGTCGATAAGCTCCTCAGGAGCTTCCCAGAAGCTCGCAACCTCACGAGCCGGTTCGAGGCTCGTCCAGGCTAAGGTAAGCCGCAACAGCAAACTTGCCCCAGGATTCGTGAGTTCATGAAGGCACATATTCAACTCGATCTAAAAAGATAGAGGCAGTAGTATATTTACATGAGGGGCTTCCCCTCCAAAAATGCTCTTACAACCTCTAGGGCCGCGCCCGAGCTTCTGCGTATAGGACAAATAGCTGGGAAACATGGGATCAATCGGACATGTCGCTCACCGCGTCCCCCAGGTCGCCCTCAGACGCGTCGCTGGCATCGCTGCCACCATCGCTGGCACCACCATCGCCTTCACCAGCGCCGCCATCACCGTCATCGACCACGTCGCCTTCGTCCACCGCGACCACCACCGCATCGTCACCGGAAGTGAAGGCCCTGACCAGCGCGTCCACATTGTCCTCCACCCACCACGCTAGGTCACCCCGGATGGCCTCCGAAACTGGAGCAATGGCGACGTCAAAGTCAAAGTCCTGATAGGTGTTCTAGAGATGGCTGAAGACACGAGAGAATGCGCGCCCCAGCAGGCCGCGACTCCTCTCTTCCACAAGCAGGTGAGCTCTCTCGGAGCGATTCTCCAGGCGTGTCACCACGTCGGTGAAGAAGCGGAGGTGACTGGCGTAATCGTTCGAGTGGGGATGAGGAGCATTCTTATCGCAGATGTGGCCTAGCGCTGCGTTGGCCCTGTTCCTGAGGCCCTCGAGCATGGTGGCGTGCACGCGCTCCAGCGTTCGCCATTGAAGCACTTCCTCCCTGTTCTACCATGCGATGGACTCGGCGTTGGCGACCCGCTGCTGGAGAGGAAGCAGCTCGGCGCGGGCAGAGGCCAGCTCAGCCTGCGCCGAGGCCAGGGCGGCTGCGGTGGCCTCCTCGCGTCGTTCCACCTCAGTCAGCCTAGACTTGAGGGAAGTAGTCCTGCCCGCGGCCTCGGCCGCTATGAACTCCAACTTCAGGTCGTACCTGCCCTCAAGATCCACGCGAGCCTCGGCCACCCGGCGATCAACCTCCTCCTGGGCCCTGTCCTTGCGCACGCCAATGGCGTCTTCCGCTTGAGCAACCTGATGCTCCCTCGTCTCCAGTCGCTCGAGCTCAAGGCTACGCTCCACGGCTTCCAGCGCCAACGCCTCCTCGCGCTTCCGGATATCTTCCTCTTCGGCGGGCGTCCCCCTCAACGACGCGAGGGCGGCTCTGCGCGCCTCCACTTGCTGCTCCAAGGAGGCGCTCCAGGCTTGGAGCTCCCACGCGCGCTTCTCCGCGGCCTCGCGACGGCGGTCAACTTCCCGGGCCTCTTCCTAAGCCCGGGAGCAGGCCTCTCACGAGGCTGCGAGGGAAACCTTGGCCTTCGCGTTATTAAGCTCGCACTGGTGTCGCCCGAGGTTGATAGCCACCTTCAGCTTATGCAGCTCCTCCGCCAACCGAAGACCCTCGGTCATGAGGCGCGCATCCACATCCACGAGCTCTTCACCAAGCTGGTTCATCGCGCCCATCGCCTCCTGGAAGAGCTCGTGGCGGACGACGCTCCTTTCTTGCGCCGACTTGAGCATGCTGCTGACTCCGTCCTCCGCCGCGGGGGCCGTAGAGGGGGACCGAAGCGGCTCACCCCCTCTCAGCAGGGGGCTGGGGGCCGGCACCCACCCGGTTGCCGGCCAGGCCTCACGAGGGGCCCGAGCAAATGGAGACCCGCCGCCTGAAGAGGACCCCAGGATCGAAGCCAACCAGCCGCCGTCCACGATCAGGGGAGGGGCCCTTGGCACACTGGTCGCATCCCAAGCAAGGCCACCAAGAGGAGACGGCGAAGGCATGAGCTCAAGGCACCCAGCTGGCGGGCTAGCTTCCCCGGCTGGTCCCGTGCCGGGGGCAGCGTGCGGGCTTGCAGCGCTTGAGTCTGGCGAAGGAAGCGAAGCGAGAGGAGGTTGCTTCTCGGGAGATTCCGCGGCCTTGGCGGAAGGGATCCTGAAGAGCCATCGTCAGGAAGGGAAGCAACGCTCGAAGAACCACAAAGATAAGGTACTTACTCGTCAATAGCGATGTACTTTCTCCGTTTTAAAGGCCCGAAGGTGGCGCTGCCGCGGCTTGGGGACCCCTTCCTCTTGCGGAGCTCCTCGAAGTCCACACACAGCCGACCGGAGCGCTGAACATGGCGGCCAACACGAGGCGCAACTGGAGAAGCGCTCGAAGGGACAACCTCAGGAGCGCCAAGCTGAGGGGGACTATCGGGCTCCGCCTCGCAGCGACCTGCGGAGGCCTCGGGAGCCTTGGCCTCAGGAGTCGTGGGCTGCATCGGCCCCTCAACTGTCGCCCCAGGGCAAGAATCACGAGTTCCCGAAGACGACGCCTCGGGAGCCCTAGGCGGCATCAGCACCTTGGCACCCGCGCCATCGGCCTCCAACGGCGCTCGCCCCCTGCATCCACACTTGGGGTGAGCTCGACGCCAGCAGCAAGGAGGGGAACCACGTCGACAGGGTTCTCACGGGGCCACACCAAACCGACTAGACGCAGGCCCCACTCATCGAAGGAGGGCATGCGCTCCACAAATTCCACCTTGTTCGAGCAGTGGTACAGCAGGCAACTCCTCCCCGGCATGTCATCTGGCAACGGGACACCTGTCAGGACCTCGAGCATCATTCGTCACGCCTCCAGGGGGAGCCCGGACTCCTGAAGTCTCATGCAGTCCTTGCTGCTAAGCAAGGCCCACATTGGCCGGGAATGGCCCTGAAGCGGAGCAACCCGGCGCCGGATGAACTCCTTCACCACCATAGGCGCAGTCAAGCCAAGGTCTTTCAGCCCCTTCAGCCTGAGCTAGAAGGGGACAAGGCGCGGATCGGCGAGCCTTTGATGACACCAACCGAAGTTGGGAATGGCAGGCGCCGACGGAGGATGGAGCAGAGGGTTGAGCACTCCGACATCGACAAATACCCACCGTGTCCGAAACTCGCTCGTGGATGGTGGAAGCTCGAAGTCAATCCCCGTGCCTGCTGTCGCCGCCACAGCCTGGAAGCTCAGGCACCCCGAGCTCTACTGGGGATCAATCAGGTGCAATGAGAAGAAGTGGCGAAGAAGGGCCGCAGAAGGAGCAATGCCCACCATGGCCTCGCAAACAAAGGCGAAGACGGCAAGAAGGATCACAGATTGGGGGTCAAGGTGCAGCATGTGGATCTGATAATGGACAGGCACTGCGTTGAAGAAGGCGGAGAAAGGAGGAACCAGGCCAGCCCAAAGGGCGTCGATGAAGAATGGGACCTTGGTGGCTGTCCGGTTGATACAAGCACGAGACGCAGGCCAGGCCACCGTCCCTCCCCACTCATTGAAGCCGGAGGCGAGCATGGGATGCACCTTGTCCATGGCTTCTTGGTTGAGCACCAGCGACCTGCCAACAACAGGCTCAATGGTCAGGCGTGGCTCGGCGGAGGACAGGGGACTCTTCCCTTTCTCCGACTGATCCAGCACCATGGCAATGGGAGGATTGATCTCAGATCGGATCGAGAGAAGAGGCTGATCTTCGAGGAAGCGGAAGGATTGGGGAGTGCGCCGCAACAACGGGAGGAAAACCATGTAGACCGCGGTGGCCGCCTAGCCCGGCGGGTATCAAGGCAGCGTGGGGAAGCGGAGACGCCCACGTCCAATCAACCGCCACGCGTCGACCAAGGCCGCAGGCTGTTGGGGCCCGCGGCGCTCCGCATTTGCCCTTTGGCTTCGCCGCGAAACCAAGTCCGAGCGCGCCTTGGGCCCGGGGGCTACTGTCGGCGTTCTGGGAATGGGGGTCCCCAGACTTGCCTGCCTGCAGCCCACGACGTGGCTCCACAAGCGGGCCCGTACGGCCCATCTTCACCAACAAGCACTTACGACCCTCGCGAGGGGCCAAGCCTCGCGAGGTGGACGACACAAGACCTCCTCGGGAGCGGCCTCACCAGGATGGCTCGCGAGGGGCGAAGAGATCAAGGCAAGGCAAACCTCGCGAGGATCTCATGACGTTAGCCATGAAGACCAAGGCCAGGCGGGCGCCAACGCGCACAGTGTCCTTGCTTCGTCTTTGGTGCTAAAGAGGCAAGCGCAGGCGAGGAGTACCGAGGCGTCAAGCAAAGGTTTCCATATCGGTGCAATGAGACTAAGACCAGCAGGACAGCAAGACGGAGGTCACCGTGGAGCCCAAGACGGCGTCACCACAAGAGCCTTTGGCAGGCGAAGACTACTATTGTTAGGATAAGCTGTACTACCTGTCCCCTTTCAAATTGGCCGTTGTTGGCTCCCTTCCCGCTCAATATTTGGGAAGAGGACCAGGGCCTCTATAAATAGGGTTAGCCACCATAGTAGGAGGCAACTGAGTCTCAACTCACCTCACCTTGGACTAGATTCAGATCATCCTCACACTCACCACGCACAAGAACACCTTACCTCAGGAGGCTGTTCTTCCCCTTGTACTGTTCATCCTCAGCCCAAGAGGGAATCCACCACACCACAGTGGAGTAGGGTATTACACCGCGACGGTGGCCCGAACCAGTATAAATCTTGTGTCTCTTGTGTTGCGAGTTCGTTGAGCTAGCCTGTGAGATCGTGGCGAGGTTGAGGGCGTGATTTGGTAGGGGGAGATCTTCGCGCGTACCCCAGTGTTCGAACCTAAAGGGTTTTTGCCGAAACCCGAAATCCGATAGAGGGATGGCCTTCTTACCCAACTGGCTTAAGGCCGTAATACGACCTGCCAAACTCTGAACATCATTGATACACGCCGGCTTAGCTAGAGAGGTGATAGCCTTTATCTTCTCCGAGTTAGCTGCAATACCCCGTTCCGAAACCAGAAAACCCAAGAGCTTGCCGGGTTAAGCATCATCTTGGCTGGGTTAAGCATCATCTTGTAGACCCGGAGATTGTTAAAGGTCTCCTTTAAATAATCTATCAGGGTCTCCTTCTTCCTGGACTTCACCACAATATCATCCACATAAGCGTGACCATTGCGCCCAATTTGATCATGAAGGCGATTTTGCACACACCGCTGGTAAGTCGCCTGGGCACTCTTAAGCCCAAAAGGCATAGACACATAACAGAAGGCTCCAAAGGGAGTGATGAAGGTTGTCTTCTCCTAGTCCTTAACTACCATTTTGATCTGATGATAACCAGAATAGGCATCCAAAAAACTCAAACGCTCACAACCCGCCGTACCATCAATAATCTGATCAATACGGGGGAGAGCAAAGGGATCAGCCAGACAAGCCTTGTATAAGTCCGTATAATCCCCACAGATGCGCCAAGTGCCATTTTTCTTAAGCACCAGCACCGGGTTAGCCAACCACTCAGGATGAAAAACTTCAACAATGAACCCAGCCGCCAAGAACCGGGCTACCTCCTCACCAATAGCCTTACGCCTCTCTTCATTGAAACGGCGAAGGAATTGCTTGACCGGTTTAAACTTAGGATCAATATTGAGAGTGTGCTCAGCGAGTTCCCTCGGTACACCTGGCATGTCTGAAGGCTTCCATGCAAAGATGTCCTGGTTCTCACGGATGAACACGATGAGCGCGCTTTCCTTTTTTGGATCCAGATTAGCACTGATGCTGAACTGCTTGGATGAGTCACCAGGAACGAAGTCAACTAACTTAGTGTCATCTGCCGACTTAAACTTCAACAAGGGGTCATGCTCTGTGGTTGGCTTCTTCAAAGATGTCATATCCGCCGGGTCAACATTATCCTTATAAAATTTTGATTCCTCTGTTGCACAGACAGATTCAGCGTAAGCAGCATCACCTTCTTCACGCTCCAAAGCTACCTTACGACTTCCATGCACTGTGATGGTGCCCTTGTGACCCGGCATCTTAAGCTGTAAGTAAACATAACAAGGCCTTGCCATGAATTTAGCGTAAGCCGGCCGCCCAAACAGAGCATGATACGGGCTCTTGATTTTAACCACTTCAAAGGTCAACGTCTCAGATCTGGAATCATACTCATCTCCAAAGGCAACCTCCAAGCATATTTTACCCACCGGATATGCCGACTTACCAGGCACCACACCGTGAAAAACAGTGTTTGACGACATAAGATTTTTGTCGGTCAATCCCATGCGACGGAAAGTTTCATAGTAAAGGATATTGATGCTGATGCCTCCATCTATGAGTACTTTAGTGAACTTGTATCCTCCAACCTGAGGAGCTACTACCAGCGCCAAGTGACCCAGATTATCAACCCGGAGCGGGTGATCCTCACGGCTCTAGAGAGTTGGGTGTTCAGACCATCGTAAGTAACGGGGCACCACCGGTTCAACGGCGTTCACTGCCCTTTTATGGAGCTTCTGATCCCTCTTACATAAACTTGTGGTGAAGATGTGGTACTACCCACTATTCCATTGCTTCGGGTTACTCTGATAACCAGACTGCTGCTGTTGATTCCCCTGATTATTCTGTTGGTTGTAACCACCCTGATTACCTTGGCCTTGAAAACAGGAATTTGAACCGCCACCTCCATGACCCAGCCCATGAGGGCTGGACCCTGAACTGCCATTCGGGCCATGGTTGTGCTGGAAAAGATGAGAATCTCTGAACTGTTTCATGATAAAACAATCCTTCCACAAATGGGCAGATGGCTTTTCATGTGTTCCGTGCTTCGGACATGGCTGATTCATTATTGCCTCGAGGTCGAATTTTGTTCCTCCAGATTGAGCCGGCCTCCCCTTACGACGCTGGTTATTATTTCGTCCACCAGTGTTGGCCATGAAGTCATCAGCTCTGCGCTTACCGTTGCCACCCTGACTGGCCGGGTTGTGCTGCTGCCCTTCATACCGCTACTATTCTTTCTCTTTTCCGGCCTTTCATCATCAGACTCGGGGTCCTTGGTACTATTCGAGTCGGCATATTTGACAAGGGCCGCCATGAGCTCCCCCATGTCACTGCAATGGCGCTTAAGCCGCCCAAGATTCTATTTGAGAGGGAGGAAACGGGAATTTTTCTCCAACATTAAAATTGCTGAGCCAACGTTGATGTTATCTGACGAGTGTATGATAGTCGAGACCCGACGCACCCAGTTGGTTGTTGACTCGCCCTCATTTTGAACACAAGAAACCAAATCCACGATTGACATTGGCTACTTGCATGTATCTTTGAAATTTTGAATAAAATGGGCCTTCAGCTCCGCCCACGACCCAATGGAGTTGGCGGGCAGCCCCTTCAACCAAGTACGAACCGGCCCTTCCAACATCATGGTGAAATACTTAGCACACGCAGCTTCACTAACATCCAGCATCTCCATGGCCATCTCATAACTCCCAACCCAAGCTTCAGGGGGCTGATCTGCTATGTAATTAGGCACCTTACGAGGACCCTTGAAATCCTTGGGCAAACGCTCGTTACGTAAAGCCGCCACTAAACATGGCACACCCAAGGTTCTAGAGGCCATGCATGCCTCCACTGAAGTCGTCGGGTAAGCCGAAGCGTGTTGATGAGCCGCTAGCTGAGCCGCTAACTCGGCCTCCCGACGCGCTCTGCCTTGATCCACCAGAGTCTAGGCATTGGCACCACCGCGCGCCAGGTCATGTCCACGGGGCTGGTTACGGTGTTGTTCAGTACTTGAAACTGCTGGTGAGTCAACGTGCCTACTGTAACTCCAGCTTGGATGAGGGGTTGAGTGAATCCGCTCACGACTATAAGAATAAGCGGCTTGCTCCTCTAATGCTGTCTGAAGACGTTCTCTGACCCTCTGCGTTTCAACCACCGTCGGAGACTTGCCTTCAGCTGGCAGAGCCGCCAATCGTGTCGCCGCAGCAATCATATTGTCCAAAGGGTTGGAATAATGACCCAGCGGCGTCAAAACATGCTGAGGCGGGGTATTATTCACACGTGGACAAACTATCACTCCTAGCTGAACTGGTGCTCCACTCCCAGGCACTTCAGCCGTACGGTTTACCACCGACGGGTCACTGGTCCCTGCTCCAGGCGTGTTGAAGAGGTTTCTTGGCTCATAAACCGGGGGTAGATGACTCCGGTGTCTCCTCCTCATAACCTCATTCGAAGCATTCTGATCCAACGTGAGCCGGAAGGAATCTGCTTGGATCCGCTGTGCCTGAGCATCCAGAGCAGCCCGCTCCATGGCCAACCTGGCATTTTCTGCGTTCAGCTCCTCCTTGGCCTGTGCTATCTCGTCACGCAATTTTGCAACCTCCGCGTTATGCTGAGCTTGATTTGCCGGGTTAACCTCCGCTGTTAACAATGTTGTCAGAGTGTCCAACAAGTCGGACAAGACCTGAGCCGGCGGGCGCACAGGGCCTCTTGCCCCGGCCGCTGTTGCCGTTGCTGACCCAGAGATCATTGTTGTTGCAGTCGTAGTTCTGCCCTGGCTGTGTACCGGCCATGAAAATCGTGACCCAATTCGGCGGCTCATAGGGGTCCGGAATACTATCGCCATCGGAATAGCCCCCAAGCCGGCCGTCTTGCAGTTGATACAATGACTCAGTCTCGCCGGTGGATGACTCAGCATCAGAGTAGATGACCGTCTCACCGCCAGACACAGATCTATCTTCAAATTCCGCCCCATGGACGAACCCAATGAAGGCGTATTTCACGGCGGGCTGAACTCGGGCGGGTCGTGGACGCTGAGCCGTCTCGATGATGTCGGTGCAGATGTCTGGCTCAGGGCCCGGTTCGCCGATCTTGCCGATGAAGACATGGATTCCTCCGAAGGGGACCCGGTACCCCTACTTGATTGAGCCGGCCTCGGGGCCCCAGCCTGCATTGTCGATGTAGAGCTCGCCGTGAAGACTCTTGGTCATCCGGCCCACAGCGTATCCCTTGATCCCTTCAAAGCTGACTATAAGAACTCGAAACCACCGTGCGCGGGCCGCACAGTGGGCGCCAACTGTCGTGGAATTGTGACGGCAGATGTCCTAGCAGAAGGACATAGTCGTGGAGCCATTGCAACTAGGTTAGCTTAAAGGGGTTAATCAGGACAAAGGACATGAGGAGTTTATACTGGTTCGGCCCCTTGCGGTGAAGGTAAAGGCCTAATCAAGTTTGAGGTGGAATGGCTTATGTCTCGATTACCAGGGAGCAAATACGCTTGACCTAGCTTTCGATGTCTTGTCTCTTGTACTGAACCGCTGCCGGGTCGTCCCTTTATATACACAGGTTGACGCCCGGCGGCTCACGGAGTACCGGCCGGCTCATACACAACGTGTCCGGCTCGGTGACTAACTATACATGCCTTATAATACAAGTCATACATATATGGCGGTTTACACTTGTTGGACCTTAAGTCGCCTTTGGGTTTTGGGCCTTTAGTAGCCTACTTCATGAACTGTCATCATCAACATCCTCGTGGGCTTTGTCATAACAAACCACCAGCGGTATAACCCGGCCCCTCCTGGGCGGGTTATACCCAGTAGTTATATCCCCAACAACGTGACTAGCACATTTAAGTCTAACCCACTTCCTATGCATAGGGATTTTGTGAGCAAACAACTTATGGGAACAAGAATCAACTAGCATAGAAAGGCTAAACAAGCATAACTTCAAAACTTTCAACACATAGAGAGAGGAAACTTGATATTATTGCAATTCCTACAAGCATAAGTTCCTCCCTCATAATAATTTTCAGTAGCATCATGAAGAAATTCAACAATATAACCATCACATAAAGCATTCTTCTCATGACACAAAAGCATAGAAACTTATTACTCTCCACATAAGCAAATTTCTTCTCATCAATAGTAGTGGGAGCAAACTCAACAAAATAAACTACCATGGGAGTGAAAATTAAGATCATGATGACAAGTTTCATGGTTATCATTATTCAAAATACCATACATGTCATCACCGTAATCATCATAGATAGCAACTTTATTATCATAGTCAATTGAAGCCTCAGCCCAAATGGTGGATTCATCACTAAATAAAGTCATGACCTCTCCAAATCCACTTTCATCATTATAATCATCATAAATAGGAGGCATGCAATCATTATAACAAATTTGCACATGAAATCTTGGGGGACTAAAAATATCATCTTCATCAAACATAGCATCCCCAAACTTATGGCTTTGTATATCATTAGCATAATGGATATTCAAAGAATTCATCCTAACAACATTGCAATCATGCTCATCATTTATACCAAACATTCTATTGAATTCTTCTTCTATCAATTGAGCACAATTTTCCTTTCCATCATTTTCACGAAATACATTATAAAGATGAATAATATGATGCAACCTCAATTCTATTTTTTGTAGTTTTCTTTTACGAACCAAACAAGTGATTAAACAAGAAACTAAAAGATTCAATTGCAAGATATAAAGATATACCTTCATGCACTCACCTCCCCGGCAACGGCGCCAGGAAAGAGCTTGATGTCTACTACGCAACTTGCTCTTGTACACTTGTGTTGGTCCTCCAAGTGCAGAGTTTTGTAGGACAATAGCAGTTTTCCCTCAAGTGGATGACCTAAGGTTTATCAATCTGTGGGAGGTGTAGGATGAAGATGGTCTCTCTGAAACAACCCTGCAACCAAATAATAAAAAGTCTCTTGTGTCCCCAACACACCTAATACAATGGCAAATTGTATAGGTGCACTAGTTCGGCGAAGAGATGGTAATAAAAGTGTAGTATGTATAGTAGATATTAATTTTGTTAATAAGAACAATAAAAACATCAAGGTAGCAATTGATAAAATGGAGCACAAATGGTATAGCAATGCTTGAAAACAAGGCCTAGGGTCCGTACTTTCGCTAGTGCAATCTCTCAACAATGCTAATATAATTGGATCACATAACCATCCCTCAACGTGAAACGAAGGGTCACTCCAAAGTTCTTATCTAGCGGAGAACATAATAAGAAATTGTTTGTAGGGTACGGAACCCCTCAAAGCTATTCTTTCCGATCAATCTATCCTAGAGTTCGTACTAAAATAACAGCAAGCTATTCTTTCCGATCGATCTAATCAAGAGTTCGTACTAAAATAACACCATATCATAGATACTAACCAACTCTAATGTCACCTAGATACCCCAATGTCACCGCGAGTACCCGTGAGTTAATTATACGATATGCATCAAACAATTTCAGATTCATAATACTCAATCCAACACAAAGAACCTCAAAGAGTGCCCCAAGATTTCTACCGGAGAAACAAAGACAAGAACGTGCATCAACCATTATGCATAGATTACCCCAATGTCACCTTGGGAATCCGCAAGTTGAGTGCCAAAACATATATCAAGTGATCAATATGATACCCCATTGTCACCACGAGTATTCATATGCAAGGCATATATCAAGTGCTCTCAAATCCATAAAAATATTCAATCCGATAAAATGAAATGTCAAAGGGAAAACTCAAATCATCACAAGATAGAGAGGGCAAAACACCATATGTTCCGACTATATTAACAAAGCCCGCGATATATCAAGATCATGACATCTCAAGAACATGAGAGAAAGAGAGAGAGATTAAACACATAGCTACTCATACAAACCCTCAGCCCCGAGGGTGGACTACTCCCTCCTCATCATGGTGGCCGCCGGGATGATGAATATGGCCACCGGAGATTATCTCCCACTCCGACAGGGTGCCAGAACAGGGTCTAGATTGGTTTTCGTGGATACAGAGGCTTGCGGTGGCAGAACTTCCAATCTAGGGTAACCCCGAGGGTTTTTGGAATATTTGGTGATTTATAGGATGAACAAGGGGTGCGGGAGGCCACCGAGGTGGGCACAACCCACCTGGGCATGACTGGGCCCCCAGGCGCGCCCTGGTGGGTTATGCCCCACTCGGGGCACCCCCAGGTGCTTCTCTGGCCCACTAGATGTCTTATGGTCCAAAAAAATCTCCAAAAAGTTTCACTGTATTTGGACTCCATTTGATATTGATTTCCTGCGATGTAAAAAACAAGCAAAAAACAGCAACTGGCACTGGGCACTGGGTCAATAGATTAGTCCCAAAAAAAGATATAAAGTTGCTATAAAATGATTGTAAAACATCCAAGAATGATAATATATTAGCATGAATACTTCATAAATTATAGATACGTTGGAGATGTATCAGCATCCCCAAGCTTAATTCCTACTCGTCCTCAAGTAGGTAAATGATAAAAGAAATAATTTATGAAGTGTGAAAGCTAGCAAAGTGCATAAGTTTGATCAATGATAATTTCAATCACTTTCCCTAGCATCAAAACAACAATTCTTTCTCATAAAACTCATCATGACAAAGTAGCAACCAATTCACATGTTAAGGTTCAAACAATGAATTCTCTTGAAACTCAACAACCTATGTTCTCAGTCACCAAGCAATTGTAATTCAACTTATTCAACAGAGTTTAAGTAAGAGCTCCACATACTCAACCATCATATAGTCTTCTATGATTGCTAACACTCACCGCGTACAAATGACCAAAACGTTTCAATCGGGCACATAGAAAGATCGGGGCTTGTAATTTCGCCTCCCAACGTATTCACCTCAAGGGTGATGTCAACAATAATAACTCATGCTACCCATATCCAACTGGATATATGTGCCTAGATCTTTCCTCACCACATGATGCTTGCCAAAAGGGAAAAAAATAAAAAGGAATAGAGAGAAAAACTTTGACTCTTGCATGAAAGTAAATACATAAAAGTAAAAGATAGGCCCTTCGCAGAGGGAAGCAGAGGTTGCCATGCACTTTTTGTTTATATGCTCAATCCCTTAGTCAAAAAGAACGTCATGTTATATTGCCTCTTGTGATAGCAACCTTTATTATGTAGTCTGTCGCTTTTATTCTTCGCCATCACAAGTTCGTACAACGCTCAATTTTCTTTTACACTAAATGATCTAACACTTTTGGAAGCAATTTTTATTGCCTTATTGCACCGATGACAACTTACTTGAAGGATCTTACTCAATCCTTAAGTAGGTATGGTGGACTCTTGAAAATAAGATGGGTTTAAGGGTTTTTTGGATGCACAAGTAGTATCTCTACTTGGTGCGGAATTTTTGGCTAGCAAAGATGGGGGGAAAGCACCACCTGTTGAAGGATCTATGACAATATAACTTCTATGTGAATATGAACACATATAAACCATTACGTTGTCTTCCTTGTCCAACGTCAACAATTTTGGCATATAATATTTTGATGGGGGCTCACAATCACAAAAGATTTCCAAGATAGTGTATTTTGCATGTGAAGGTTCTCTTCCTTCTACTAATCATTCATGAATTGCTTGTATGACCAATATTGTGATTGTCAAGCTTCAAAAGATTTCACTTTCTAAACCCAATGTGAAGTTACCACTAGGCATGATATGGACATATCATTTCAACTTCATTACATTCAATTTATTCAACAATTTACTCATAGGATATAAGTGAAGCACAAGAGTAAATGACAAGCTACTCCAAAAAGATATAAGTGAAGATCAGGCGAGTAGTTAAGTAAATGGGTAGCTATTTGAAGACTCTCGCTTATTTAAAAACTTTAGATCTAAGTATTTTATTAAAACAGCAAGCAAAATAAAACAAAATGACATTCCAAGCATAGCACAACTCATGTGAAGAAGCAAAACTTAGGCTCAACCGATACTAACCGATAATTGTTGAAGAAGAAAGGTGGGATTGCTACCGGGGCATCCCCAATCTTAGATGCTTGAGACTTCTTGGAATATTAGCTTGGGATGCCTTGGGCATCCCCAAGCTTGAGATTTTGTGTCTCCTTAATTACTCTTATATCACGGTTTCCCTAAATCTTTAAAACTTCATCCACACAAAACATAACGGAACTTCGTGAGATAGGTTAGTATGATAAAGAGCAAACCATTTCACTTTGGTAGCATAATTGTTTCCACAATTTATATTGAGCGATATAAGCCATAGAAACTAGAAAACAAGCAAACTATGTATTGAAAACAGAATCTGTCAAAAACAGAACAGTTTGTAGTAATCCGTCCTCCAACCATACTTCTGCTACTCCAAAAAATTTGAAAAATTAGGACAACGTAGGGAATTTGTTTATCTATCAACTACAAAAAATTCAGATCAAAAGCACGTTCTAGTGAATTTTCAAAATTCCTGGACTGAGCGCAAAAGTTTATGTTTTTGCACAGATTCAAGTCAACTATCATCCACACTATTCCAAAGGCTTTACTTGGCACTTTATTGAAACAAAAGCAATAAAATATGATTACTAAAGTAGCATAATCATGTGAACACACAAAAACAGTAGGTAAAAGTGTTGGGTTGTCTCCCAACAAGCGCTTTTCTTTAATGCCTTTTAGCTAGGCATGATGAGTTCAATGATGCTCGCATAAAAGATAAGAATTGAAACATAAAGAGAGCATCATGAAGCATATGACTAGCACATTTAAGTCTAACCCACTTACTATGCATAGGTATTTTGTGAGCAAACAACTTATGGGAACAAGAATCAACTAGCATAGAAAGGCTAAACAAGCATAACTTCAAAACTTTCAACACATAGAGAGGAAACTTGATATTATTGCAATTCCTACAAGCATAAGTTCCTCCCTCATAATAATTTTCAGTAGCATCATGAAGAAATTCAACAATATAACCATCACATAAAGCATTCTTCTCATGACACAAAAGCATAGAAACTTATTACTCTCCACATAAGCAAATTTGTTCTCATCAATAGTAGTGGGAGCAAACTCAACAAAATAACTATCATGGGAGTGAAAATTAAGATCATGATGACAAGTTTCATGGTTATCATTATTCAAAATAGCATACATGTCATCACCGTAATCATCATAGATAGCAACTTTATTATCATAGTCAATTGAAGCCTCAGCCAAAATGGTGGATTCATCACTAAATAAAGTCATGACCTCTCCAAATCCACTTTCATCATTATAATCATCATAAATAGGAGGCATGCAATCATTATAACAAATTTGCACATGAAATCTTGGGGGACTAAAAATATCATCTTCATCAAACATAGCATCCCCAAGCTTATGGCTTTGTATATCATTAGCATAATGGATATTCAAAGAATTCATCCTAACAACATTGCAATCATGCTCATCATTTATACCAAACATTCTATTGAATTCTTCTTATATCAATTGAGCACAATTTTCCTTTCCATCATTTTCACGAAATACATTATAAAGATGAATAATATGACGCTACCCCAATTCCATTTTTTTGTAGTTTTCTTTTACGAACCAAACCAGTGATAAAACAAGAAACTAAAAGATTCAATTGCAAGATCTAAAGATATACATTCATTCCCTCACCTCCCTGGCAACGGCGCTAGAAAAGAGCTTGATGTCTACTATGCAACTTGTTCTTGTATACTTGTGTTGGGCCTCCAAGCGTAGAGTTTTGTAGGACAGTAGCAATTTTCCCTCAAGTGGATGACCTAAGGTTTATCAATCCGTGGGAGTTGTAGGATGAAGATGGTCTCTCTCAAACAACCCTGCAACCAAATAATAAAAAGTCTCTTGTGTCCCCAACACACCCAATACAATGGCAAATTGTATAGGTGCACTAGTTTGGCGAAGAGATGGTAATAAAAGTGTAGTATGCATAGTAGATATTGATTTTTGTAATAAGAACAATAAAAATAGCAAGGTAGCAATTGATAAAATTGAGCACAAACTCTGTAGCAATGCTTGAAAACAAGGCCTACACTACTGCACGATGCTGCTAACGCAACACTACGATCAGAGACCCTTCGAGAAACTGTGTGCGATGCAATAATCGCAAATGGTGTTGTATGAAAACCGTCAGAAATGTGTAAAATGTTTGCGATGACGGATGCATCAAACACGGTTCAGGTCTTAGTTGGGTGTGCGATGAAGGGCATACGATTCAGTTCAATTAACTATTTGCGATGAGGAGGAACAAAAGAAACGGGAAGCCAGATGAAGGCTTGTGCGATACACCGCATACGGTTCACTCAGATGAACTGTTTGTGATTAGGCAACACAAAAGAAATGGTCAGCCAGATCAAAGGTGTGTGCGATATACGGGATGCGGTTCACTCGGATGAACTGTTTGCATTGAGACATGAGAACAGAAACAGTTCAAATGAACAAGATGTGTGTGATATGAGGCAAACAGGTCTGTAATCGGAAACGTGTGCGAAGACCGATAACAACACAGAAAATTACTGCTAACAAGCCGTGTGTGTTGTGAGCAAATGATTGCTGGTATACAATTGTGAGTGATTGATGAAAACATCACCGACGGGTTCCATTGTTTAGTCCGTGTGCGATGTGATTTTCTTTGTGTAGGTGCAACATGTACGCTCTGTCTACAGAGCATCAACATATATACTTAAAAAGACAGCATTGCATAACCAAATTAAGCATACAATTACACAAGTGACTACACACATAACATTTCCACACACCAAAGAAAGCAATTACATGCATACTAAAGTAGGAGAAACGAGGATCTAATCATCTACTTATTGTTGCGACGACGCTTGCCATTGCTCTGCTTCCGGCTGGATCCCTGGCCGTTTTGGGGAAGGAGGCACTTCCTCATGTCAACGATCCGCCTGTACATGTCGTAGCTCGTGTACGCCTCCTTGGCCGCGTACACGACGTGAGCTTTGTCGAGTTTCTCCATCCAGGCCGAGTGCCAGGCACGCTTGTCCTTGTTGCACGAATCCTTCATGTCTCTGTAGTAGGGGTCGATGATGGCCTCGGCGAGGTGAACCAGTGAGTCCTTCTCATGCTCCTTGCTGCCCCAGATCTTGTATTGGCCCTGGATGTCGACAAGATTCTGGCAGGCGATGCCCGAATTCTCGAGCGCCTTTACATCGTTGGTGATGTCCACCGTAGCGAACATGTAGTGGGGGCTGTTGACAAACCTGGCGAAACGCTCGCAAGGCCTTGTGGCCAGGCAGTAGTGGTAGACGAGGACGTGGTGGCGCACGCACATCTGGGCGACAGCGACCTTGGGACGAGACCCGGCACGAGCGTGGGTGTACTCGAGGTCGAATCCGACCACCTTGTATTTCTCCTCAGCAAGCAACAGCTCCATGATGTGGATGGAGTGCTCCACCCAGACCGGGTCGTTGGTGTACACCACCGAGAGGTCCATGAACCTTCTATGGGTGTCCACCACGGCACGCATGGTGAACTGCTGCTCATCGTCGGCAGCCGCTCGGAGCGCCATTGGAGCCGCGCAGGATACCCTCTAAGAATTTCTCGTGGTGGGTGTGCTCTTGCAATGGTGGGGCGCAATCGAAAGGTTGAAGAGACACAAGGGTAGGTTAAATGGCCGCTGTAATAAATGGGGGCCGGCCGGCCTGTAATCGTCACGTCTTGTCACGGCGTTCATAGCAGAGGATTCCAGTGCACGCTTGACAACACCGCACCGCACGCGTGGGCTCGAAGAGGCGCCAAATGTATCGTCGGTGAGCCTGTTCCCGCGCTACCGCGCTGTTTACCGCGCAAGCTTCCCGCCCGGCTAGTTTGGCCACGCGTCGGCTAGAAGAGGGACAAATCATGGGCGTTTATTGGCAAAAAGCTTTGTAAAAACGAAGTGTGTGGAATGACTTCGGTCATAAGTTTACCCTTGGGTGATGAGGTCAAAGTTACACAGAAGGGTGATGATGGACACTCGAGTGCGATAATTAATTCTGCGCTCTATAGTGCACACGGTGGAAGAAACCAACTGTGTGCAATAATGTCGAAGATCGCAGTCGAGTTAGCTATACAGATCGTGTGCTGTGAGATCGATAAGGTAAACTGATTCGAGAATGGTTAATAAAATCTAAGACCATTGCATATTAAGGTCAAAATAGTGCTAGCAATATACGAGTCTCATACGATGCCATTTCAACGATTGTACCACAAAAGCTCGAAATGTTACAAGGTTCAAATTCCAGAGTTATATGGCTCAAATTCGAAGATTACAAGGTTCAAACTGATATTAGAAATGAAATTCAGCTCATCAGCTGCAAACGCTCGCGCTGATCGCTGAACATGGATATCAGAGAGGTTCAAACTAATATCACCGCTTCTAAGTCTGGCTTCGAAACCTCACAATTTTTGCAAAGGGGTCAGCCACTGAGAAGTCATGTATGGGGTTGACACGATGACTTCCGATTACTCTGTCATCTGAAGTTCCAAAATGAAATTCAGCATTTTTGGAGCCTACTCCATTCTGCCGCAGGCGCCGGCGCTGATCAACAAACCATTCATTTTTGCGAAATAAATGTAGGGCAAACCTCATTTCCTTCAGCACCCTTGCTCTGAGAACAAAGAACCTGGCGAATATAATCTCCGGTAAGGTCCCTCGGTAGGAGTTCAAAGTAATTTCTGAGAGATGCAGATCTAGGCATTCGACGTGATTGTTATATTGTATCACATTATCCACCACTGGGCCTAATCTTATCTGCAAAAGAAGAAAACGTGTTAGTGCCTACATGCAGTTTTGAACATTACTACAGGCCTAGCTATTTGGTTTGCAGGATTTGTAAAATGCACTAACATGCCATCTTCGATCTGACATGATTAACATGGGCATTTGATTACATTCTAGAAAAATGTAGCCTTCTTCACAAGAGGTTGGAGTGGATGAAAAGTTCCCTAAGAAAACTAGTACAGATGAATCCAAAGGAGAAATGCTTATTGATTGTAACCATATGGATCAAGCAACCAATATGGGGGGGGCATGTATGTACTGAAATCCTCCAAAAGAACCTTCAGAAATCGTAGTACATTGTCATTGTAAACTTGGAAAAAGGTGTCACAAATTGAACTCCCTTATGGTTAACATTTAACAGGAAAGGAACATCACCTCGATATATAGCTTCTCCAGGCACGGAAAGCATCTCAGGAAACTGACAACTTGCTCCAGGTCGGGCCCGATAGATTCTAGTGCCAAGACCTTCACTGTGCGCAGTTTCGGGGTCAAGCTTGTCGGAATCATTTTCTGAATGACAGACGAACAAACATCTTCAAAATTAGAAATAATGTTAATTTGTAGAAGGAGAGGTAGAAGGCGGCTGTTGTACCTGAACGGGTGTGGATCCAATAACAAGTTCGGAGTATTTGTCAGACGAGTAGCCCACCACTGTCAATTTCGGCGCAGAAATGACATTGATTCTTGTTGGACCTTCTTGATCAACTACAAGTAATCTCTCAAGTGCAGGTGTGTCCTGGATGACCATACCGTGGTACACATCTTGTGATGTCTTCCTGCCGCACCAGCAACACACATAAATAGTCCGGAGAGTCATGGAGGTGATGTGGAAGGTACTCAACCCATTGATCGCCTGAAGACGAAGGTACTCGAGTGCAGTACAGCCACGGAGCAGGCGCTCCATGTCACCCTTTGAGAGGCAGACGGCGACGAGCTCGAGGTGCTTCAGTCGTGGTAGAATAAGAGCGGGCGCGTCATTAAGGGGCGGGAAATGGCAGTTCCTGAACTTGGCGACGCGCAGCGTGGGCGCGAGGCGGAGTGCGGACGTTGGCAGCGACCGCATATGCCCATCATCAAAAGTGAGCTCCTCGAGCTGATCTAGGGCGGGGGATCGGAACCAGTCGTCAAGCTTGGCTCGGTCCTTGCCGTTGGAACGGAACTTGCCCATTCTAAGGCCTTTGGTTGGGCCAAGGTGACTGCCGAGGATCTTGGAGAACGCATCCAAGCTTTTGCGATAGCCATGGCAGAGCTCGTGGGTGTCGATGAGGTCGAGAGGGCTGGAGTTCCATAGGGGGCGCCACCGCCGGGAAAGGAGGGTTGTCCGCGCCCCATATTTGATTGGGAGGAGGGAGATGATGACTCTCAACATATCATCGGGGAGGCTGCTGATTAAGTCTAGGCCTGCTGGAGTCGCTTGCGGTTCTAGCTCGCCCCGCCTCCGCTTGTTGGCAGCCCCGTTCTCCACCTCCGGAGTCTCCTTGTCAGCGGCGCTTTCTGATAGAAATGGGAGTACAGGGAATATTTAGTTAAAACAGGGCAATAGAAAAGTGTATTGGTAACTAGAAGTTATTAGGTAGGAATATGGTAAGAAAAGGGAATAACAATTGGTTGCTTAAATACTACACAATTCATTTGACATTGCTGGGTAAGTCAACATATGCATATAGTTGAAAATAAAACTTAGTTCGAACAAAGTCTGGACGGATGATTTTGTCGGGGAAGTTAGCATATATCTCATGACCAGGCCCTTTTATGTGCAGTGCAATTTTAGTGCCAGCTTTCAGTACATAAAACTTTGCAATTTCATTCCAAAAGCCAGTGCCAAAATAGGAGTCACCACGTTCATCAAGTCTTACAGTAGCAACGATTGTAAATCCATGGTTTGTGTGCAGTATGACATCCGTGGAGCCTTGATGTATGTAAAGGGAAAAATTGTGCACTACATAATCTGTTGCATAGCGAGGGATGTCCTGCAGAAAATGGTAGGATTGTTAAAGAAAATATGGTAACATGCAAATATGGGCCCAAATTGAAAGAACTGTACAACAGTTGAAATCGAAGGACAAAAATCTATAATTAAACAGATAGGGTAAACATGATGTCATGGAAATATGAGAGTAATCGAAAGAACAATACATCATTAATTTGCCTAATATAGAAAGAAGAGGGGGAAAATCCCCTTTGACGTATATGGTGCATGTGGCACCTTTTATCCAAATGTAGCAATATTTAGAATATGTTCAGGAAAGTAGGCCATGCCAACCGATTTAGGGTGAGATTGAACATACCGCGCGCGTCCTCAAGTTATCTGGTACGATGAGATGGAATCTCTGGCGGCGGTCGCAAGTCCTGAAGTGTCGGCGCACTGTACATTCTATGAATGAAAGAAAACCCTCAAATCAGCTCGAATAAAAATGAATTCACGGCGATTTCCGCCGGGTGATTAAAGGAGGCAGATGAACTGGGATAAGAGATGAGATAATATCTCGTTAAATTAGTTACCTTGTCGTCCATGAGAAAGAACCCTCAGTACGGCAGATTCCCCAACCGAGCGGAGTTAGGTTGACCGCGAGCAGCGTCGAGAAAGTCGATGGCGATAGGCGGCGGCAAGCGGAAGTGGCAAAATGCGGTGGGCTTTGCCGGCAGCCTGGCGGCGGCGGCAGGCGTCGAGCTAAGTGTTTACCGCCGCGATAGGCGGTGCCATGGCATAGACGCGGAGGAGCTTGTGCAGGTGTGAATGGGGAACGTACCGGAGGGGCCGAGGGGGTGGCGGGCGGGGTGAGGGTTTTTGTGACGTGGGGATGGTGAGGGTTTTCTTTTTTCTTTTTTGAATTGGGTGGTGAGGGTTTTCTGTCCCACAAAGAATTTTGGGGGCGACGGTTTGCTAGAGCGAACCGTGTGTGATTGACGCAGCAGGCAAAATGAAAGTCATTGCACACGGTTCCAATTTTGGGAACCGTGTGTGATTGACGTACTACCTCCGTCCTGGTTTATTGGTCCCCCGTTGTAATTTTTACCAAAATTTGGCGAAATATTTAACATACTCAGACATAGATAATAAGCGTACACGTACATAAGCATAGTTCAACCATAAGTACATAGTTCAACCGTCATTAAGCATACTCAAGCGTACATAGTTCGATCCATCCCACATCTCATCTCACATGCGGCCGGCACGATCCTGAAGCTTCTCCAGGTACTCGGCGTACGCGCCGTGCGCCACCCTGCGAGAATACTTCTGCTTGAAGGAGCCAACGGCCCGTCCTCTTGCATGCGCCAGAACACTTAGATACGCGTCATGAAGCTTGTGGTTGCAAAATGGGCATCCATAGCCGTCGTTCCAGGTCCTAATACGCCTGTTATGCATTCCCGCATAAAGCTCCCTCAGGATTCGCCTCTTGTACCTCCTCTGGGCATCTTCATCCTCGCTGTCCACATCGTCAGACAACACCTATACAAATAGTAAAACAAATTTGGCATCAAATCACTGATTACATGCCGTGAAGTAGGATTAGGAATTTATGGCTATTTATTTATACATATCCAGAGATTATGGTTTGATTTTAAGCACAGTCGTCTATGTACAGACCAATCTTGAAGAAAATAATGGCACAAACATATGTAGGTCATTCAAAATCAATTGTCAAGTCCTGGCTAGGAATTATTAGCACGAACACTAACCCTAGTCGGATTACTAGCAGAAATCATTTGCACAGATGAAACAACTAATCACTTATCACCTGTACCATTCAAACAATCAATACACTACACGGATCTAACGAAACTTACTCAGATTTCATGGATTGGGAGAACATAACCACATGGATTTCTATTCCAAAAAGGGGGAGGCAGGAGTAACCAGAGAAACCCTATGATCTATTTGACACATAAATGGGTATAGATGACTAACCAGCTGTCCGTTCGAGTCGTCGCGAGTGGTCGTCGAGTCGCCGGAGTGGTCGTCGGAGTCGGTGTGGAACTCCGCCTCCGGCTGTGGAAGCTCGACGCCGTCGACGATGTCAGGGTGCAGCGATAACTCGCCGGCGGTGACGGCAACCTCTGTCTCCATCTCCACGCCGTGCTCCGGTGCTTTAGCAGCCCCGGCGTCGCCACTCCCTCCGATGGGGCGCTTCGGCGGCATCCTCATACACTGACGGCTTTGAGGACTGAGAGCGGCGTCGAGGATGCAAGCGGAGAGAGAGGATTGTGTGTGCGTAGCGAGGATGGGGGGTGCGGCCGCTCGGGCGCACCATTAATATGGAGTAGTGGGAGTTGTGGGAGAGAGGCGGGCGGCGGTCAAACCGATGGCTCGCCTCCCGGTGAGCCTGCGCACCGGACTGCTGGCATGCCTACCAAAGTTTCACACAGCTACTCGCACGCCTCCCGATGACACTGCGCAGCGAGCACGCCTCCGTCAATTCACACACCTGCACGCACGCCTCCCCGTCTGCCTGCGCGGCGGACTGCTCGCATGCGTCCCGTCAACTCACGCCTGCTCGCACGCCACACGGGTCGCGCGGCGGCACGTATATTGTTTTTCTATTTGGATGATTAATGCTGCCGCTTTATTGCTTAACCGAAGCATGGCACGTATCCATTGTTGGTCTAACGCTCACGGTTCGAATAAATAATCCGTTTGGGATATTGGTTCCCAATTATTAATAATCTCCCGTCTGTAATTAGATAAAGATTACATCAAAACTGGTCTCAAATTTGACAAAAAAGTACAATGCCACTTTGTATTGGTGTCCATATGACAACACGATAAGTTTCATGAACTTCAAATAAGTTTTGGATGTACTAGAATTTAAAAATCAAGATTCTCAATGTTTGAAATTTGTTGCACGGGGAGTAAACATGCACCCAGTGAGACACATGTGTTTTTGCAATCCATTTAGGTGCACTGTCACGTGTGCATGTAGCTCAAATTTGATTTTTGCACATTATACCCATAGAAAATCAATCAATCAATGTACTAAAACGTCTTAATGATCTCTGTGATTTTTTTGAAATTAAAACGTCCCTCCTTTGGTAACATGTATGTTCACCGCGGGATAATTAATTTAACATGCATCGTAGTTGCGGTGGATTCGCGGTGTGTGTGTGGGTGTGTGCGTCTGGGGGTGGCGGGTGGCTCGCAGTACACTACGAGTTGTGAGCCACCGTGTGGGTTGGCCGTTTTGTTAGGCAGGCTGGTGCCACATCAGAGTCGTGAAATCGTTATTTAAAACATTACACAACCCTTTCATACATAAATGTTTTGGCCACATGCAGTCGATGGTTGTCCTACACGACACTCGATACTCGCGTGTGACGCTTTCTGTGGGCCCGCGAGGTCGTCGTCCATCACTTTGACGAACAGCCGGCAGTGAGGTTAATTTGACCAGCAAGGTAGAATCTTTTTTGTTTGTGTTATGGTGGTATATAGTACGCGTCGAAGAGGTGGGAGGGGACTAGCATATATACTATACGTATGCGTCCGTGAACAAGTACACCTCACTCAGTGTCGGGACTTTTTGGTTACCGAGGCACGTGCCACATCAAAATTGTGAAATTGGTTATTCAAACATCACACAACACCTTTTTGGGCCACATGCATATCCTAGCTAGGACGCTCGCGTGTGATGCTTCCATCTGTGGGCCCACGAGGCCATCTTCGATGCATGCATGCATCACAATGACCTACATCGCGAGAGGTTAATTAATTTCACCATCGATGAGGATTCTTTTGGGTTGTACATATATTACGGCAGGAGCATATAGTATGCGGTGAAGAGGGGGGAAGGGGACCATCATATGTAGTACGCTTGATATGAACCTCGCTCTGTGTGGGTGCATGGTTTACGGTTTTTGAGGCATGTGGCACATCAAAGTTGTGCATTTTGGGTATTCAACATATATATGTTTGGCCCACATGCAAAGCGGTGGTGGTTGTCCTCTCGCACCCACTTAAGCGGTTATCAGCGATATCGATGCTTTCCATCTGTGGGCCCGCTTGGTCCATCACTTCTTTTTGCCTGACAACAAGAGAGGTTAATTTGACTTAGGAGGGGATTATTATTTTTGCTCTGGGATGACATGCATGATACACTTTGAGCACACACACATGCATGTGTACGCATGAATCCCTCCCATCGAGTCGAAGTGGCTAGTACAACGACACCATCATGAACCGATCTCGCTCTGTGTGGGGAGCTAGTGTACGATTTTTGACACACGCGCCAGATCAATGTTGTGTATTCAAACATGCATGCACGCATCACCTCCATACATATGCATGTAGTGGTTGCCTTCGAACGATACACTCCCTCACGTGGTTATCAGCGACAAGCCTATATATTAGTGGGCCCGCGTGGACATCCATGATCACCTTGACCAACAACAAGATAGGTTACCATGGCGGATTCTTCATTTGGTTCGTGTTATCGTAGTATAGGTCATGGTGAGATTCAGACCTAATTAAGTTTGAGCGCATATACTATGCACACATGCATGCATATATGAATCCCCGTCGTTGGCTTGAAGTGTAGTGTAACATACATATGCATCGTCAACCTAACCCTCACTCGGTGTGGGGATTTCTAGTTCGAAATCACGGTGCCACATCAAAGTTGTTCCATTCTTACTCAAAAACACACCTCTCCATACATATGTTTGGGCCACACGCATGAAGTGGTTGTCTTCGGGGACTAGCTACTTGCGTGATTATTGGCGAGCTAGCCCATCTCCGGGGTGCATGGACGGCCATCACTTTGACCAACAACAAGAGAGAGGTTGTACGACCAACGTGGATTATTCTTGGTCCATTTTACGATCCATCTTGGTGAGATATATGCCTCTCTGGCCCGCCGACTGAAAGTGTGTGGGGGGTTGCTACATCGCACTTTGCTAGGTGAACCTCGGTTGGGGTGGGGGGCATGGATTCATAGCTTAATTAGGATTCCCTTCGTGGCGACACGAGGGGGGTGGGGGCTGCTAGCTACTTCGCACTTTGCTAGGTGAACCTCGGTTGGGGGAGGGGGGCATGCTCACAGGTTAGGATTCCCTTCGTGCCAACACGAGGGGGCTGCTAGCTACTTCACACTTTGCTAGGTGAACCTCGGTTGGGGGGGGGCATGTGCATTCATAGCTTAGGATTCCCTTTGTGCTGACACAAGGGAGGGGCGGCTGCTAGCTACTTCGCACTTTGCTAGGGTGAACCTTGGTTGGGGGGAGGGCATGCATTCATAGCTTAGGATTCTCTTCTTGCCAACATGAGGGAGGGGGTCTGCTAGCTACTTCGCACTTTGCTAGGTGAGCCTTGGTTGGGGGCATGTGCATTCATAGCTTAGGATTCCCTTCATGCCGACACAAGGGAGGGGTGGCTGCTAGCTACTTTGCACTTTGCTAGGGTGAACCTCGGTTGGGGGGGGGAGGGCATGCATTCATAGCTTAGCTAGGATTCCCTTCGTGTCGACACGAGGGAGGGGGGCTGCTAGCTACTTCGCACTTTGCTAGGTGAATCTCGGTTGGGGGGCATGCATTCATAGCTTAGGAATCCCTTCGTGCCGACACGAGGGAGGGGGGCTGCTAGCTACTTCGCACTTTGCTAGGTGAACCTCGGTTGGGGGGCATGCATTCATAGCTTAGGAATCCCTTCGTGCCGACACGAGGGAGGGGGGCTGCTAGCTACTTCGCACTTTGCTAGGTGAACCTCGGTTGGGGGGCATGCATTCATAGCTTAGGAATCCCTTCGTGCCGACACGAGGGAGGGGGCTGCTAGCTCTACTTCACACTTTGCTAGGTGAACCTCGGTTGGGGGGCATGCATTCATAGCTTAGGATTCCCTTCGTGCCGACACGGGGGAGGGGGCTGCTAGCTACTTCGCACTTTGCTACGGTGAACCTCGGTTGGGGGGCATGCATTCATAGCTTTGGATTCCCTTCGTGCCGCCATGAGGGAGGAGGGGGGCTGCTAGCTACTTCGCACTTTGCTAGGTGAACCTCGGTTGAGGGGGAGGGGGCATGCATTCATAGCTTAGGATTCCCTTCGTGCCGACATGAGGGGGGATGGGGGCAAGCAATACCGTGCGCTTTGCGAGAGAGGTGCCACATCGAAGTTACATTTGGTATTTGAAAATCAAACCACCCTTTTGATACATAAATTTGGTCCACATGCAAGTGTGTTCGTGTTCTGACCCTCTCCCGCGTCATTTTTCGCCAAATTTATGAACATTAGACAAGTTGGATGACGCAACAGACACGGTTCACTCAAACTAACCGTGTGCCACGCCGGTGCACCTATCACGCACACATCTGCACAGTACATTGGGCTCCACGAGGCTCCCCCTCTAAAAAATATTTGCCCGCCTCGAGGGTTTTTCTGTTTCATAACACACGGTTGTTATCTCCGGACCATGTGCGATGTTTCTTGTTTCCAATCCCGCCTACATCCCTAGAAAATATCTGCCCGCCTCGAGGGTTTTTCTGTTTCATTACACATAGTTGTTATCTCCGGACCGTGTGCGATGCACTATCATCAAAATTTTCAATAGCCCAGCATTTCACTCCCGCGTTTGACTCCCGCGTAGTAAAATTTTCAGTACCCACGTCATTTCCTCAAACACCCCGCGCCCCCCTCCACACACACACACACACACCAAAACCTCCTCGGGCGTGCGCACACACACACACACCCTCCCTCGCTTGAAACCCTAGCAAAGTCCCCGCCGCCGTTGCTGCTGCCGCCGCCGCAAGGCCTCCATTATCAACATCTGCCGGTTTGCCCATGCAACTTACCCACCGATCTCCATACCCAGGCTGCCCTGAGTTTCTTAGATGACGCCTGCCAAACGCCCCCTTTCCCACAGATCCCCATCCCCATCCCCATCCCTCACTCCAGAGCGTTGCAGCCTAAGCTCGGCTATGCTTCCCGTGGAGCTCGAGGAGCGACTGGCCCAAAAGAGGTGCATAGCGGTCTCTTCGCCCGATGTCGCTGAGGAAGATGACGACCATTACTGGCGGCAGGCACTCAAGCAGCAGGCTAGAGTATGCGGGCATATCTTGTCCGCCGGCTGCGACATCGAGGTCATCGACAGCGACGCCCTGAGGCGGGCTATGTCACGGGTTAAGTGGCCCACCCCCAACCCCTCGGGTTCAACCACCGTCTATCTCATCCATGGCCCCGCCACTAATCTCCTCTGGCTCGCTGTCAACAATTTGCCATTCTACATCGCCATCGAGCCCCTTTTGTCATTTCTGAAGGACACGTTCTGTGATGCTGGCTTGGGATCCACAGCTTCCAAGTCAGACCTCATCAACAGCGACCACGAGGAGGGCACCCTCTCCGGCTCCTCCAAGGGGAAAGAGCCCATCTGCTCTTCCAAGGGGAAAGCGCCCGTCTACGACATCAGGGAAGGCACCCTACAGCTGTGCTCTTCCAAGGGGAAGGATCCCATCTGCGACAACATGGAGCGCATCCAGGGTCCGTGCTCTTCCCACAGGAAGGAGGCCATCTGTGACAAGTGAGGAAACCCATGATTTGTTTTGTCGTGCCTCTTCACAGGGGGAAACCCATGATTTGTTTTGTCGAGTCCCTTTTGTAGTGTAGTGATAATATGTCCAGTTTTAATTGCTATATCTGGTTGTTTGCAGTATGCCTTGTTTATTTCAGTTGTTCACAACGTGATGCTCTATATGTGCAATTATTTACTATGCAGTACATTTCATCAATCCAGTTTTAAACATACCGATAGGAATTCATATATTTGCTTGCTATTAAGCCTGTTATAGCTAGCATATGCCTCCTTTAAAGTTTTTTGATTGTTCGGTTGTTTGTAGTTAGCATATGTTCAGTTTCAAATGCTATCTTTGGTTGTTCGTAGTATGCATTGTTTATTCCAGTTATTCACAACGTGATGTTCTATATGTGCAAGTATGAACTGTGTAGTTCAATTTCATCAGTACCAGTTTTCGCAATACCACTATGAATGACTACATTTGGTTGCTGCATCTTGTAGTTAACACGCCTTTCCATTTTTTATTTAACCATAACCAGTGTACTTAGACCGGCACAATACCAGTTTGAATGACCATGTTTGCTTGTTGTTAAATGTTAGGCCTATTGCAGTTAGCACACCTTTCCACTTGTTTTGCTTTACTAGTGATGACCCACAAGTATAGGGGATCTATCGTAGTCCTTTCGATAAGTAAGAGTGTCGAACCCAACGAGGAGCAGAAGGAAATTATAAGCGGTTTTCAGCAAGGTATTCTCTGCAAGCACTGAAATTATCGGCAACAGATAGTTTTGTGATAAGGTAATTTGTAACGGGTAGCAAGTAACAAGTGTAAATAAAGTGCAGCAAGATGGCAAGGACAAGCCTGGACAAACTCTTATATAGAGAAAAGCGCTCCCGAGGACACATGGGAATTATCGTCAAGCTAGTTTTCATCACGTTCATATGATTCACGTTCGGTACTTTGATAATTTGATATGTGGGTGGACCGGTGCTTGGGTGCTGTCTTACTTGGACAATCATCCCACTTATAATTAACTCCTATTGCAAGCATCCACAACTACAAAAGAAGTATTAAGGTAAACCTAACCATAGCATGAAACATATAGATCCAAATCAGCCCCTTACGAAGCAACGCATAAACTAGGGTTTAAGCTTCTGTCACTCTAGCAACCCATCATCTACATATTACTTCCCAATGCCTTCCTCTAGTCCCAAACAATGGTGAAGTGTCATGTAGTCGACGTTCACATAACACCACTAGAGGAGAGACAACATACATCTCATCAAAATATCGAACGAATACCAAATTCACATGACTACTAATAGCAAGACTTCTCCCATGTCCTCAAGAACAAACGTAACTACTCACAAATCATATTCATGTTCATAATCAGAGGGGTATTAATATGCATAATGGATCTGAACATATAATCTTCCACCAAATAAACCAACTAGTATCAACTACAAGGAGTAATCAACACTACTAGCAACCTACAGGTACCAATCTGAGGCTTTGGGACAATGATTGGATACAAGAGATGAACTAGGGTTTGAAAGGAGATGGTGCTGGTGAAGATGTTGATGGAGATTGGCCCCCTCCCGATGAGAGGAGCGTTGGTGATGACGATGGTGATGATTTCCCCCTCCCGGAGGGAAGTTTCCCCAACAGAATAGCCCTGCCGGAGCCCTAGATTGGTTCCGCCTCGTGGCGGCGGAGTTTCTTCCCGAAAGCTTGCTTATGATTTTTTCTTGGACGAAAGACTTCATATAGCTGAGGATGGGCACCGGAGGCCTGCCAGGGGGCGCACGAGGCTGGGGGGCGCACCCAGGGGGTAGGGCGCGCCACCCACCCTCGTGGCCAGGGTGTGGGCCCCCTCTGGTATTTTCCTCGCTCAGTATTTTTATTATTTCCAAAAATGACTTTCGTAGAGTTTCAGGACTTTTGGAGTTGTGCAGAATAGGTCTCTAATATTTGCTCCTTTTCCAGCCCAGAATTCCAGCTTTCGGCATTCTCCCTCCTTATGTAAACCTTGTAAAATAAGAGAGAATAGGCATAAGTATTATGACATAACGTGTAATAACAACCCATAATGCAACAAATATCAATATAAAAGCATGATGCAAAATGGACGTATCAACTCCCCCAAGCTTAGACGTCGCTTGTCCTCAAGCGGAAGCCGATAACGATAAATATGTCCACATTTTTAGAGATAGAGGTGTCGATAAAATAAAATACGGACATGAGGGCATCATGATCATTCTTATAACAGCAACATAAATAGATATTGTCATATGATTTCTTATGCTCAAGTAATAATATATTCACAATGTCAAGTATGAATCAGAAACTTCATTGAGAACTAACAAACTATAATCTCAGTCATTGAGGCAATTGCAATTTATCATAACATCAGAAAGAGTCAATATAAGAGCTTTTCAGCAAGTCCACATACTCAACTATCATTTAGTCTTTCATAATTGCTAACACTCACGTAATACTTATGGGTATGGAGTTTTAATCAAATACAGAGAAAGATAGGGGCTTAAAGTTTCGCCTCCCAACCTTTTACCTCAAGGGTAATGTCAACAATAATAGTTCATGCTAACTTACATCCAATTAGATATATATATCAGGATCTTTCCAACACAAGGTGCTTGCCAAAGGATAAAATGTAAAAAGGAAAGGTGAAGATCACCATGACTCTTGCATAAGGGTAAGAGATAAAAGTAAAAGATAGGCCCTTCGCAGAGGGAAGCAGAGGTTGTCATGCGCTTTCATGGTTGGATGCACGAAATCTTAATGCAAAAGAACGTCACTTTATATTGCCACTTGTGATATGGACCTTTATTATGCAGTCCGTCGCTTTTATTTCTTCCACATCACAAGATCTTATAATGCTTATTTTCTCCACACTAATAAATCATACATATTTAGAGAGCAATTTTTATTGCTTGCACTGATGACAACTTACTTGAATGATCTTACTCAATCCATAGGTAGATATGGTGGACTCTCGTGGCAAAACTGGATTTAAGGGTATTTGGAAGCACAAGTAGTATCTCTACTTGGTGCAAAGAATTAGGCTAGCATGAGGGAGAAAGGCAAGCTCAACATGATGGATGATCCATGACAATATACTTTATTTCAGATATAAGAAAACATAACCCATTACGTTGTCTTCCTTGTCCAACATCAACTCTTTCGCATGTCATATTTTAATGAGTGCTCACAATCATAAAAGATGTCCAAGATAGTATATTCATATGTGAAACCTCTCTTTCTTTATTACTTCCGATTAATTGCAACGATGACCAAAGCTATGTTTGTCAACTCTCAACAACTTTTAATCATCATACTCTTTCTATGTGAAGTCATTACTCTCCATCAGATCAATATGATCTCTTTGTTTCTTTTTATTCTTTCTCTTTTCTTTTTTCTTTCTTTCTTTTATTTCCTCAAGATCATATCAAGATAATCAAGCCCTTGACTCAACACTAATCTTTATTATATATAACTCACGGACTTGATTACATACAAAGATCATAAAGCAAAACTCACAACTAGATCATACGAAAACTTTATTCTACTAGATCAAGATATTACTAAAAGGATCGAACTAAGAAAAAGGTAAAGATAGGAGTGTGATGGTGATATGATACCGGGGCACCTCCCCCAAGCTTGGCAGTTGCCAAGGGGAGTGCCCATACCCATGTGATTATATCTCTTTTGCTGGTGAAGAAGATGGAGGTGATGATGGATAGTCGCACATCGAGCGTAGGAGGTCCTCCAACTTGCGGATAATGCCCTTGAGTGCGATGATATGCTCCTTCAACAAAATATTTTCACGAGTGAGATACTTGTTTTGTATACGAGCTAACTCAATCATCTTGAAAGCTTCAATCTCAGTTGGGGTAAGCAGATTGTGATCAAGTTGAAGGATGTCTTCTGCTGCCGGAACTTGGTCCTCCTTGGCCTTCTTGATCCCTTCCTCCTTGTTGATCTCCATGGGTTCTTCCCTCTTCAGCTCTATCTTCATTAGCCAAGCATTGTTGTCACCATTGTTGGAGGAGGGGGACGACATGATGCTTGGCCTTGACAACTCTGGCAGAAAATAGCTCGAAACAAAAACAGAGGATATTTGCGTGATACGATGGTCAAAATCTTCGGGATATTATATAATGAATTTTTACCGACCAAAAGAAGTATCGTGCAAGAAAACGGAGTCCGGAGAGCACACGAGGTGCCCACGAGGCAGGGGGCGCGCCCAGGGGGTAGGGCGCGCCTCCCACCCTCGTGGAAGCCTCGTGTCCTTCCCGGACTGCTTCTTATTTTCCTAATTTTCTAAATATTCCAAAACAGAGAAAAATTGCCATTAGAACTGTTTTGGAGTCGGTTTACTTACTGTACCACGTACCTATTCCTTTTCGAAGTCTGAAGCATTCTGGAAAGTGTCTCTTATGTATTCCTCCGGGGTCACGGTTTCAATAATATTAGTTTCAACATTTATAGGATTACCTGAGATATAATGTTCGATTCTTTGACCGTTCACCACCTTCGGATTTGTGCCTTCGAAGTTGTTGATTTTTATAGCACCGGAACGATAGACCTCCTCGATAATGTAAGGGCCTTCCCATTTAGAGAGAAGTTTTCTTGCAAAAAATCTTAAACGAGAGTTGTATAGCAACACATAATCATCTACATTAAACTCACGCTTTTTTATCCTTTTGTCATGCCATCTTTTAACTTTTTCTTTAAACAACTTGGCATTCTCATAGGCCTGGGTTCTCCATTCATCAAGTGAGCTAATGTCAAATAACCTCTTCTCACCGGCAAGTTTGAAATCGTAATTGAGCTCTTTAATAGCCCAATATGCCTTATGTTCTAGTTCGAGAGGTAAGTGACATGCTTTTCCATAAACTATTTTATACGGAGACATACCCATAGGATTTTTATATGCAGTTCTATAGGCCCATAATGCATCATCAAGTTTCTTGGACCAATTCTTTCTAGATCTATTAACAGTCTTTTGCAAAATTAATTTGAGCTCTCTGTTACTCAATTCTACTTGACCACTAGACTGTGGGTGATAAGGAGATGCAATTCTATGATTAACATCATACTTAGCAAGCATTTTACAAAAAGCACCATGAATAAAATGTGAACCACCATCAGTCATTAAATATCTAGGGACTCCAAACCTCGGAAAAATAACTTCTTTAAGCTTCTTAATAGAGGTGTTATGATCAGCACTACTACTTGGAATAGCTTCTACCCACTTAGTAACGTAATCAACAGCAACTAAAATATGTGTATACCCATTAGAGGAAGGAAACGGTCCCATATAGTCAAAGCCCCAAACATCGAATTGTTCGATAACAAGTGAATAATTCATAGGCATTTCCTGACGTCTACTAATATTACCAATTCTTTGACATTCATCACAAGATAAGACAAACTTACGTGCATCCTTGAAGAGAGTAGGCCAATAAAAATCGGATTGTAATACCTTATGTGCAGTTCTATCTCCAGCGTGGTGTCCTCCATAAGCCTCGGAGTGACACTTGCGTAGGATCTGTTCCTGTTCATGCTCAGGTACACAACGTCTAATAACACCATCTACTCCTTTATAAAGATGTGGGTCATCCCAAGAGTAATGTCTCAAATCATAGAAAAACTTTTTCTTTTGCTGGTATGTGAAACTAGGTGGTACAAATTTATCAACAATGTAATTAGCATAATCAGCATACCATGGAGCAGTACGAGAAGTATTTATGATAGCTAATTGTTCACTAGGAAAGCTATCATCAATAGGTAGTGGGTCATCAAGAACATTCTCTAACCTAGACAAGTTGTCTGCAACGGGGTTCTCAGCTCCCTTTCTATCAATAATATGCAAATCAAATTCTTGTAGCAAGAGAACCCATCTAATAAGTCTAGGTTTAGCATCTTTCTTTTCCATAAGATATTTAATAGCAGCATGATCAGTGTGAATAGTTACTTTAGAATCAACAATATAAGGTCTGAACTTATCAGAGGCAAAAACAACTGCTAAAAATTCTTTTTCAGTAGTAGCATAATTCCTCTGGGCATTGTCTAGAGTTTTAATAGCATATTGAATAACATTTAGTTTCTTATCAACCCTTTTCCCTAGTACAGCACCTACAGCATAATCACTAGCATCACACATAATTTCAAAGGGTAAATTCCAGTCGGGTGGCTGAACAATAGGTGCAGAAATCAATGCTTTCTTAACTATTACAAATGCTTCTACACAATCATCATCAAAAACAAAAGGGATATCTTTTTGTAATAGATTAGTCAGAGGACGAGAAATTTTGAGAAGTCCTTAATGAACCTCCTATAAAAACTGGCATGACCAAGGAAACTTCTTATACCTTTGATGTCCTTGGGACACGGCATCTTTTCAATAGCATCAACTTTAGCTTTATCAACTTCAATACCTCTTTCAGAAATATTATGTCCCAAGACAATGCCTTCATTAACCATAAAGTGGCATTTTTCCCAATTCAAGACAAAATTAGTTTCTTCACATCTTTGCAAAACTCGATCAAGGTTGCTCAGGAAATCATCAAAAGAGGATCCATAAACGGAGAAGTCATCCATGAAAACCTCACAAATCTTTTCACAAAAATCAGAGAATATAGCCATCATGCATCTTTGAAAGGTAGCAGGTGCATTACATAAACCAAAAGGCATACGTCTATAAGCAAAAGTACCGAAAGGGCAAGTAAAAGTGGTCTTTGCTTGATCATCAGCCAACACATGTATTTGAGAAAAACCAGAGTAACCATCTAGAAAGCAAAAATGTGTGTGTTTGGATAATCCTTCTAGCATTTGATCAATGAAAGGCAAAGGGTAATGATCTTTTTTAGTAGCTTTATTTAGTTTGTAGAAATCAATTACCATCCTATAACCTGTAATAATTCTTTGCAGAATCAATTCATCTTTATCATTAGGAACGACAGTAATACCTCCCTTCTTAGGGACACAATGGACAGGACTTACCCACTGACTATCAGCTACGGGATAAATTATACCTGCCTCAAGGAACTTTAATATTTCCTTTCTTGCCACTTCTTTCATCTTAGGATTTGGCCGTCGTTGGTGATCAATAACTGGTTTGGCATCTTTCTCCAATTTTTTTTGTTGACATAGAGTGGGACTAATGCCCTTAAGATCATCAAGAGTATATCCAATAGCAGCATGGTGCTTCTTCAGAGTTTTCAATAATTTTTCTTCCTCCTTCTCTGAAAGGTTAGCACTAATAATAACAGGATATATCTTCTTTTCATCAAGATAAGCATATTTAAGAGTATCAGGTAATGGTTTAAGCTCACACATGGGATCACCCTTGGGTGGAGGAGGATCCCCTAGGATTTCAACAGGCAAATTGTGTTTCAGAATGGGTCCCTGTTTAAAGAATACTTCATCTATTTCCCTTCTTTCATTCATAAACATATCATTTTCACGGTCTAGCAAATATTTTTCTAAAGGATCACTAGGAGGCACGGCAATAGAAGCAAGACCAATAATTTCATCTTTACTAGGCAATTCCTCATCACGAGGTTGTCTACAAAATTTAGAAAAATTAAACTCATGAGACATATCATCCAAACCAGTAGTAACAATATCCTTTTCGCAGTCTATCCTAGCATTGACAGTATTCAAGAAGGGTCTACCAAATATAATGGGACAAAAGCTATCTTGTGGGGAACCAAGAACAAGAAAATCAGCAGGATATTTAACTTTCCCACACAAGACTTCAACATCTCTAACAATCCCAATCGGTGAAACAGTATCTCTATTGGCAAGTTTAATTGTAACGTCTATATCTTCTATCTCAGCAGGTGCAATATCATGCATAATTTCTTGATATAAAGAAATAGGTATTGCACTAGCACTAGCACCCATATCACACAAGCCATGTGTAAGTGCATCTAGTGCCACCCCTAGTTGGTTTTGGAGTATTGACGACAAACCTGGTTGAGGGGCTAATGTGTTTGTGAGAAGTGCAGGATAACACAGGTAGTAGTCCCTCATTAATTCGGTTTACCTACCGGAGATGACCCCTAAAATGTATGAAGACAATGAAGACAATGGTGGTATGTGAAGACAATCACACCGAAGCTTATGACTCGAGAAGACATTCACGTGAAGATTATGGAGTGCGAAGACATAGTTGTTTCGTAGTTTCCTTTTCTTCTTTGCTGAGTCATAGGAACCACCGTACTATTAAGTGGGGTCCAAGTGAACAAAGTCAGAGTGACTGAAGTGATGCTCAACCAAATCCTATGTCTTCGAGCGAAGACAATGGGAGCAAATCTTATCCAAAGCTGGATGAGTCAGCTTTACATGTAGCCCAAGTCAAGCTGTCGCGTGTGTTTGAAATCTGACCGTTGGAACACGTGTCAGTTCCTTAGTGACCCAGGGTCATTTCGGATAAATCAGGTCGGGTTGCCTAGTGGCTATAAATAGCCCACCCCCTACACCATAAATTGGTGTCTGCTCAGAGTTAGTGCACAGCTTTTGTCGTTTGAGAGCAACCCACCTCTGAAGCTTTTGAGAGAGAGAAATCCTTGCGAGGACAAAGCCCAAAACACCCAGAGCCAAAGAGTGTCAGGCATCACTGAAGTCTTTCTATCCGCGTGACCTAAATACTTGTTACACTTGAGGACTGTGAATCCTCCAGCGGGTTAGGCGTCGCGTTCTGAGCATCCAAGAGTCATTTTGGATCGCCGGTGAACAAAGTCTGTGAAGGTTCGGAAGTCTACCTTGAAGACTTACCAGAGTGATTGGGCGAGGACTGGGTGTCCTTAGCTCAAGGGGAATAAGGTGAAGACGTGGTCTTCTGAGTTGAATCTTAGCCTCCCTAACCAGACGTACAGTTGTCACGGCAACTAGAACTGGTCCAATAAATCCTTGTCCGCACCAAGAGACTGGTTATATCTTCTCCCTCTCTTTACTTACAGTTTGTCTTCATGAAGTCATTGCCTGCTTGCACTATCTGTTTGACTTCACTGTGTAACTACTTGTTCTGATTGGCTTCATACTATCTTCCATCCTGATCATTACTACCTAGTTGCTCATAGTCGTCGTGCTTTCACTTCTTTGAATACTTGACTATGGCTTGCCTAGTGTAGTCTACCTTCCGCTGCATGTTAATAGGTTCATTTCTATTGTTTGTCTTCGAAACTTCCATGTTTTGAAGACTTTCATAAAAATCGCCTATTCACCCCCTCTAGTCGATAACTAGCACTTTCAATTGGTATCAAAGCAAGGTACTCCCTTGTTCTGTGTGATTCGGTTTAACCACCTAGAGTTTTAGCTATGTCGACTGCAGGGATAATCAAAGTCTCTGCTGTGTGCCATGTCTTCGATGGCACTGATTACCCCTACTGGAAGAATAAGATGCGCATGCATCTTGAAGCAATTGATGTCGATCTATGGTATGTCGTCAAGAACGGCGTTCCCAAGACTGGTGAAGGTGTCACCCCTGCTGATGTCAAGAAGTTCGTTCAACTGGATTCTATTGCCAAGAACATCATTTGTAGTCATCTGGCCAAAGGACAGTATGGCCGTGTGAGTGCTCTGGAAACATCGAAGCTAGTCTGGGACTCGCTCTCCAAGGTCAACGAAGGCGTCTAAACCCAGAGAGATCAAAGGATCAGTGTTCTTCACAACCTCTTCAACCGCTTCAAGAGAAACGACAATGAGAATGTCCAGCTCACGTTTGATCGCCTCACTGACATCACAAATGAGCTTCATGCTCTCGGCGCCACTGAGATCACCAAGCGTGAAATCGTCAAGACACTCCTGAGATCACTTGACAGCTCGTTTGACACCCTAGCCCTGTTGATTCAAGAACGCCCTGACTTCAAGACACTCGATCCGTCTGACATACTCGAGAGGCTCAACACACATGAGTTTTAGCTATCTGAGAAAAGAGACATCTATGGTCCCAACTATGGCCGAACTTGCGCTTTGAAGGCAAAGGCTGTTTCCTCATCTGAAGAAGAATCTGACTGCAGTTCTGGTGATCCTGAAGACATTGGAAAGGAGCTTGCTATGCTTGTGAAGAAGTTCCATAAGTTCACCAAGAAGAAAGGCTTCAGAAAGTCTTCACGATCCAGCTCAAGAAATGATGAAGCTTCTACTCATGACCACAAGAAGAGAACATGCCACAAGTGCAAGAAACCTGGTCACTACATCTCTGAGTGTCCACAGTGGGACAATGAAAACAAGAAGAAGAAAAAGAGCAAGGAATATGATTTTGATGACAAGAAGAAGAAGAAATCCTCAAAGTCTTCTTCCAAATCTTCATCGAATTCTTCATCACACAAGAAGAGCTCATCTGGCAAGGCTTGTGCTTTTGTTGGCAAGGAGATGGATTCAGAGGAGGACTCTGCTTCTGAGGAGGCGGAGGTGGAGTCTGAGGAGGAGTCCGACTATGGCGTTGCAAGTCTGGCTCTAGCTACATGTAACGCCCCGAGACCGACGCTTCAGAAGACTTCCATATTTGGTGATCGTTGTGTGTTTCATTTGTGCTTGCTCTTTTATTCTTGCATTGCATCATGTCATCATGCCATCATGTCATTAATTTAAAAAGAACTCAACCAAGTAAAATTGCATGGATCTTCGATCCATTTAAATCGAGGGAAATGCACATGGTGATTTCTCTTTATAACATTTATCCTCCCAATATTATTAGGGAGCTATATTAAAATATTCCATTAACTTTGGAATTAATCATAACACACTTGCAATTTAATTCTCATGCCTTTTTGCTTCATGTTTGTTCTCCAAACTTTCTCCATAATTATTATCTCATTTATCAAGGCTCTTCCTAAATTCAACATTTTTGGACACTTCTAAAACCTTGTTCTAGTTCAAACCATTTGAATTAAATTCAAAGAGTTTGAATTTAAACTTCGATCATGCTCACTTCTATTTTTCCTGGATCAAGCTCATTTTTATGAGTCCGGAAAAATTAACCACCCGCGCAAATTCTATCCCTAACACTTCCTTTATTCCCCTTTTCTTCTTTCATATTTTCTGTTTTGGGAAATAAAAGGAGAAGAGTGAGGGAGAGAGAGCTTAGCCAAGCAGGCCACTCAGGCCCAGCAGCAACCAGCCACCAGAAGCCCATCCGGCTCCCCTGTTTTAACCCTAGCTCTCTCACCGATCCCCCACTCCCCCTCGTCCATCCTCCAGCGCCGCCAGTGCCCGATCCCCTCGCCCTCTCCTCGATCCCCTCCTCCCACCTCGCTCCAGACACCGCAGAACCAGGCTGCCGCCCGCTCTTTGGTCCACCATCATCGTCGGAGCCGAGCCCCAAGCGCCGCACCTCGCCTGCGATTTCTCCGCGCCGTCGACCTCCATCGCGCCCCGCCTCGCGGCCTCGGCCTCGCCAAGCTCGCCTGTCTCCGCCGCCCTTGTCAGTTCCCAGCCGGACCCCTCCAGCAGGGCCCCATCCCCACCTCTAGCGCGCCAAGCCTGTCGCCTCCCTGCCATGGCCGCGTGTCGCCCCTCTCCTTCGAGCGCCGCCCGGCCTCCCCGTCCTCTGCGTCGCCTTCCTTCCCTTCCTCTGTCGCCGTGTCGTCGTTCTGGCCGTCGAGCCATCTCCTCCGTCCATCCCCATCGCCCCACTGCCGTGCCGTCTTCTTCACCTCCGTGCCTGCTTGCTGCAGCTGCCACGCCCTGCCGCTTGGTGTTCTGCACCACCACCACGTCGTGGCCGTTGTCGTTGTTTCACTGGCGGGCACGAGTTGCCTTGCTGCTACACAAACCAGAGGCCCTTTGTCTTGCTTCGTTGTGGATCGGCCAGTACGAGACGCCAAGTGCCGCACCGGATGCCAAGTACCTCTACGAACGACACTGGATGTAAACGAACGTGTACAACTTTCATCCCGTGCATGTCTCCAAGTACCACGACATTGACGGCCCTACAAGTTCAACTACGGTTGCCGCGTACGACTACCGTCGACCCTCGAAGACTCCGTGGACGTCAAGTTCCCCGCCGTGACCCCGAACATCTACGGAATGTGTATGACTATGAAACATGTACCACTACTTCCACTACCATCGCGAGAACGACTACTTCCCCTACGACACGTGAATAACTACTTCGACTTCGAATGCGTTCCGCCCCGAATGCACGCTTCGAAGGTATAACCCCGAGACGACGTCCGAGAACGAATGCTTTGTTGTATGAGATGCTCGTGTTTGCACCGTGTCCGAGAGAGGTCTTCGCACGTTCCTCGATTGCCATGCCGCCGTACCATGGGAACCCGGAATCCGGGAGCACCCCACCATCCTTGCATGACACGCTCACGCCCACTTCTTTTGCACCGCTATCTCCGTGAGCTATCGGAACCGATATGTTGCCGTGGCACCATTTCCGTTTCACCGCCGTGGCACCCTTTTTCTTCCACCACGGCGACAAATGCTTCATAACATGATCATGTCAACATTTTCATAAAATTGCTTAAAACTTGCATATGTCATCCGCATCATGATAACAACATTTAAAATGTCTAAAATTGATGTTTGCATTAAAATTGCTAAATGTCATGGGGATTGTTCGGAATTGTTATTTGTTGTTCCGGCCTCATTTAAACTTGCCTAGATAGGTTGTTTAATTATGCTTCACCCCTTGCCATGTTTAATAACATTTAATATTGTTGGGTACATAACCGAGAGAACTAAACAATTGATGTGGTGTTTCGTCAATATGCAACTCGTTGCATATTGAGCTCCATTTAACTTGTAGTTTTTTTTGTGCACTTTGCTTTGCCATGCCTATTTAAACCGGACATGCATCATACTTGATTGTGCATCATGCCATGTTTATGTGATGGTTGTTTACTATGTTGTTTGTTTCTTTCCGGTTTGCTTCTCTCGTTAGCTTCGGTTTCGTTCCGGAGTTGTGAGGATTCGTTCGACTTCGTCCGTTTGTCTTCTTCTTGGACTCGTTCTTCTTCCTAGCGGGATCTCAGGCAAGATGACCATACCCTCGAAATCACTTCTATCTTTGCTTTGCTAGTTGTTCGCTCTATCGCTATGCTTGCGCTACCTACCACTTGCTTATCAAGCCTCCCAAATTGCCATGAACCTCTAACCTTTGTCACCCTTCCTAGCAAACCGTTGTTTGGCTATGTTACCGCTTTTGCTCAGCCCCTCTTATAGCGTTGCTAGTTGCAGGAGAAGATGAAGATTGCTCCATGTTGGATTATGCTTATGTTGGGATATCACAATATCTCTTATTTAATTAATGCATCTATATACTTGGTAAAGGGTGGAAGGATCGGCCTTATGCCTGGTGTTTTGTTCCACTCTTGCCGCCCTAGTTTCCGTCATACCGGTGTTATGTTCCTTGATTTTGCGTTCCTTACGCGGTTGGGTGATTTATGGGACCCCTTGACAGTTCGCTTTGAATAAAACTCCTCCAGCAAGGCCCAACCTTGGTTTTACCATTTGCCTACCTAAGCCTTTTTCCCTTGGGTTGTGCAGACTCAAGGGTCATCTTTATTTTAACCCCCGGGCCAGTTCTCCTTCGAGTGCTGGTCCAAACCGAGCGATGTCCGGCGCCCCCTGGGTAACCAGGGTCTATGCCAACCCGACGTCTGGCTCATCCGGTGTGCCCTGAGAACGAGATATGTGCAGCTCCTATCGGGATTTGTCGGCACATCGGGCGGCTTTGCTGGTCTTGTTTTACCATTGTCGAAATGTCTTGTAACCAGGATTCCGAGACTGATCGGGTCTTCCTGGGAGAAGGAATATCCTTCGTTGACCGTGAGAGCTTATAATGGGCTAAGTTGGGACACCCCTGCAGGGTATTATCTTTCGAAAGCCGTGCCCGCGGTTATGTGGCAGATGGGAATTTGTTAATATCCGGTTGTAGAGAACTTGACACTCGACTTAATTAAAATGCATCAACCGCGTGTGTAGCCGTGATGGTCTCTTTTCGGCGGAGTCCGGGAGGTGAACACGGTTTTTGGGTTATGTTTGACGTAAGTAGGAGTTCAGGATCACTTCTTGATCATTACTAGTTGACGACCGTTCCGTTGCTTCTCTTCTCGCTCTCGGTTGCGTATGTTAGCCACCATATATACTTAGTGCTTGCTGCAGCTCCACCTCACTACCCTTTCCTTCCTATAAGCTTAAATAGTCTTGATCTCGCGGGTGTGAGATTGCTGAGTCCTCGTGACTCACAGATACTTCCAAAACAGTTGCAGGTGCCGAGATACCAGTGCAGGTGACGCAACTGAGCTCAAGGGAGAGCTCGATGAAGCTCTTGTTCGTTGTGTTGTTTCGTTTCCTGTTGATCAGTAGTGGAGCCCAGTTGGGACGATCGGGGATCTAGCAGTTGGGTTGTCTTCTTTTATTTTGGTTCCGTAGTCGGACCTATGTGTGTACCTTGAATGATGTATGATTTATTTATGTATTGTGTGAAGTGGCGATTGTAAGCCAACTCTTTATCCCATTCTTGTTCATTACATGGGATTGTGTGAAGATGACCCTTCTTGCGACAAAACCACAATGCGGTTATGCCTCTAAGTCGTGCCTCGACACGTGGGAGATATAGCCGCATCGTGGGTGTTACAAGTTGGTAATCAGAGCCATCCCCGACTTAGGAGCCCCCTGCTTGATCGAATCGCTGGCGTTGTTGAGTCTAGAACAAAAATGTTTTGAGTCTTAGGATTATATATATCGGAGAGTAGGATTCTTTTTACTCCTCAGTCCCTTCGTCGCTCTGGTGAGGCCTCCTGACATAGATGTTTTGACTTTTCTCTCCTCAAATTTCACTAAAAAATTTTTAGGATCACGCGGGTATCTTGGAATCGTTCCGATGGTTTTGTGACGAGAACATTGTTCTTGGTGCCTCCTGACATTTAGGGGTTGTGGCAGTGTCCCGGGGAGTTGAGCTCCGAGGTGTTGTCGTCACAATTTTATCGTTGCAGTTCTGGAATACCTGAGTTTCGCCGACATCGAAAATCTCTTTTATGCAGTTGTTGGTGAGATCACCTCGACGCCACCCAGTACTGGGGCGGGAGTTCGGGAGTATTGCCATAACTCGTATAACGGATGCTTTTCGAAGGTTGAGGTAAATGATTTCCGAAGGTTTCTTGGTTATGTGTTGAAGGGTGGATACAGCTAGATCTAGGTATTGTTAGTTTGGGTGATATATTTTGTGTCCCCTGTATCCCCAACACCTGATTGCATAACCAGAAAGTTTCGGGAGTTTATAAGTGGGAATTCAAGTAGCTCCTAGGATATCTTTCCGACAGATGCATGATATGAGATTGGGGTTCGACGTCTAGTGGTCCGCCTTTCCACGGTTGGTTTTACAGTGGTCTCGTAGTGTCTTAAAGAGTCCTTGGCTATGCCGACTCAGGGACGCTTCGTATGTCATGTGCACTGCCTTGTACATGATGGTGCTGTACGATCGAGCCCGTGTGGGCCCCACCACGAAAACTTCGGACAAAATCTCTATCATATGTTTGTTCCGGCTTATTCTGCAAGCCAATCCTTTGTTTTGTTTTGTTTTGTGGTATTCGAGTTGCTTCGAAGTCAAGTGTTGATGCCATACCTTCCTAAGTGGTGTTCTCATATTTCTATGTCGATGCTAATCCTTCTTCATCTTCAAGGTTGTCTTTTCAATTCTTTCCAATCGGCGTGCTTCTCTTCAAGTGGATCCAATCATTCCAACATTCGCAAGATCAATTCTAAGCTTTTCCCAACGGTCTTCTTTTCATCCGACCCAAGTTGCCTTTGTTTTCCCAGCCTCCCACCCTTTTCTTCAAGGACTCAGATTTCTTAAAAAATTATCCATTTTATTTATGTGAAGTCCCTTCATTCTTATCAATCAATGTTCTTACCCGGTGGCTCTCATGAAGATGTTCTTCAAGTTTATCATTCTTCATTCTTTTCTTCTCTAGTGGTTTAAACTCAAGCTTTAGCGATCATATCTTTTTCCTCGTTTCAAATGCTTTCGCATGCCGGTGCACCTCTCAATCATTCACCTCTCATTATTTTCATTGGATCCGGAGTGTACAAGATATCTCAGAAGATTCATGTTTTCATTCCTAATCCGTTCAAGCTATTTCGAGGTCTTACCTTTTTCAAGCCATTTAATTCAACCGGCGAAATCTTTCTTTTAAATCGTTCAACCGGTGCTATCTCCTTTTCAAGTAATCATTTGAACGGTGTTTCTTTTGAGTGGGCCCTCACCCACAGGTTTTTTTCCCAGGATCTTACCTAACTCTTCTAATTCTTTCCGGAGGTATTCTCAAATTCATTGCAAAGTTTGACGTAAGAATGAATTTTCATCAGTCATATGTCTTTCTCCAAGATCTTTCAAATTCTTTTCATTGTTGATTCAACCTTTCTATTCTTCATGGTTCCGGAGTGCCTCAATAATTCATGGTGGTGTTTCTTATCATCATTCTCAACATTTGAAGACCGAAGAAGAGTTTCCCTTAAACCTTGTCCATTCTCTTGAGGATTCATGGTTCTAGCTTATGCCATCCTCTCATAATTGTTTTCGATTGTGAGAATTTTTTTCTTACCCATCCGGAGCATTTCAGAGTTGTTTTCATTTCTTGATCATCCAAAGGCCATCTTTTCAAAAGATTTCTTCATTCTAAGTTTTCAGCCTCGTTCTCCAATTATTCTAAATTGATGTCTCTTCTTTCATCTCCATATTCTTCCGGTGCATCGTTCAAATATCCTCTAATCAGTTCATGATTTTTTCGTTCTCATGTGTCTAAATTCTGTCAAGTATCTTAATTCGTTTTCTAATTCTTCCCGATGAATTGCGCCTTTGCTACTTTCATTTCCAATTCTTACGGTGGTTCGTTCAAGATTTCTCTTCCTTTGTCACATATCAATTTATTCATTGTTTCAATTCCACCGGTGGTTCCATCAATACCTTCTGAAGTTTGCGCTATATCTCTCTTCAATCCTTTTTTTCAACGATAATAAGTAGTATGCCAAATCCGTTGCTTGTCATCAATCTAAATTGGTGAAGGATACGCGTAATGTAATTCTTATTCTTGTTTCATCCAAGTGATTAATTCCTTATTCTGGGGATTCATCAAAATTCTTGATCTCACTTGTTCTTTTTCTTTCTTTCCGGAGCTCCAAGTTATTTCAATTATATCATTTCAAAGCTTCATCTAATCATTGCAAGGCTTCTCCCGGAGTTCTTTTCAACTTTCCCTTTCGCTTGATCATTCTTTTATTACCGGAGTTCTTCATGGAGGCTCTACATGGTGCTTTGTCAAGGATTCTTTCATTCTTCAATTGTTCGTCAAGAATTCTCTCGGAGTTAAGATCCGCTAAGCCATACTTCAAAATAAACATGGTGCTCCACACATGTTTTGTGTTGAGGAGTTCAAGCATTCTTCATCTTGCATTCCGAAGTGCAATTCTCTCTACCTTATCTTTTGGGATGGTGTTATGTCATTTTTGACAATTTGCTTCATGTTTCATGATTCACAAGTTGTCAGGAATGAGATACTTAAATCCATCATTTTCTCTTCGTTCAAGAGATCTTTTCGTCCAATCAATCTGTTTGTTGGAGTTGTATTGGGTTATATTTCACCTATAGCCTTCCCTAAGGAATGTAGCTATTTGTGGTGTTTATCAATGATCCAAGTTTTCTCCTATCCACTTGGTGAAGAAGTTTTCATCTCCTTGTTGATCCCAATTCAATCAATCATTATTTCCGTTAGTGGCAGTTTGTCACCTCATAATGTTGGGATGTTCCGATAAGCCCACTACAAGCTTATTCTTTTCGTTGTTGGTTTTCCAACAACTCTGCTCAACCCTTCTTCGTAAGGATGTTCTCAAATTCATTTCTAGTAGAAGATGTTCTTCTTCTTCGTTCTTTTCACTCCATTATTCTTTCCGGAGGCTTTCGGATATTGCTCTCTTCGAACGATCATCTTTTCATATCAAGATCATGTTTTCTTTTCATTTCTGGCCAATTAACAGGAGTGTCGTGTCCTCCATTCAAGTTCTCTCATCTTAACAAATTTTGCCTCCCTTCCCATCCGGAGTGATGTCTGAAATCTTTCTGACCCATTGTGCCATTCTTTCAATAGTTCCGGAGGCAGTGTGTTGTTAATTTCATCGAGTATCCTCTCATCTTGTCAAGATCATGTTAAATTCCTTCCATTTACAGTCGGAGTGCTGCCCAAATTATATCGTTCTTATTCCTTCCCTATCTTGTTTTAACCGGAGTGGTTTAAATATCTATCGTGTCACTTAACCTCAAGGTTCTCATGGTGTTCCTTGTTTCCGTTTACTACGGAGTGCTCTCAATTCGCTTATCTCCGTTGTGTCATTTCTTTCGATTTGTTCAACCCCGCAAGGTTCTTTGGTTCCACTCATTTGTCAAAGAAGCAATTAGTTTTACCTCTTCTTTTCCTCTCCCGTTTCTCTCCGGTGCCATCCTAGATCTCGGGACGAGATCCTCTTGTAGTGGTGGAGTGTTGTAACGCCCCGAGACCGACGCTTCAGAAGACTTCCATATTTCGTGATCGTTGTGTGTTTCATTTGTGCTTGCTCTTTTATTCTTGCATTGCATCATGTCATCATGCCATCATGTCATTAATTTTAAAAAAAACTCAACAAGTAAAACTGCATGGATCTTCGATCCATTTAAATCGAGGGAAATGCACATGGTGATTTCTCTTTGTAACATTTATCCTCCCAATATTATTAGGGAGCTATATTAAAATATTCCATTAACTTTGGAATTAATCATAACACACTTGCAATTTAATTCTCATGCCTTTTTGCTTCATGTTTGTTCTCCAAACTTTCTCCATAATTATTATCTCATTTATCAAGGCTCTTCCTAAATGTTCAACATTTTTGGACACTTCTAAAACCTTGTTCTAGTTCAAACCATTTGAATTAAATTCAAAGAGTTTGAATTTAAACTTCGATCATGCCCACTTCTATTTTTCCTGGATCAAGCTCATTTTTATGAGTCCGGAAAAATTAACCACCCGCGCAAATTCTATCCCTAACACTTCCTTTATTCCCCTTTTCTTCTTTCATATTTTCTGTTTTGGGAAATAAAAGAAGAAGAGTGAGGGAGAGAGAGCTTAGCCCAGCAGGCCACTCAGGCCCAGCAGCAACCAGCCATCAGAAGCCCATCCGGCTCCCCTGTTTTAACCGTAGCTCTCTCACCGATCCCCCACTCCCCCTCGTCCATCCTCCAGCGCCGCAGTGCCCGATCCCCTCGCCCTCTCCTCGATCCCCTCCTCCCACCTCGCTCCAGACACCGCAGAACCAGGCTGCCGCCCGCTCTCTGGTCCACCATCATCGTCAGAGTTGAGCCCCAAGCGCCGCACCTCGCCTGCGATTTCTCCGCGCCGTCGACCTCCATCGCGCCCCGCCTCGCGGCCTCGGCCTCGCCAAGCTCGCCTGTCTCCGCCGCCCTTGTCAATTCCCTGCCGGACCCCTCCAGCAGGGCCCCGTCCCCACCTCCGGCGCGCCAAGCCCGTCGCCTTCCTGCCATGGCCACGTGTCGCCCTCTCCTTCGAGCGCCGCCCGGCCTCCCCGTCCTCTGCGTCGCCTTCCTTCCCTTCCTCTGTCGTCGTGTCGTCGTTCTGGCCGTCGAGCCATCTCCTCCGCCCATCCCCATCGCCCCGCTACCGCGCCGTCTTCTTCACCTCCGTGCCTGCTTGCTGCAGCTGCCACGCCCTGCCTCTTGGTGTTCTGCACCACCACCACGTCGTGGCCGTTGTCGTTGCTTCACTGGCGGGCACGAGTTGCCTTGCTGCTGCACAAACCAGAGGCCCTTTGTCTTGCTTCGTTGTGGATCGGCCAGTACGAGACACCAAGTGCCGCGCCGGACGCCAAGTACCTCTACGAACGACACTGGATGTAAACGAACATGTACAACTTTCATCCCGTGCATGTCTCCAAGTACCACGACATTGACGGCCCTACAAGTTCAACTACGGTTGCCGCGTACGACTACCGTCGACCCTCGAAGACTTCGTAGACGTCAAGTTCCTCGCCGTGACCCCAAACATCTAGGAATGTGTACGACTACGAAACATGTACCACTACTTCCACTACCGTCGCAAGAACGACTACTTCCCCTACGACACGTGAACAACTACTTCCAATTCGAACGCATTCCGCCCCGAATGCACGCTTCGAAGGTATAACCCCGAGACGACGTCCGAGAACGAATGCTTTGTTGTATGAGATGCTCGTGTTTGCTCCGTGTCCGAGAGAGGTCTTTGCACGTTCCTCGATTGCCATGCCGCCGTACCGTGGGAACCCGGAATCCGGGAGCACCCCACCATCCTTGCATGACACGCTCACGCCCACTTCTTTTGCACCGGTATCTCCATGAGCTATCGGAACCGATATGTTGCCGTGGCACCATTTCCGTTTCACCGCCGTGGCACCCTTTTTCTTCCACCACGGCGACAAATGCTTCATAACATGCTCTTGTCAACATTTTCATAAAATTGCTTAAAACTTGCATATGTCATCCGCATCATGATAACAACATTTAAAATGTCTAAAATTGATGTTTGCATTAAAATTGCTAAATGTCATGGGGATTGTTCGGAATTGTTATTTGTTGTTCCGGCCTCATTTAAACTTGCCTAGATAGGTTGTTTAATTATGCTTCACCCCTTGCCATGTTTAATAACATTTAATATTGTTGGGTACATAACCGAGAGAACTAAACAATTGATGTGGTGTTTCGTCAATATGCAACTCGTTGCATATTGAGCTCCATTTAACTTGTAGTTTTTTTTGTGCACTTTGCTTTGCCATGCCTATTTAAACCGGACATGCATCATACTTGATTGTGCATCATGCCATGTTTATGTGATGGTTGTTTACTATGTTGTTTGTTTCTTTCCGGTTTGCTTCTCTCGTTAGCTTCGGTTTCGTTCCGGAGTTGTGAGGATTCGTTCGACTTCGTCCGTTTGTCTTCTTCTTGGACTCGTTCTTCTTCCTAGCGGGATCTCAGGCAAGATGACCATACCCTCGAAATCACTTCTATCTTTGCTTGCTAGTTGTTCGCTCTATTGCTATGCTGCGCTACCTACCACTTGCTTATCAAGCCTCCCAAATTGCCATGAACCTCTAACCTTTGTCACCCTTCCTAGCAAACCGTTGTTTGGCTATGTTCCGCTTTTGCTCAGCCCCTCTTATAGCGTTGCTAGTTGCAGGAGAAGATGAAGATTGCTCCATGTTGGATTATGTTTATGTTGGGATATCACAATATCTCTTATTTAATTAATGCATCTATATACTTGGTAAAGGGTGGAAGGCTCGGCCTTATGCCTAGTGTTTTGTTCCACTCTTGCCGCCCTAGTTTCCGTCATACCGGTGTTATGTTCCTTGATTTTGCGTCCCTTACGCGGTTGGGTGATTTATGGGACCCCTTGATAGTTCGCTTTGAATAAAACTCCTCCAGCAAGGCCCAACCTTGGTTTTACCATTTGCCTACCTAAGCCTTTTTCCCTTGGGTTCTGCAGACTCAAGGGTCATCTTTATTTTAACCCCTGGGCCAGTTCTCCTTCGAGTGCTGGTCCAAACCGAGCGATGTCCGGCGCCCCCTGGGCAACCAGGGTCTATGCCAACCCGACGTCTGGCTCATCCGGTGTGCCCTGAGAACGAGATATGTGCAGCTCCTATCGGGATTTGTCGGCACATCGGGCGGCTTTGCTGGTCTTGTTTTACCATTGTCGAAATGTCTTGTAAACCGGGATTCCGAGACTGATCGGGTCTTCCTGGGAGAAGGAATATCCTTCGTTGACCGTGAGAGCTTATAATGGGCTAAGTTGGGACACCCCTGCAGGGTATTATCTTTCGAAAGCCGTGCCCGCGGTTATGTGGCAGATGGGAATTTGTTAATATCCGGTTGTAGAGAACTTGACACTCGACTTAATTAAAACGCATCAACCGCGTGTGTAGCCGTGATGGTCTCTTTTCGGCGGAGTCCGGGAGGTGAACACGGTTTTTGGGTTATGTTTGACGTAAGTAGGAGTTCAGGATCACTTCTTGATCATTACTAGTTGACGACCGTTCCGTTGCTTCTCTTCTCGCTCTCGTTTGCGTATGTTAGCCACCATATATGCTTAGTGCTTGCTGCAGCTCCACCTCATTACCCTTTCCTTCCTATAAGCTTAAATAGTCTTGATCTCGCGGGTGTGAGATTGCTGAGTCCTCGTGACTCACAGATACTTCCAAACAGTTGCAGGTGCCGAAGATACCAGTGCAGGTGGCGCAACCGAGCTCAGGGGAGAGCTCGATGAAGCTCTTGTTCGTTGTGTTGTTTCGTTTCCTGTTGATCGGTAGTGGAGCCCAGTTGGGACGATCGGGGATCTAGCAGTTGGGTTGTCTTCTTTTATTTTGGTTCCGTAGTCGAACCTATGTGTGTACCTTGAATGATGTATGAATTCATTTATGTATTGTGTGAAGTGGCGATTGTAAGCCAACTCTTTATCCCATTCTTGTTCATTACATGGGATTGTGTGAAGATGACCCTTCTTGCGACAAAACCACAATGCGGTTATGCCTCTAAGTCGTGCCTCGACACGTGGGAGATATAGCCGCATCGTGGGTGTTACACTACAGCCTACGTTGCCAAGTCCATCTTCAACACTGAAGACAATGGCTCCATCACCAACGCTGATGATAATGACAAGGACGACTCTGCCCCCACCTACTGCTTCATGGCACGTGGTGCCAAGGTAAACTCACGCGATGCTTACTTTCAAACATCAAGTGAAGATGACTCTGATTGTGAATCCAAACCTAGCTATAGAACACTTGCTAAAATTGCAACTGAACAACAGAAAGCCATGGAACATATTCAAAAACTGTTAGACAAAAGCGATGACCTGTTGGACGCGGAAATGACCCGATCTCAGTCCTTAATTGAAGACATAAAAAATCTTCATGTTAAGTACGAGGAACTTGAAAGTCGTCATGAAACGCTCTCAACAACTCATGAAAAGCTTTCCTACGATTATCTTCAAAGGAAGCAAGAACTTGAGAAATTGGGAGCGGCTCATGAAGATCTTCAAAAAGAGAATGAGTCACTTCGCGCTCAACAGACCAGTTCCGCTCGGGAAGGATTTGAACCACCATGTCTAAAATGCCTTGAGCGTGATAACACTACTTCTGTTGCTGAATGTTCTACTGCTGCTACTTGTGCAATATCTTCAACTGTTGATGTGGTAACTTACCCCTCTACTGAGGATGCCACTACTATTGTTGATGAAAATGCTAGGTTGAAGACATTGCTTGAGACAGGGATGTACAAAAGTCTCAAAGGGCATCAGACACTGTGCGATGTCCTCAAAAAGCAGATTCTGAACCGAAACCCTAGAAAAGAGGGTGTTGGGTTCGAGAGGAAAATGAATGTTGATGGTTCTTACTGGAAGCCTGAGCAGTACCCCAAAACCACATGGGTTGCTACAAAGGGACCTTCAGTGGATCCATCCACCTTATCTGCTTCACTTGTGCTAACTCGATTGTTATTGATGAATCCTTTGATGCAAATTATAAACTGTTCAAGAATCAGAATGGTGAAGTGTTTGCCAGGTACATTGGTACTAACTGCAGGAATGGAACGCCTATGAAGAAGAACTGGGTGCCCAAAAAGTGTCTGGAGAATCTTCCTGTGAATGTTATCATGACACCACAAGGGAAGAAGACAAACCCCAGACCAAAGGCTTCATATGGTCCAAAGGCTTCATGCATACAGGGGACTCACCAGAGTCACCCTAACGCCAACGTTTTGAAGGGAAATCATACTCAGACTTATGAATATGAGCGTGTTTCTTCAAACCGCTGTGTTCATAAAACTAAGAACTTTTCTGCTTATTCATATGAGTATCATTCATCTCCTACAAGACTATTTGCTAGGGCTCCAAAGCCGAAGTTCTCAGATGTTGCACTTAGACTCATTGCTTCGAAGCCACCCCTGAAAATGTGGGTGATTAAGAAAACTTAACTCTCTTTTGCAGGGAAAGGTCTCCAGCCAAAAATCAAAGGCGTCCGATGCTATTGCTGGGGACCTAAAACATCCTGTGGGGCGCAAGATAGAATGCCCAAATGGTCTTACTATGTATTTTGTTCCTGAATTGCTTGCCAATCATCCTATCAGTCCTAACCTTGATCTGAGCTTTGATAATCCTCTTGTGCGTCGAATGTTTATGCTTCACAATACTCTTGGTGAAGCCTATCCCCCTAACTATACTGTAGGGTATGACACCTCATGCTTCGGAATGGATTATGGACAGCGGATGCACTAATCATATGACTGGTGATCGAAGTCTTCTCATGGACTCAACCTTACGTCCATCTGACAAGAGTCACATCACATTTGCTGACACTGGTAAAAGCAAGGTATTGGGTCTAGGTAGAGTTGCAATCTCAAAGGATCAGCACATGGATAAAGTGATGCTTGTTGAATCCCTTGGTTTCAACTTAATGTCTGTCTCAATGCTTTGTGACTTGAACATGATTGTGATATTTGGAAAATATTGTTGCCTTGTACTAATGGAATCTGACAAGTCTCTAGTCTTTGAAGGGTATCAAAAAGATGATTTGTACATGGTAGATTTCTCAGCAGGACCACAGCTGGCCGTATGTCTTCTAGCAAAGGCTTCAGAGTGCTGGCTCTGGCATCAGAGGCTAGGACATGTGGGCATGAGGAATCTGTACACTCTCGCGAGAAAAAACACGTCATAGGCATCGAGGGCGTCAAGTTCAAGAAGGATCACTTATGCGGTTCCTGCGAAGCTGGAAAGATGACGAGGGCCAAGCACCCCTCGAAGACAATCATGACGACATCTCAACCCTTCGAGCTGCTGCACATGGACTTATTTGGCCCTACTCACTACTCTACTCTCACTACTACTGCTTGTCTCTATGGCTTCGTCATTGTTGATGATTATTCAAGATATACGTGGGTGCATATAATCCTCTACAAGACTGAAGTGCAAGATGTCTTCAGACGCTTCGCCAACCGTGCCATGAATAACTATGGCGTCAAGATCAAGCATATCAGAGCTGACAACAGCACAGAGTTCAAGAACACCGGCCTCGACCTTTACCTGGATACATTGCGCATCACTCATGAGTTCTCCACTCCGTACACTCCTCAGCAGAATGGCATCATGGAGCGCAAGAACCAAACACTCATTGAGATGGCTCGGACGATGCTTGATGAATACAAGACTCCAAGAAAGTTCTGGCCCGAAGCCATTGATATTGCATGCTTCTGAAGAAGACATCCTGTGAACTCCTGACTGGTAAGAAGCCAAATGTCAGTTACTTCAGAGTATTTGGTGCTAGGTGCTGGATCAAGGATCCACATCACACTTCAAAATTTGCACCGAAAGCACATGAAGGTTTTATGCTTGGTTACGGAAAGGATTCGCACTCCTACAGAGTCTTGAACCTCTTTCACTATAAAGTGGTTGAAACTGTAGATGTGCGGTTTGATGAGACTAACGGCTCGCAAAGAGAGCACCTGCCAAATGTGCTAGATGAAGATCCACCAAGTGACTCCATCAAGCTCATGGCAACTGGAGAGATCATACCTTCCGAGGCACAGGCTGAAGAGGAACTCGTCATTTCTGCACCTAATCAACCTGAAGCCAATGTTCAGCCTAAAGACAATCCTCCAAATGATGACAATGATTAGCAAGAGCAAAATCTTCGTCCAGTTCATCCTCGTGTTGCAAATGAAGTACAGATTGAGAAGATAATTGATAGCATCAATGCACCAGGTCCACTCACTCGTTCAAGAGCAACACAGCTAGCAAATTTCTGTGGGCACTTTGCATTTGTCTCAATATCAGAACCCAAGAAAGTTGCTGAAGCCTTCATGGAACCTGAATGGATTCAAGCTATGCAAGAAGAGCTTCAACAGTTCAAGTTGAACAATGTGTGGGAACTAGTCAAGCGTCCTGACCCTCGCAAACACAACATAATAGGCACCAAATGGATATACCGCAACAAGCAAGATGAGCAAGGTCAAGTTGTCAGAAACAAGGCTCGTCTCGTTGCTCAAGGATACACTCAAGTTGAAGGGATAGACTTCGATGAAACATTTGCTCCTGTGGCTAGGCTTGAAGCCATTCGCATACTTCTAGCCTATGCAAACCATCATAACATCCTTTTGCATCAGATGGATGTGAAAAGTGCTTTTCTCAATGGCAAGATTGAAGAAGAAGTGTATGTTGCACAACCACTTGGCTTTGAAGATCCAAAACATCCTGATATGGTATACAAGCTTAACAAGGCATTGTATGGCCTCAAACAAGCCCCTCGCGCTTGGTATGACACACTCAAAGACTTCCTGAAGTGCAAAGGCTTCAAACCTGGTTCCCTGGATCCCACACTCTTCACGAAGACATATAATGGTGAACTGTTTGTGTGCCAAATATATGTGGATGACATTATCTTCAGCTGCACTAACCAGAAATACAGTGATGAGTTTGGGCACATGATGCAAGAGCAATATCAGATGTCCATGATGGGTTAATTGAAGTTCTTCCTTGGTCTTCAAATTCGTCAGCAGAGCAACGGCATCTTCATATCTCAATAGAAATGCCTCAAAGACTGCCTGAAGAAGTTTGGAATGCAAGACTGCAAAGGTTACACGACACCAATGCCAACCAAAAGTCATCTGGGTCCTGACGCCAATGGTAAAGAGTTTGATCAAAAGGTATACCGCTCCATGATTGGTTCTTTACTTTATTTATGTGCATCTAGGCCAGATATCATGCTTAGTGTTTGCATGTGTGCCCGATTCCAAGCGGCACCAAAGGAATCGCATCACTTAGCTATGAAGCGAATTCTTCGATATTTGGCTTACACCCCAACACTAGGATTATGGTATCCAAAGGGCTCAGAGTTTGATCTAGTTGGATTCTCGGATGCTGATTATGCTGGTGACAAGGTGGATCGCAAGTCTACATCAGGCACATGTCACTTTCTGGGACAATCACTTGTCTGTTGGTCTTCAAAGAAGCAGAACTGTGTATCTCTCTCCACTGCTGAATCTGAATACATTGCTGCTGGATCTTGCTGCGCTCAGCTTCTATGGATGAAGCAAACACTCAAGGACTATGGCATCCATCTGAAGCAAGTACCACTCTACTGCGACAATGAAAGCGCCATCAAGATTGCCAACAACCCAGTTCAACACTCGAAGACAAAGCACATTGAAATTCGTCATCACTTTCTCAGAGATCATGTCATGAAGGAAGATATTGATATCATTCACGTCAACACTGAAGAGCAATTGGCAGATATCTTCACAAAGCCCTTGGATGAGAAAAGGTTTTGCAAGTTGCGGTGTGAGCTAAATATCTTGGAATCCTCGAATGTCCTGTGATTAGAGCCACATCCTAACACTTATGCATGTTGATGACTTAGATGTGCAACCCACGAAGTAATGTATATCTTCAATCAATGAAGACTTACACTCTGAGTGTGAATACATTAATGCGGAATTTGACTTCGGAGCACAACGATAATTGTGCGTCGTGTCTGGGTCTAATACTTCCTATACGGTGGGTAACGCCACCACCAAACCTTTGTTAGAAGTGTTTCTCTTGGCATTACATTTTGCAAAGTCTTCGCATTCGATTTGTCTTCAACATTGATTTAAGTTCATGATTATCTTCACAATGCTGATCTGGTCTTACTAAGATATATACATATATTTGTGTTCTATCCTCTACAGCATTCACTTATAGCTATGTCTTCTCGTTTGAATCTTTTGAATTAAGTGAATGTGATCGGACCCTAATCTCCTCTATGCTTCTTCCTCAAATTCTATCTATCCAAATCATATGCATTCTATTGAAACCGTCGAATGTCTTCTCTGCGTCCTTGTCAGCAGAAGATACAAAGACAAACATTGAATCCGTTTTAAATGCTCAATCCTTATTGCCTGAAACCTGGAGAAGCCGGAACGACCACCCGACAGTCCAGGCGTGCGTGGGAACATGGAACAACTTCCAATGTGTTGCATGTTCGCCACGTGTCCCTCAGATGTGAACCGCCAGGGGAACCTGCGTAATTGCATTGTGCTGTCACTCTCCTTATAAATGCACATCACATCGTGGTCAAAATCTTTCTTCCACTTCCCCACCTCGACAAACCCTAGCACCACCGCTAGGTCTCGACGACACCGGCGACGAAGCGCTTAGCAGTCGCAACCCCACCGACGCCGTCCTCACGCCGGCCGCGGACCTCGTCTTCTCCGCCGCCGCCGTAGGTTGTCGGATCTCAGGTTCCGGCAAAACCCTTAAGGTTCGAACTCTGGGGTGCGCGCGAAGTTCTTTCCCTCCTACCGATCCACGCCCTAGCTCGCTAAGATCTCATGGATGAACTAGACGAACTCGCAACATAGAAAGACACGAGATTTATACTGGTTCGGGCCACCGATGTGGTGTAATACCCTACTCCAATGTGTGGTGGCGGATTGCCTCTTGGGCTAATGATGAGCAGTACAAGGGGAAGAACAGCCTCCTGAGGTTGAGGTGTTCTTGTGCTTGGTGAACTTGTGCGGTGAGAGCGTGACTTCTTCTGTCTCTCCCCTCTACTGTGGTGGCTAGCTCTACTTATATAGGCCCTGGTCCTCTCCCCAAATATTGAGCGGGAAGGGAGCCAACAACGACGATCAAATTTGAAAGGGGACAGTGATACATCCAATTTTCATCATGCTTTTATATCGATATTTATTGCAATATGGGCTGTAATTACACGTTATGTCATAATACTTATGCCTATTATCTCTTATTTTACAAGGTTTACATAAGGAGGGAGAATGCCGGCAGCTGGAATTCTGGGCTGGAAAAGGAGCAAATATTAGAGACCTATCTGCACAACTCCAAAAGTCCTGAAACTCTACGAAAGTCATTTTTGGAAAAAATACTGAACGGAAGAAATACGTCAGGGGGGCCACCACCTGCCCATGACGGTGGGGGCGCGCCCTACCCCCCAGGGCGTGCCCCTTACCTCGTGGGCCCCTTGTTGGCTCTCCGTGGCCATCTTCTGCTATATGAAGTCTTTTGTCGAGAAAAAATCATAAGCAACCTTTCGGGACGAGACTCCGCCGCCACGAGGCGGAACCATGGCGGAACCAATCTAAGGCTCCGGCAGAGCTGTTCTGTCAGGGACACTTCCCTCCGGGAGGGGGAAATCATCGCCATCGTCGTCACCAACGCTCCTCTCATCGGGAGAGGCCAATCTCCATCAACATCTTCACCAGCACCATCTCCTCTCAAAACCCTAGTTCATCTCTTGTATCCAATTCTTGTCTCCAAGTCCGGGATTGGTACTAGTAGGTTGCTAGTAGTGTTGATTACTCCTTGTAGTTGATGCTAGTTGGTTTATTTGGTGGAAGATCATATGTTTAGATCCTATATGCATATTAATACCCCTCTGATTATGAACATGAATATGCTTTGTGAGTAGTTACGTTTGTTCCTGAGGACATGGGAGAAGTCTTGCTATTAGTAGTCATGTGAATTTGGTATTCGTTCGATATTTTGATGAGATGTATGTTGTCAATCCTCTAGTGGTGTTATGTGAACGTTGACTACATAACACTTCACCATTATTTGGGACTAGAGGAAGGCATTGGGAAGTAATAAGTAGATGATGGGTTGCTAGAGTGACAAAAGCTTAAACCCTAGTTTATGCGTTGCTTCGTAAGGGGCTGATTTGGATCCATATGTTTCATGCTATTGTTAGGTTCACCTTAATACTTTTGTTGTAGTTGCGGATGCTTGCAATAGAGTTTAATCATAAGTGGGATGCTTGTTCAAGTAAGAACAGCACCCAAGCACCGGTCCACCCACATATCAAATTATCAAAGTACTGAACGCGAATCATATGAACGTGATGAAAACTAGCTTGACGATAATTCCCATGTGTCCTCGGGAGCGCTTTTCTCTATATAAGAGTTATTCCAGGCTTGTCCTTTGCTACAAAAAGGATTGGGCCACCTTGCTGCACTTTATTTACTTTTGTTACTTGTTGCTCGTTACAAATTATCCTATCACAAAACTATCTGTTACCTATTATTTCAGTGCTTGCAGAGAATACCTTGCTGAAAACCGCTTATCATTTCCTTCTGCTCCTCGTTGGGTTCGACACTCTTACTTATCGAAAGGACTACGATAGATCCCCTATACTTGTGGGTCATCAAGACTCTTTTCTGGCACCGTTGCCGGGGAGTGAAGCGCCTTTGGTAGGTAGAATTTGGTAAGGAAAAATTTATATAGTGTGCTGAAATTTACTGTCACTTGTTACTATGGAAAGTAATCCTCTGAGGGGCTTGTTCGGGGTATCTTCACCCCGACCAGTAGAGCAAAGAGTTGCTCCTCAACCTACTGAAAATGAAAATGTCCACTTTGAGATTCCTTCGGGTATGTTAGAAAAACTGCTAGCTAATCCTTTTGTAGGAGATGGAACAAAGCATCCTGATGAGCACCTAATATATGTGGATGAAGTTTGTGGATTATTTAAGCTTGCAGGTATACCCGGTGATGTTGTTAAGAGGAAGGTCTTCCCTTTATCTTTGAAGGGAGATGCATCGACATGGTATGGGCTATGTGATGATATGGGATCATGGAACTACAAACGATTGAAATTGGAATTTCATCAGAAATTTTATCCTATGCATCTTGTTCATCATGATCGCAATTATATATATAATTTTTGGCCTCGCGAAGGAGAAAGCATCGCTCAAGCTTGGGGGAGGCTTAAATCAATGTTATATTCATGCCCCAATCATGAGCTCTCAAGAGAAATAATTATTCAAAATTTTTATGCTCGGCTTTCTGATAACAATCGCACCATGCTTGATACTTCTTGTGCTGGCTCTTTTATGATGAAGACTATTGAATTCAAATGGAATTTATTGGATAAATTAAACGCAACTCTGAAGATTGGGATCTCGACGAAGGTAAGGAGTCAGGTATGACACCTAAGTTTGATTGTGTTAAATCTTTTATGGATACCGATGTTTTCCATAAATTTAGCACTAAATATGGACTTGACTCTAAGATAGTAGCTTCATTATGTGAATCTTTTGCTACTTATGTTGATCTTCCCAAGGAGAAGTGGTTTAAATATCATCCTCCCATAGAGGTAAAAGTTGAAGAAAAGATTATCACTTATAATGATCCTGTTGTTCCTACTTCTTATGCTGAGAAACCACCTTTCCCTGTTAGGATAAAGGATCATGCTAAAGCTTCAACTGTGGTTCGTAAAAGCAATATTAGAACTTATACACCTCCTGAGCAAATTAAAGTTGAACCTAATATTGCTATTGTTAAAGATCTCTTGTCTGATAATATTGATGGGCATGTTATTCATTTCCGTGATGAAACTGCTAGAATTGCCAAACCTTGTGCTAAAGATAAACATAGACCTGTGGTAGGCATGCCTGTTATTTCTATTAAAATAGGAGATTATTGTTATCATGGCTTATGTGATATGGGTGCTAGTGCTAGTGCCATACCTATTGACTTATACAAAGAAATTAAGCATGATATTGCACCTGCTGAGTTAGAAGATATTGATGTTACAATTAAACTTGCCAATAGAAATATTATTTCACCAATGGGAATTGTTAGAGATGTTGAAGTCTTGTGCGGGAAAACTAAATATCCTGCTGATTTTCTTGTTCTTGGTTCCCCACAAGATAGCTGTTGTCCCATTATATTTGGTAGACCCTTCTTGAACACCGTTAATGCTAAGATAGACTGCAAAAAGGATGTTGTTACTATTGGTTTAGGTGATATGTCTCATGAGTTTAATTTCTCTAAATTTCGTAGACAACACCGTGAAGAGGAATTACCTAGTAGGGATGAAATTATTGGTCTTGCTTCTATTGCCGTACCTCCTAGTGATCCTTTAGAACAATATTTGCTAGACCATGAAAATGATATGTTTATGAATGAAAGAAGGGAAATAGATGAAGTGTTCTTTAAACAGGAACCTATCCTGAAACACAATTTGCCTGTTGAAATCCTAGGGGATCCTCCTCCACCCAAGGGTGATCCCGTGTTTGAGCTCAAACCTTTACCTGATACTCTTAAATATGCTTATCTCGATGAGAAAAAGATATATCCTGTTATTATTAGTGCTAACCTTTCAGAGCATGAAGAAGAAAGACTATTGAAAACTCTGAAGAAGCACCGTGCTGCTATTGGATATACTCTTGATGATCTTAAGGGCATTAGTCCCACTCTATGTCAACATAAAATAAATTTGGAAGAAGATGCCAAACCAGTTCGTGATCATCAACGACGGCTGAATCCTAAGATGAAGGAAGTGGTAAGAAAGGAAATACTAAAGCTCCTTGAGGCAGGTATAATTTATCCCGTTGCTGATAGTTAGTGGGTAAGTCTTGTCCATTATGTCCCTAAGAAGGGAGGTATTACCATCGTTCCTAATGATAAAGATGAATTGATTCCGCAAAGAATTATTACAGGTTATAGGATGGTAATTGATTTCCGCAAATTAAATAAAGGCTACTAAGAAAGATCATTACCCCTTACCTTTTATCGATCAAATGCTAGAAAGATTGTCCAAACAAACACATTTTTGCTTTCTAGATGGTTATTCTGGTTTCTCTCAAATACCTGTGTCAGCCAACGATCAATCTAAAACTACTTTTACTTGCCCTTTTGGTACTTTTGCTCATAGACGTATGCCTTTTGGTTTATGTAATGCACCTGCTACCTTTCAAAGATGCATGATGGCTATATTCTCTGACTTTTGTGAAAAGATTTGTGAGGTTTTCATGGACGACTTCTCCGTCTATGGATCCTCTTTTGATGATTGCTTGAGCAACCTTGATCGAGTTTTGCAGAGATGTGAAGAAACTAATCTTGTCTTGAATTGGGAAAAGTGCCACTTTATGGTTAATGAAGGTATTGTCTTGGGGCATAAAGTTTCTGAAAGAGGCATTGAGGTTGATAAAGCCAAGGTTGATGCTATTGAAAAGATGCCATGTCCCAAGGACATCAAAGGTATAAGAAGTTTCCTTGGTCACGCCGGATTTTATAGGAGGTTCATTAAGGATTTCTCAAAAATTTCTCGGCCTCTGACTAATTTATTACAAAAAGATATACCATTTGTCTTTGATGATGATTGTGTAGAAGCATTTGAAATACTTAAGAAAGCATTGATCTCTGCACCTATTGTTCAGCCACCTGATTGGAATTTACCCTTTGAAATTATGTGTGATGCTAGTGATTATGCTGTAGGTGTTGTTCTAGGGCAAAGAGTTGATAAGAAATTAAATGTTATTCAATATGCTAGTAAAACTCTAGACAATGCTCAAAGAAATTATGCTACTACTGAAAAAGAATTCTTAGCAGTTGTATTTGCTTGTGATAAGTTCAGACCTTATATTGTTGATTCTAAAGTAACTATTCACACGGATCATGCTGCTATTAAATATCCTAAAGAAAGATGCTAAACCTAGACTTATTAGATGGGTTCTCCTGCTACAAGAATTTGATTTGCATATTGTTGATAGAAAGGGAGATGAGAACCTCGTTGCAGACAACTTGTCTAGGTTAGAAAATGTTCTTGATGACCCACTACCTATTGATGATAGCTTTCCTGATGAGCAATTAAATGTTATAAATGCCTCTCGTAGTACTCCGTGGTATGCTGATTATGCTAATTATATCGTGGCTAAATTTATACCACCTAGTTTCACATACCAGCAAAAGAAAAAGTTTTTCTATGATTTGAGACATTACTTTTGGAATGACCCACATCTTTATAAAGAAGGAGTAGATGGTGTTATTAGACGTTGTGTACCTGAGCATGAACAGGAACAGATCCTACGCAAGTGTCACTCCGAGGCTTATGGAGGACACCACGCTGGAGATAGAACCGCACATAAGGTATTGCAATCTGGTTTTTATTGGCCTACTCTCTTCAAGGATGCCCGTACGTTTGTCTTATCTTGCGATGAATGCCAAAGAATTGGTAACATTAGTAGACGTCAAGAAATGCCTATGAATTATTCACTTGTTATTGAACCATTTGATGTTTGGGGCTTTGATTATATGGGACCTTTTCCTGCCTCTAATGGTTACACACATATTTTAGTTGCTGTTGATTACGTTACTAAGTGGGTAGAAGCTATTCCAACTAGTAGTGCTGATCATAACACTTCTATTAAGATGCTTAAGGAAGTTATTTTTCCGAGGTTTGGAGTCCCTAGATATTTAATGACTGATGGTGGTTCACATTTTGTTCATGGTGCTTTCCATAAAATGCTTGCTAAGTATGATGTTAGCCATAGAATTGCATCTCCTTATCACCCGCAGTCTAGTGGTCAAGTAGAATTGAGTAATAGAGAGCTCAAATTAATTTTGCAAAAGACTATTAATAGATCTAGGAAGAATTGGTCCAAGAAACTTGATGATGCATTATGGGCCTGCAGAACTGCATATAAAAATCCTATGGGTATGTCTCCGTATAAAATGGTTTATGGAAAAGCATGTCACTTACCTCTCGAACTAGAACATAAGGCTTATTGGGCTATTAAATAGCTCAACTATGATTTCAAACTTGCCGGTGAGAAAAGGTTATTTGACATAAGCTCACTTGTTGAATGGAGAACCCAAGCTTATGAAAATGCCAAGTTGTTTAAAGAAAAAGTTGAAAGATGGCATGACAAGAGAATACAAAAGCGTGAGTTTAATGTAGGTGAGTATGTATTGCTATACAACTCTCGTTTAAGATTTTTTGCAGGAAAACTTCTCTCTAAATGGGAAGGTCCTTACGTTATCGAGGAGGTCTATCGTTTCGGTGCCATAAAAATCAACAACTTCAAAGGCACAAATCCGAAGGTGGTGAACGGTCAAAGAATCAAACATTATATCTCAGGTAATCCTATAAATGTGGAAACCAATGTTATTGAAACTGTAACCCCGGAGGAATACATAAGGGACACTTTCTGGAACATTTCAGATTCCGAAAAGGAATAGGTATGTGGTACGGTAAGTAAACCGACTCCAAAACAGTTCTAAAGGCAATATTTCTCCGTTTTGGAATATTTAGAAAAATAGAAAAATAAGAAGCAGTCCGGGAAGGACACGAGGGTGGAGGGCGCGCCCTACCCTACTTGGCATGCCCCCTACCTCGTGGGCACCTCGTGTCCTCTCCGGACTCTGTTTTCTTGCACGATACGTATTTTGGTCGGTAAAAATTCATTATATAATCTCCCGAAGGTTTTGACCACCGTATCACGCAATTGCCCTCTGTTCTTGTTTCGAGCTATTTTCTGTTAGGGTTGTCAACGCCAGGCATCATGTCGTCCCCCTCCTCCAACAATGGTGACAACGATGATTGGCTAATGAAGATAGAGCTGAAGACGGAAGAACCCATGGAGATCAACAAGGATGAAGGGATCAAGAAAGCCACGGAGGGTCAAGCTCCGGCAGCAGAAGACATACTTCAACTTGATCACAATCTTCTTACCCCAACTGAGATCGAAGCTTTCAAGATGATTGAGTTAGCTTGTATACAGAACAAGTATCTCACACATGAAAATATTTTGTTGAAGGAGCATATTGTTGCACTCAAGGGCATTATCCGCAAGCTGGAGGACCTCCTACGCTCGATGTGCGACTATCCATCATCACCACCATCCTCTTCACCAGCAAAGGAGATATAATCACATGGGTATGGGAACTCCCCTTGGCAACCGCCATGCTTGGGGGAGATGCCCCGGTATCGTATCACCTTCACACTCCTATCTTTACCTTTTTTCTTAGTTCGATCCTATTAGTAGAATCTTGATCTAGTAGAATAAAAGTTTTGGTATGATCTAGTTTTGAGTTTTGCTTTATGATCCCTTCTATGTAATTGAGTCCGTGAGCTATATAATAAAGAATAGTGTTGAGTCAAGGGCTTGATTATCTTGCTATGATCTTGAGTGAATAAAAAAGAGAGAAAAAGAATAAAAAGAAATAAAGAGATCATATTGATCTTATTGAGAGTAATGACTTCACATAGAAAGAGTATGATGATTAAAAATTGTTGAGAGTTGACAAGCATAGCTTTGGTCATTGTTACAATTAATAGGAAGTAATAAAGAAAGAGAGGTTTCACATATAAATATACTATCTTGGACATCTTTTATGATTGGGAGCACTCATTAAAATATGACATGCTAAAGAGTTGATGTTGGACAAGGAAGACAACGTAATGGGTTATGTTTTCTTATATCTGAGATAAAGTATATTATCATGGATCATCCAACATGTTGGGCTTGTCTTTCCCCCTCATGCTAGCCAAATTCTTTGCACCAAGTAGAGATACTACTTGTGCTTCCAAAAACCCTTAAACCAGTTTTGCCATGAGAGTCCACCATATCTACCTATGGATTGAGTAAGATCCTTCAAGTAAGTTGTCATCGGTGCAAGCAATAAAATTGCTCTCTAAATATGTAAGATTGATTGGTGTGGAGGAAATAAGCTTTATACAATCTTGTGATGTGGAAGAAATAAAAGCGACGGACTGCATAATAAAGGTTCATATCACAAGTGGCAATATAAAGTGACGTTCTTTCGCATTAAGATTTTGTGCATCCAACCCTGAAAGCGCATGGCAACCTCTGCTTCCCTCTGCGAAGGGCCTATCTTTTATTATATCTTCTTCCTTATGCAAGAGTCATGGTGATCTTCACCTTCCCTTTTTATATTTTATCCTTTGGCAAGCACAGGGTGTTGGAAAGATTCTGATAGATATATCTAATTGGATGTAAGTCACCATGAGCTATTATTGTTGACATTACCCTTGAGGTAAAAGGTTGGGAGGTGAAACTATAAGCCCCTATCTTTCTCTGTGTCCGATTAAAACTCCATGAAAGTCCTGAAACTCCACGAAAGTCATTTTTGGAAATAATAAAAAATACTGAACGAAAGAAATACGTCAGGGGGGCACCACCTGCCCACGAGGGTGGGGGCGCGCCCTGCCTCGTGGGCCCCCTGTTGGCTCTCCGGTGGCCATCTTCTGCTATATGAAGTCTTTCGTCGAGAAAAAAATCATAAGCAACCTTTCGGGACGAGACTCCGCCGCCACGAGGCGGAACCTTGGCGGAACCAATCTAGGGCTCCGGCAGAGCTGTTCTGCTGGGGACACTTCCCTCCGGGAGGGGGAAATCATCGCCATCGTCATCACCAACGCTCCTCTCATCGGGAGAGGGAAATCTCCATCAACATCTTCACCAGCACCATCTCCTCTCAAAACCCTAGTTCATCTCTTGTATCCAATTCTTGTCTCCAAGTCCGGGATTTGTACTAGTAGGTTGCTAGTAGTGTTGATTACTCATTGTAGTTGATGCTAGTTAGTTTATTTGGTGGAAGATCATATGTTCAGATTGTTGGGGAACGTTGTAATAATTCAAAAATTTCCTACGTGTCACCAAGATCAATCTAGGAGATGCTAGCAACGAGAGAGAGGGAGTGCATCTTCATACCCTTGAAGATCGCTAAGCGGAAGCGTTACAAGAATGCGGTTGATGGAGTCGTACTCGCGGCGATTCAAATCGCAGAAGATCCGATCTAGCGCCAAACAGACGGCGCCTCCGCGTTCAACACACGTACAGCCCGGGGACGTCTCCTCCTTCTTGATCCAGTAAGGGGAGAGGAGAAGTTGAGGGAGAACTCCAGCAGCACAACGGCATGGTGGCAATGGAGCTCGTGGTTCTCCGGCAGAGCTTCACTAAGCACTACGGAGGAGGAGGAGTTGGAGGAGGAGAGGGCTGCGACTTTCCAGGGGTGCGGCTGCCCTCCCACCCCCTCTATTTATAGGAGCAAGGGAGAGGGGGGCCGGCCCCCTCCAGATGGATCTAGAGGGGGGGCGGCGGCCAAGGGGGGAGGCTTGCCCCCCAAGCCAAGGGGGCGCCCCCTTTAGGGTTTCCCCCCAACCCTAGGCGCATGGGCCCTAGGGGGGTTTGGCGCCCAGCCCACCTAGGAGCTGGTTCCCCTCTATATTCGGCCCATAGGGCCCTCCGGGGCAGGTGGACCCCCGGAACCCTTTCGGTGGTCCCGGTACAATACCAATATACCCCCGAACACTTCCGGCGACCGAATAAGGACTTCCCATATATAAATCTTCGTCTCCGGACCATTCCGGAACTCCTCGTGACGTCCGGGATCTCATCTGGGACTCCGAACAACCTTCGGTAACCACATACTATTTCCCATAACAACTCTAGCGTCACCGAACCTTAAGTGTGTAGACCCTACGGGTTCGGGAACCATGCAGACATGACCGAGACACCTCTCCGGCCAATAACCAATAGCGGGATCTGGATACCCATATTGGCTCCCACATGTTCCACGATGATCTCATCGGATGAACCACGATGTCGGGGATTCAATCAATCCCGTATACAATTCCCTTTGTCCATCGGTATGTTACTTGCCCGAGATTCGATCGTCGGTATCCCAATACCTCGTTCAATCTCGTTACCGGCAAGTCTCTTTACTCGTTCCGTAACGCATGATCCCGTGGCTAACTCCTGAGTCACATTGAGCTCATTATGATGATGCATTACCGAGTGGACCCAGAGATACCTCTCCGTCATACGGAGTGACAAATCCCTATCTCGATTCGTGCCAACCCAACAGACACTTTCGGAGATACCTGTAATGCACCTTTATAGCCACCCAGTTACGTTGTGACGTTTGGTACACCCAAAGCATTCCTACGGTATCCGGGAGTTGCACAATCTCATGGTCTAAGGAAACGATACTTGACATTAGAAAAGCTCCTAGCAAACGAACTACACGATCTTGTGCTATGCTTAGGATTGGGTCTTGTCCATCACATCATTCTCCTAATGATGTGATCCCGTTATCAATGACATCCAATGTCCATGGTCAGGAAACTATAACCATCTATTGATCAACGAGCTAGTCAACTAGAGGCTTACTAGGGACACGTTGTGGTCTATGTATTCACACATGTATTACGGTTTCGAGTTAATACAATTATAGCATGAACAATAGACAATTATCATGAACAACGAAATACAATAATAACCATTTTATTATTGCCTCTAGGGCATATTTCCAACAAAGATCCTATATGCATATTAATACCCCTCTGATTATGAACATGAATATGCTTTGTGAGTAGTTACGTTTGTTCCTGAGGACATGGGAGAAGTCTTGCTATTAGTAGTCATGTGAATTTGGTATTCGTTCGATATTTTGATGAGATGTATGTTGTCTATCCTCTAGTGGTGTTATGTGAACCTCGACTACATAACACTTCACCATTATTTGGGCCTAGAGGAAGGCATTGGGAAGTAATAAGTAGATGATGGGTTGCTAGAGTGACAGAAGCTTAAACCCTATTTTATGCGTTGCTTCGTAAGGGGCTGATTTGGATCCATATGTTTCATGCTATGGTTAGGTTTACCTTAATACTTTTGTTGTAGTTGCGGATGCTTGCAATAGAGTCAATCATAAGTGGGATGCTTGTTCAAGTAAGAACAGCACACAAGCACCGGTCCACCCACATATCAAATTATCAAAGTACCGAACGCGAATCATATGAACGTGATGAAAACTAGCTTGACGATAATTCCCATGTGTCCTCGGGAGCGCTTTTCTCTATATAAGAGTTTGTCCAGGCTTGTCCTTTGCTACAAAAAGGATTGGGCCACCTAGCTGCACTTTATTTACTTTTGTTATTTGTTGCTAGTTACAAATTATCCTATCACAAAACTATCTGTTACCTATTATTTCAGTGCTTGCAGAGAATACCTTGCTGAAAACCGCTTATCATTTCCTTCTGCTCCTCGTTGGGTTCGACACTCTTACTTATCGAAAGGACTATGATAGATCCCCTATACTTGTGGGTCATCAGACAGCTAGTACAAGCTATCCTGACAAAAGCGGTCTTCGCCTGCAAAAGGCTCTGGTGATGACGCCGTCTTGGGCTCCATGGTGACCTCCGTCTTGCCGTCCTGCAGGTCTTGGTCTCATTGCACCGATATGGAAACCTTTGCTTGACGCCTCGGTACTCCGCGCCTGCGCCTGCTTCTTTAGCACCAAAGAGGAAACAAGGACGTTGCGCGCCCTGGCACCTGCCTGGTGTCGATCGTCATGGCTCATGTCACAAGAGCCTCGTGAGGTTTGCCTCGCCTTGATATCTCCGCTCCGCGTGAGCCTGCCTGGCTAGGCCGCTCCTGAGGAGGTCTTGCATCGTCCGCCTCGCGAGGCTTGGCCCCTCGCGAAGGTCTTGATTGCCTTGCTGATGAAGATGGGCCATACGGCCCGCTAGCTTAGCCACGCCGTGGGTCGCAGGCAGGCAAGTCTGGGGACCCCCGCTCCCAGAACCCCGACAGTAGCCCCCGGGCCCAAGGCGCGCTCGGGCTTGGCTTCGAGGCGAAGCCAAGGGTCAAGTACGGAGCGCCGCGAGCCCCAAAAGCCTGCGGCCTCGATTGACGCCTGGCGGTTGATTGGACGTGGGCATCTCCGCTTCCCCACGCTGCCTCGGCAACTGCCTGAGTTGACAAGTCCCTGCGACATGCAAGGAAAACCATCATTACCTGTGATCGTGAGAGGCGCCGGTTGGCCTCCTTCCGCTATAAATGGGAAGGGAGGGGCGGAGCCCCCGTCGCCCATATCTTCCCGGTTCACTTGCTTCTTCCTCCTTGTTTCTCCGCTTGCAACAATGGCGCCCATCCGAAGGTTTTCCGCGGACGAGAAAGGAAAGGCTGCCTGCGACGATCCGGGGCCACTCCCGCCGAAGAAGAGGCTGGTCCATCGCCGTGACAAAATGGGGATGTAGGTGGTGACGAGGCCTTGGTGCGAGCCGCCTCCCCCTGGGTACCCGCTACCTGTGTACACCCGAGCCGAGGGCTCAGGAGGGCGGAGCGACGAGCGGCGCCGCCCGCGCCATGCCGGTGGTTGCCGTCCAGCGGCAACGCATGCGATCACTCTGGGAGTCCATGCTGCGGACTCCTCGCGCGAGTTCGTGCTATGGGTGCTGATGCCCCCAAGCTCTTGGATCCGCTTCCCGCGGTTCTTCTCCGACGTGATGCCGCCGAGAGGGCCCCTCGAGCTTTGGTTGCAGCACGCCAACTGCGATGCTTCGGCGACCGGAGCAGAGATCGAACCGGTCCCTGCTGGCAAGATCTTCATGACCCGCGGCTGGGGCGAGGTCACGCGTGTTTGTCGTGCGAGGGGTGGCCTTGCGATCCACTTTGAGTACGACGGCGCCACCACACTCTTCTTCAAGGTCTTCGATGCGGAGGGCCGCCGCCTGGAGTGTTTCCCTGCAGGGGAGCGCCAGGCTGACGCACGCTCCGCTCGTGGCTACTCCAGCAGCAGTAGCCCCTGGGAGAACAGTAGCTCTCCTGAGCCTTACGAGACTCCGGAGATGAGCGACGACAGCTACGTGCCCCCGAGCTCTCGCCGGGCTCGGAACAAGGCTGCGGCGTCCAGCCGCCGCCGCCGATCTGGATGAGGTTGGTGCCTGCCTCCCGTGGCCCACTGTTGATGATGGCATCCACCACGGGGGGGCGTAGATAGGATTCTTCTTAGTTCTCGTTTCCGTTTCCTGCGGAGAATCATGAGGTACCCCGTGGGGGTGTGTAAGGATCCGTGATGCCCTTTTGTGTATATCTTCCTTATTATGAAAATTTGTGAGCGCATGTCCTGTCAAGGCTCGATCTCCCCTTTCCAACCCCGCGATAGCCTGTTGCTCTACGCTGACAGGTCCCAGTCCCCAGGCAGGCTACAGCCGTCGCTGGTATGCTAGGTCACATGTCGTGGTCAAGGCCAGGAGGTGTGCGGCCCAAGGTCTGGTAAGAGCCCCTGAGGCGCGATGCTCAGGAGGTCCCCTTTAGCGCTCAAGCAGCTACGGCAAGATAAGAAAGGGAGGCGACGTGGCCGCGGCAGAGCTGCGATGACCGCGACCCTAAGGTTCCAACGATTAGCCGATTCGAGTGCAAGACTTATCTCAGTGGCGCGGGGTCGATTCTTCGCGATGCGCCAGGCCTATGCGCAGATCCCCGCAGCGTAGCTAGGTTAGGCCCGCACGAGTCTTCCCCTCCCCATGCTCTCCTTAGTGCTCTACGTCCTCAGATCCCGGCCCTCGAGCAAGCTCAGCCGCCGCTGGTATGCCAGGTCGCGATGCCGAGGTCAAGGCCAGGGGGTGAGGGCTGGAGAGCCAGTAAGAGCTCCTGAGTCGCGATGCTCAGGAGCCCCCCTTTTAACGTGCAAGCGAATTGCACGAAGGAAAAGGAAGCTCGGGGTGCCACCCGCTATCTTCTTCATGAGGTTCCTGCAATCCATCACAAAAGGAGACACGGTTTTGCCGTTATGGTTGCCAGCCTGCCGCTGGTCGCTTGGTGAGGAGACGAATGTACTGAGGGCCTGGTGAGGTGACGTGCGCGAGGCGTGCCGCGAGCCAGAGCTCGACCGCTCAGGTTTGTCGACGTGGCAGGGACGGACCCATGGACCAGCGTCGTGCCAGTGTGAGGAGGCCCCGTGGGGGCGACGACCGAGCAGGTAGCAATCAGGCAGGTTAAGCATGGAAGGCAAACCAGCTTGGGTAAATGCGGAAAGGTACATGCCACTGGGTCAGGCCCGAGCGGCTTGGGGATGATGCAGCCCGAGGAGCGCCCCCAGCAAGGTAAGCTAAAGACATAAGCAAAGGATACACGCCACAGGGACAGACCCACGCGGCCTGGGAATAATGCCGCCCGAGGGGCGCTCCCAGCTAAATGAACTTGGAAAATGTCACCTGGTTTTGTCGACGAAGAAGAGTTGGTGCAGCTGAAGGCGTGCGTCGAAGGAATGGCTCCTCACGAGCCACCGGGGCCCTGAGCCTCGGGAGGCCCTAGGGGCTTAGGTGGTTCCCTGAGGACCATCTCCATCTCCGCCAGGACGGCGTGGTGCTTGGCCTCCTGAGTCGCCATGATGCGCCGCATGTTGCGCTGATAGGCTGACGACATGCTCTGCAGGCCAAAGGGCATGCGAACGTAGCTGTGCGGTGGACCCTCGCAGCACCCCACGCGCGAAGGCCAGAATAGCTCATGTGATGTGGCCCTATTGAGCCCTGGGACATCGATGCAGACACGCAGCCCGGCATCCTCGCCTGGATGGGGGGCTGTGCCTCGTGAGCGGCGGTCGCCGCGCATGACCCTTGCGTCTTGCAGTTCCTGAGTGGTCTTGGTGGCGAACTCCTGAGCGATGGGCGCTCCCTTTCCTATGATCTCTTGAGGGAAACGTGTCGCGAAGCACACCTCCAAGTGGTGCCCAAGCGCCTCCCTCGTGATGTGGGCAAGGTCCGAGGCCTTCCAGAAGAAAGCCCCCGAGCCCTGCCCGAGGAGGGCGCGCCTTCCTATGCGACGGAGGGAGGCGCCCCTGGAGCGGGCGCTGATCCTGATGAGGTTCCAGCTGCGATGCCACCCTTCTGAGGCCCGGCATGGCGCGGCTGCTTCTTCTTGGGGATGGCCTCCGGAGGGCCCTCACTTCTGCTGTCGGGGTCGTCGATTGCTGCAGCTTGGAAGGCGCGCTCGAGGGAGCACACCGCATCTCTTTCTTCACATGGGACCGTGATGATTCCGCCGCTTCCCGGCATCTTGAGAACGTTGTAGCCGTGGTGGGTGACGACCATTAACTTGGCCAGGGCTGGATACCCGAGGATGGCATTGTATGGCAGACGGATGTGGGCAACATCAAAGTCGATGAGCTTGGTGCGGTAGTTCTTGCATTCCCCGAAGGTGACAGGGAGGCGGACCTGCCCAATTGGTGTGGTGGAACCGTCGGTCACCCCTGAGAAAGGCTTGGTAGGCTGAAGTTGCTCGTATGGCACTTGGAGGTTGTCGAATGTGTCGACGGACAGGACATTGAGCCCCGCGCCACCATCGATGAGGGTCTTGGTGACTTGTACATTGCTGATGACTGGGGAGCACAGCATCAGGAGGGCGCCAGCAGTGGTTGCGCACTTGAGCTGATCTGCCGAGTTGAAGGTGATGGCGCACTGGGACCACTTGAGCGGGCGCGTGGCCTCGAGCTTGGGTAGGACTGCGTTCACTTCACGAGCAAACTGTTTGAAGATGCGCTGCGAGGCTGGGGCCTGAGCTCCGCCCAAGATACAGGCGATTGCACGTGGCTCCTGGAAGCCCCCATCCCCCTCGTCTTGGTGGTGGTCGTCGTTCCTCCTTGGCGGTGGCGGCAGCGGGGGAAGACCGGCATTGCCCTGAGGGCGGTCCTCGCGAGGCTAGTCTCTCCAGGCGCCCTCGCGAGGATGATCCTGCCAGCGGTCCTCACGAGGACGGTCACGCCACTCCTGGCGTGGGCCACGGTCGTCCCAGCATCCACCGCCACGTCCTCCTCCACGGCCGTAGCCACGGTCGCTGCGTTCGGGGCGCCGACCGAAGCATCCCTCGGGGATGGCTCTGAGCTCTTGACAGTCACTGGTGTTGTGGGTGTTCAGGTTGTGGAAGGCGCAGAACGGCCGGCTGTTCTTGGATGACTCGGGCTGATCTCTGCCCCGTTTGGTGTCGGGCTCTGCTGCGAGCACGACTGCTTCCTTGCGCTTCACGTCCTTGGCCTTGGCCTTCTTTTCCTCTGCGCCCGCAGCTGGCAGCTCAAGGAGGGAAAGGTGCCCCTCCTCAGCTCTTGCGCACTTGGTCACCAGGTTGAACAGCTCCTGAGACGTGCACAGCTCCTTGTGGATACCGAGCTCTTCCTTCATCTTGACGTCATGGACGCCGTCGGAGAACGCGGAGATGATGGCCTCGTCCGTGACCTTGGGGATCCTGATGCGAGTGTTGTTGAAGCGCTGGATGTACTTCTGGAGGGTCTCTCCTGGTTGTTGCTTGATGCGGCGCAGGTCGCCCGTGGCCGGCGGGTGATCACGGGTGCCCTGGAAGTTGGCGACGAAGCGGTTGCGCATCTCGTCCCAGGAGGAGACCGAGCCATGCGGCAGGTTCAGGAGCCAGGAGCGGGCACCATCCTTGAGAGCCATAGGGAACCAGTTCGCCATGACTTTCTCGTCGCCGTTGCCTGCTTTGATGCTCAGCTCGTAGAGCTGCAGGAACTCCGCGGGGTCGGCGGTGCCGTCGTAACGAGGGGGCAGATCTGGCTTGAACTTGCCCGGCCAGGCGACGCTACGCAACTCGGGGGCGAAGGCGCGGCAGCCGGCCGTGGTTGCTGGGGCTCGCCTCAGAGGTGGAGCCTGGTCTTGATGAGGTCCACGCGCCGCCACCGCAGGCAGCGCGCGGTCTTGACAAGGCAGCGCGGGGAGCGCAGGCGCAACATCTCGCGGCCGAGGGATTTCTTGGCAGCTCCTCTCTTCGCGCGCGGGCACCGGGCGTGGTGGATCATGCCGTGGGGCCGCGCGCCTTGGCGCCAAGGCACAGTCTTGGGGTAGAGGTGGTGGAGGCGCGCCATGGGCCACGTCGCCCGTGGCTGGCGGAGGGTGACGCAGGAGAGGGATGGCGCCGGGGAGCCCCCTGCGGCGCGGACGAGCTCGGCGACGCGGTCGAGCCACTCCTCGTAGAGGTCGCCGACCGGGCGGTAGCGCAGGAGCTCGTTTTCCGTGAGGAGCGCGGCCCGCGCATCCATGGGAGCGCGGCGTGCATGAGACGAAGAACCCGCCGGGGTCAGCGACGGAGTGGCGGTGCGGCCGTCCTGCTGCATCGATGGGTGCAGCAAGGACACTTGCTGCTCATTCCCCGCTGGACCGGTGGCGGCGTTGGCGGTGAGAGATGGAGAATGACGAGGTGGCCCGCCGACGGGAGCCGTCTGAGCAACGCGGGCGGTGAGCGCAGCCCGGCGCTCAGCTCGAGCGCGGCGAGTGTCCGCCATGGAGACGACGGAGCGACGGAGCGACGAATCGACGAATGGGAAGCTATGGCCCACCCCTACCTGGCGCGCCAAATGTCGGATCTCGGGTTCCGGCAAAACCCTTAAGGTTTGAACTCTGGGGTGCGCGCGAAGTTCTTTCCCTCCTACCGATCCATGCCCTAGCTCGCTAAGATCTCATGGATAAACTAGACGAACTCGCAACACAGAAAGACACGAGATTTATACTGGTTCGGGCCCCCGATGTGGTGTAATACCCTACTCGAGTGTGTGGTGGTGGATTGCCTCTTGGGCTGATGATGAGCAGTACAAGGGGAAGAACAGCCTCCTGAGGTTGAGGTGTTCTTGTGCTTGGTGAACTTGTGCGGTGAGAGCGTGACTTCTTCTCTCTCTCCCCTCTACTGTGGTGGCTAGCTCTACTTATATAGGCCCTGGTCCTCTCCCCAAATATTGAGCGGGAAGGGAGCCAACAACGGCGGGCAAATTTGAAAGGGGACAGCTAGTACAAGCTATCCTGACAAAAGCGGTCTTCGCCTACAAAAAGGCTCTGGTGATGACGCCGTGTTGGGCTCCATGGTGACCTCCGTCTTGCCGTCCTGCTGGTCTTGGTCTCATTGCACCGATATGGAAACCTTTGCTTGACGCCTCGGTACTCCGCGCCTGCACCTGCTTCTTTAGCACCAAAGAGGAAACAAGGACGCTGCGCACCCTGGCGCCCGCCTGGCGCCTGCCTGGTGTCGATCGTCATGGCTCACGTCACGAGAGCCTCGTGAGGTTTGCCTCGCCTTGATATCTCCGCTCCTTGTGAGCCTGCCTGGCTAGGCCGCTCCTGAGGAGGTCTTGCATCGTCCGCCTCGCGAGGCTTGGCCTCTCGCGAAGGTCTTGATTGCCTTGTTGATGAAGATGGGCCGTACGGCCCGCTAGCTTAGCCACGCCGTGGGCCGTAGGCAGGCAAGTCTGGGGACCCCCGTTCCCAGAACGCCGATGTAGGTGTCCTCCGTCGCCAAGTTAGGGCATGGAAGGTCGAACTGCTCGGCCTCCTCTCTACTCCGTCTAGCAGTTCTTCATGTGGTAATTCAAACTCACTTTTTACTGTCTTTTTGATCCGATAGATTCATCTTTCTTCACCAAAAGTCGTTTCTGAGGCCACAAATTTGGATCTATCCTATTTTGCATCTCATAATATGCCTAGTATATTCACTTATGCTTCACACATAGTTAGATTCCTCACTTGTCCCTATTCTTGGATTCGTACAAATCTGGAACCAACTCTCAACATATAAGTGAATGTCTTCGCGCTATGAGGTCAATGTCTTCAAACTGATTTATCTTCAAAATCTTCTGAGAATGCATATGACCTCTTCCCCTTCCCTCGCATCTCTAATGCTGTCACAGGTACATGTCCGTGGGAGAATTGGTTCTCATAGTCTGCATTCATTTGCAAAGTTCTTACAGCATCACATCAATTCTCCCGAAGCTAGTTCTTGTCTGACCAGCAGACGGAAGACTTTGACAGCTTTTAAGCCATTCAGTCTGAACTTCATGCCACATAAAAGTCTGCAAGGAAGGGCGGCAGGTAGTGCCGTGGGGGCACATCAAGGGATTTGCCACCAGATCTCTATGAGCTATAAAAGACTGATCCAGAAGAGGATTACAATCAGCGCAAAACTCGAATCCAGTGGATTCGAATATATTGGGCCGAGCAATGGTTCAAATACAGGTTGGTGACCCAGGAGTATGCTGAGAAGAATGCCATCAAGTGTCCTTGGGGTGATATTCACTTTTGAAATCTTCAACCCAAGAACAGAGCTGAAGCTATTGCTCAGGGTTTCTACCCCTGTATGGTCCGTGGACCACAGTCTGCCAATGCCGACCCATCATCATTGCTATGGTGTCGTGACGATAATCTTTTCAAGCGCAACTTTCAAACTGCAAAGGCATCGGCCAAAGAGAACAAGAAATCGCTGGGAATAGACTTCAACCCCGGTCCTTCTGCTCCTCGGGTTGATGGCACACGTGATGCCAATCCCAATGTCATCGGCTCCTTCAACAACTTTGATGGTCTCCTCTCCTACATCGCGCGCAGAGAGCCACAGTGGATCACTCTGCCGATGACGCTGATTCTGATGAAGCACCTGCTCCGCCAAAACCACAGAAGCAGAAGAAACCCAAGGCTTCAAAGCCCTCCACTGCACCAAGAGCTTCGCATGCGAAGCCTCTAGCGACTGCTCCTCCTGCACCAAGTGTGAATTCTGAAGATCTTTCTCGCATCTCCAAGACTGAGTAGAAGAAGAAGCCCATGCAGATTACTGGTCAAGCACTGACCCCAGCTGCCGTTCTGAGGAATGAGAACGAAGCCATTGATCTGTCAAGTGATGACGATCTTGGCGACGATGCTCTTGAGCTGCTAATAAAGAGCAAGCAAGAGGCGGAAATCTTCAATAATCTTCCCCTTTTCGATGTGGACATCCTGAACAAGTTCATTGATGAGTGGTTTGATAGCCCAAACCTCAGTTTTGATGATCTTCAGCTCCCAATTGGCCTTAGCGTCTCTTTCCACGGAGCCATTGCTCCTGAGCTGGCTCTAGCTTAAAAAATTGTTGAACTGAAGAACAAGATCGACTATGAAAAAGCCCAGTTCAAAAAGCATATGGACAAGCTCAGTGTGACTGATGACCAAAACTTCAAGCAAATGATGCATGAGCTCAAGGAGGCGTTTCACAAGAAACGTGACGAAGCTAAAGGTTCACGTGAGCGCATGAAACTCCTCGCTGTCAAATGTGTTCAAGCTTACAATGAAGCCAAGAAGCGCAAGGCACTTGGACGTCCCCGCATCGACCCCAAGATGGCTGCCAAGAAGAAGAAGAAGCCTGCTGTGGACCCAGCTGAAGCATCCAGGTGGGAAGAACCTCGCATTGTCTTCCCCGCCAGTATGACAGGTGTGAAGCCAAAGGTCCCCACAGTAGCTTCAGAACTCAAGTGAGCATCTCAGAGTCTGAAGACAAAGCTGCGGAAGACATTCCGGCTGCATCAGCTGATGAACAAGAAGAACCCCGTCAAGAAGAAGAACGTGTTGCTACACCCCCGTCCAACCAAGAAGTTGTCCTCGAGGAGAACGTGTCGGACCCTCCAGCTACTCAAGTGGAGGTTGATAACATTGAGGCGGCCACCAACACCAATACTGAAGCCAATGACGTTGTCATGGCTGAAGCAAATGTGGCGCTTCAATGTGGCGCCAGAAGTTAATGAGACTGAAGCTTCTAATGCACCTGAAGTCAATATTGCACCTGAAGCCATTATACCACTTGCAGCTCACGTCAATGCCCATGCTCCTGTACCGCCTCCAAGGCCACACACTATCGAGCTGGCATTTGATCGCGGCCAACCTGTCATGGTTCGCTGGCCCATTCTGGTTCCTCCGCCTGCTCCCAGACCTCAATTTGACTATCATGTGGAGCACAGGCCTCAGGTCCAGAAGCCAAATCCAAGGCTACCAAGGTTTCCAGGTACTGCAACTTCTCCAGGATCTTTCAATGTCAATGGCTTCATTGCACACAACACCTTCTTTGACAACGACAAGAACCCATACTCAAAGCCAAGAATTTCATCTGATCGGTTCTGGAGCTATCAGCAACGCAGTTATTACTCTTGTGTTCTTTATGATCAAGGGCGCATCTTCCCCATATGCGTCTAGACTACGAAGCTATTGCTGGCCTGCCCTGCCTAGAAGAAGCCCTTGATTGTTTCCGAAATGCTGGTCTGCTACAATTTGTGACTGATAAAGAGCACTGGAACGAAGAGCTTCTGCTGCAATTCTATGCCACCCTCCACATTCGCGGCTACAACAGGGATCCGAAGACATGGATCCTTGAGTGGATGACAGGCAATGTACACACGAAGCTAAAGCTCTTGATATTATTGAGCTCACTGGCCTGCCCACTCTAGGTGAACTCTTTGAACCTGGTTGTCAGCTTCACCGCAATGCTTTGGAGAGCATCTTCCAGAAGCCTGAGCCCAACATGAGCCAAATGTTGAGCATGATGAAGCCACTGCCACGCAACGCTGAATATCCAAGGGAATTCTTTGTTGAAGACCTAGAGTATCTGCCCCGCACTATTTATCATATTATCAGGCGAACTCTATGGCCTATCAAGGGACATTCTCCTGTAGTGAAGATTGAAGGAGCAATGAAGACATTGGTTTTCTATATCTTCAATGGAATCAGCTTCAATGCTAAAAGACTTCTTCATCAGGCAAATGGCCGCATCTGGCTCTGATCTCTTTGGTCTGAAGTTCTACGCTCCATGGGTTATGCGCCTTATCAAGCTTCACTCTGCTGTCAACTATCAGCCGTCTGCGCGCAACCATCTGATATTCTTGCCAGAGGTTGATCTGTCTGTCGAAGCCATATACCCAGAGCCTGCCAAGGAGCCCATTTATCTTCACAACACCGATCACCAAAGCTTCACTCAGCCCATTGAAGGAGTTCTGGCTGCCACTCGTGTTTATCCTTTGGCTGGCAATACATGTGCACCTCATCGTGCCCATACTGAAGCCACTAAAAGCACAATTGCTCAAAGGCCTCGAAAGCGTTCTCGTGTTCTCAATGACCGAGAGCTTCTCGTTGCCTTGCATCAAAAGCAAGATAAGCATCACGACTGGCTGAAGCGTCAGATGCAAAGCCTCTTGATGGATGTTAATCGCATTCGCAACCTCGCCACCAAGAATGCCTTTGTCACTCATGAAACCTGTCGGAGGTCGTGGAAGAGTCTGACATTGCTCAGTGTTGAAGCTGATCTTCAAGACGACGGCTTCACAGAGAGATTCAAGTTTGATTCCACTCCTCCCAGGAATGTTGTCTTGCGTCGGACTCCCTCACTTGAAGACTCTGACTATTCTTCCTCAGCTACAATTGTTAATGCCAGAGTCATTGATGGCGAAGATGATGCTACATCACCACCTCCAACTTCGGCGCGTATCGACACTGCACCAAGTTCTTCTGCACCACCGAACCTCAACGACGACCCTGCTGCTTCACCTACTCCTCATGGGAACGAGTAGAGGCTCTATGTCTTCAAACCTTTTTGGTCCTTACTGACAAAAGGGGGAGAAGCATATGAGTTGATAGTCTTCAAGCGGGTCCATATGGGTGGTTGCTATACTTTTGCCAAGTGCTTACAACTCTCACTTTTGATACTTCTGGTTCTTTGAGTTGTAACACTTAAACTTGATGGTCATCTGCTAATTTTTCTGCTATTCTGTGATGCCATGATAAATTCCGCATGTGCGATGATAAATCTCGCACGACGTCATATTGGTCCATTTTTCATTATGCATGTCATTATCTTCATTGTATCTTTTCATGCATGATGAATTGCCTTCATAAGTTGAAGAGGATCTCCACAAGTCCAACCTGCCATGTGCATTTGCATTCCAAAAGCAAAATACTTATATGCACATCTTCAGGGAGAGCCTTTTGCTACTTATGAAGACAATACCTAAATTCCTCACAATTTCACATACTTTTATTTCCGTTGAAAACTTCAACCAGTTTGTCATCAATCACCAAAAAGGGGGAGATTGTAAGTGCATCTAGTGCCACCCCTAGTTGGTTTTGGAGTATTGACGACAAACCTGGTTGAGGGACTAATGTGTTTGTGAGAATTGCAGGATAACACAGGTAGTAGTCCCTCATTAATTCGGTTTACCTACCGAAGATGGCCCCTAAAAGTGTATGAAGACATTGAAGACAATGGTGGTATGTGAAGACAATCACACCGAAGCTTATGACCCGAGAAGACATTCACGTGAAGATTATGGAGTCCGAAGACATAGTTGTTTCGTAGTTTCCTTTTCTTCTTTGTTGAGTCATAGGTACCACCGTACTGTTAAGTGGGGTCCAAGTGAACAAAGCCAGAGTGACTGAAGTGATGCTCAACCAAATCCTATGTCTTCGAGCGAAGACAATGAGAGCAAATCTTATCTAAAGCTGGATGAGTCAGCTTTACTTGTAGCCCAAGTCAAGCTACCGCTTGTGTTTGAAATCTGACCATTGGAACACGTGTCAGTTCCTTAGTGACCATTGGAACACGTGTCAGTTTCGGACAAATCAGGCCGGGTTGCCTAGTTGCTATAAATAGCCCACCCCTACACCATAAATTGGTGGCTGCTCAGATTTAGTGCACGACTTTTGTCGTTTGAGAGCAACCCACCTCCGAAGCTTTTGAGAGAGAGAAATCCTTGCGAGGACAAAGCCCAAAACACCCAGAGCCAAAGAGTGTTAGGCATCACTGAAGTCTTTCTGTCCGCATGACCTGAAGACTTGTTACACTTGAGGACTGTGAATCCTCCAGCCGGTTAGGCATCGCGTTCTGAGCATCCAAGAGTCATTGTGGATCGCCGGTGAACGAAGTCTGTGAAGGTTCAGAATTCTACCTTGAAGACTTACCAGAGTGATTGGGCGAAGACTGGGTGTCCTTAGCTCAAGGGGAATAAGGTGAAGACGTGGTCTTCTGAGTTGAATCTCACCCCCTAACCAGACGTGCAGTTGTCACAACAACTAGAACTGGTCCAACAAATCCTTGTCCGCACCAAGAGACTGGTTATATCTTCTCCCTCTCTTTACTTACAGTTTGTCTTCATGAAGTCATTGCATGCTTGCACTATCTGTTTGACTTCACTGTGTAACTACTTGTTCTGATTGGCTTCATACTATCTTCCATACTGATCATTACTACCTAGTTGCTCCTAGTCGTCGTGCTTTCACTTCTTTGAATACTTGACTATGGCTTGCCTAGTGTAGTCTACCTTCCGCTGCATGTTAATAGGTTCATTTCTATTGTTTGTCTTCGAAACTTCCATGTTTTGGAGACTTTCATAAAAATCGCCTATTCACCCCCCTCTAGTCGATAACTAGCACTTTCACCATGATAACGATGATCTCCTATTTTAACAGAAATAATAGGCATGCCTACCACAGGTCTATGTTTATCTTTAGCACCGGGTTTAACAATTCTAGCAGTCTCATCACAGAAGTAAATAACATGCCCATCAATATTATCAGCCAAGAGATCTTTAACCATAGCAATATTAGGTTCAACTTTAACTTGCTCAAGGGGTGCATAAGTTCTAATATTACTTTTACAAACCACAGTTGAAGCTTTAGCATGATCCTTTATTCTAATAGGAAAAGGTGGTTTCTCAACATAAGCAGTAGGGACAATAGGATCATTATAAGTGATAGTCTTTTCTTCAACTTTAATAGGTTCAACTACTTTTACTTCTATGGGAGGATGATATTTAAACCACTTCTCCTTAGGGAGATCAACATGAGCAGCAAAAGATTCACAAAAAGAAGCTACTATCTCAGAGTCAAGTCCATATTTAGTGCTAAATTTACGAAAAACGTCGGTATCCATAAAAGATTTAACACAGTCAAACTTAGGTGTTATACCTGACTCCTTACCTTCGTCGAGGTCCCAATCTTCAGAGCTGCATTTAATTATTTCCAATAAATCCCATTTGAATTCAATAGTCTGCATCATAAAAGAAACAGTACAAGAAGTATCGAGCATGGAGCGATTGTTGTCAGAAAGCCGAGCATAAAAATTTTGAATAATCATTTCTCTTGAGAGCTCATGATTGGGGCATGAATATAACATTGACTTAAGCCTCCCCCAAGCTTGAGCGATGCTTTCTCCTTCGCGAGGCCAAAAATTATATATATAATTATGATCACGATGATAAAGATGCATAGGATAAAACTTCTGATGAAATTCCAATTTCAATCGCTTGTAGTCCCATGATCCCATATCATCACATAGCCTATACCATGTCAATGCATCTCCCTTCAAAGATAAGGGGAAGACCTTCTTTTTTATAACATCATCGGACATACCTGCAAGCTTAAATAATCCACAAACTTCATCCACATAGATTAAGTGTAAATAGGGATGCAATGTTCCATCTCCTGCAAAAGGATTAGCTAGCAGTTTCTCTATCATACCCGAAGGAATTTCAAAGTAAACATTTTCAATAGGTTCAGTAGGTTGAGGAGCAACTATTTGCTCTACCGGTCGGGGTGAAGATACCCCAAACAAGCCCCTCAAAGGATTACTTTCCATAGTAACAAGTGAAAGTAAATTTCAGCACACTATATAAATTTTTCCTTACCAAATTCCACCTACCAAAGGCGCTTCACTCCCCGGCAATGGCACCAGAAAAGAGTCTTGATGACCCACAAGTATAGGGGATCTATCGTAGTCCTTTCTATAAGTAAGAGTGTCAAACCCAATGAGGAGCAGAAGGAAATGATAAGCGGTTTTCAGCAAGGTATTCTCTGCAAGCACTGAAATTATCGGTAACAGATAGTTTTGTGATAAGGTAATTTGTAACGGGTAGCAAGTAACAAATGTAAATAAAGTGCAGCAAGATGGCCCAATCCTTTTTGTAGCAAAGGACAAGCCTGGACAAACTCTTATATAGAGAAAAGCGCTACCGAGGACACATGGGAATTATCGTCAAGCTAGTTTTCATCACGTTCATATGATTCACGTTCGGTACTTTGATAATTTGATATGTGGGTGGACCGGTGCTTGGGTGCTGTCCTTACTTGGACAAGCATCCCACTTATAATTAACTCCTATTGCAAGAATCTGCAACTAGAAAAGAAGTATTAAGGTAAACCTAACCATAGCATGAAACATATGGATCCAAATCAGCCCCTTATGAAACAACGCATAAAATAGGGTTTAAGCTTCTGTCACTCTAGCAACCCATCATCTACTTATTACTTCCCAATGCCTTCCTCTAGGCCCAAAGAATGGTGAAGTGTCATCTAGTCGACGTTCACATAACACCACTAGAGGACAGACAACATACATCTCATCAAAATATCAAACGAATACCAAATTCACATGACTACTAATAGCAAGACTTCTCCCATGTCCTCAGGAACAAACGTAACTACTCACAAATCATATTCATGTTCATAATCAGAGGGGTATTAATATGCATAATGGATCTAAACATATAATATTCCTCCAAATAAACCAACTAGCATCAACTACAAGGAGTAATCAACACTACTAGCAACCTACAGGTACCAATCTGAGGCTTTGGGGCAAAGATTGGATACAAGAGATGAACTAGGGTTTGAAAGGAGATGGTGCTGGTGAAGATGTTGATGGAGATTGGCCCCCTCCCGATGAGAGGACCGTTGGTGATGACGATGGCGATGATTTCCCCCTCCCGGAGGGAAGTTTCCCCGGCAGAACAGCTCTGCCAGAGCCCTAGATTGGTTCCGCCAAGGTTCCGCCTCGTGGCGGCGGAGTTTCTTCCCGAAAGCTTGCTTATGATTTTTTCTCGGACGAAAGACATCATATAGCAGAAGATGGGCACTGGAGGCCTGCCAGGGGGCCCACGAGGCAGGGGGCGCGCCTAGGGGGTAGGGCGCGCCCCCACCCTCGTGGCCAGGGTGTGGGCCCCTCTGGTATTTTCTTCGCTTAGTATTTTTTATTATTTCCAAAAATGACTTCCGTGGAGTTTCAGGACTTTTGGAGTGTGCAGAATAGGTCTGTAATATTTGCTCCTTTTCCAACCCAGAATTCCAGCTGCCGGCATTCTTCCTCTCCATGTAAACCTTGTAAAATAAGAGAGAATAGGCATAAGTATTGTGACATAATGTGTAATAACAGCCCATAATGCAATAAATATCAATATAAAAGCATGATGCGAAATGGACGTATCAACTAGCGTGCGTAAACTTGTGCACTGAAGCTATCTTTTGGAGATTATTTTGTCTGCCATGTGTAATTTTGGTTGATGTTTAGCCTGTTGTGCTTAACATGGTTCTTGATGTACCTACACAGGACAATTTTGGGAACGACTGATGTTTTCCATCGAGGTTAGTTTCATCCCATGGCTTATATCTGCTCACTGCTCAGGATATCGGTAGCTGGTACCATATAGGCCGGCGGCTGATAAGGGACTAATCGATGAATCGGACTTTTAACTGAATATATATGCAACCCATTTTTCCTTAGGTTAACTAGGGCCCTATGTAATATATCTGAGGCTACATAGCAACATGCACTGTACTTAATGTCTAAATATGCAATCCTAGGCTAAATAGCAACAAGGAAGAGTGTTACATTAATGTTCTAATGATGTCTAGATATACGTAGAAGAGCAGCAACAACAACAACAGCAACAACACAGCCCTATTTGGATACTCAACTTAGCTAGAGGTTAGAGTTACTTTCTAGCTCATTACTAACCCTGAACTAACTCCATCCAAAGAGTTGTTTGGATGGCAGGGTTAGATTGACAATAAATGCACTAGGAGAACTAGCTCCAATTAGCACCTCTTGGGTTGGATACTAGTTTTTTTGTGTGGGTTATAGATGCAACTAGCTCAAACTAGCCCTCATGTTTAGATATACTTTAGGGCTATTTGAGCCCGAACTAGCTCAAACTAACTGTAACCCGTGGATACAGCAGCAGATAATTTGTAAGAATGAACTAAACTCCTTCCGGCCCATAATATAAGATGTTAATTCATCTAATATGTGAGTATATTGGATGTTATAAGATACTCCCTCCGTTCCTAAATATTTGTCTTTTTAGAGATTTCAAATGGAGTACCACATACGGATGTATATAGACGTATTATAAAAGAGTTTTGTACTACATCATTGTGCAATTGTTGTTTAGCTTCTAATATTAACTTGGTGCTTTTAGGTACATATGTCATTGGTAAAGATCCGCATTTCGACCCTTTCTGCTTATGGGGCAATGAGATATCGATGAACCAGCATCAAGTGAGGAAGCTGATAAAGATTGTAGTAAAATGGGTCCAAAGATGGCAATTAAACTATTTGTTTACACTTTATCCAAGACAACAACGAACTGCAGGATGGTAAGTAAGAACTCTGCAGCCTTCTTTTTACTGCCCATAATGAGTTGTGTTAGATGACAATGTCTGAATCTTTTTTCCTTTGCAGTGGTTGCCAAAGCAGTTTACTCAAGATTACCTCTCAAACTACATGATTGGTGGGCATGCAAAGGTTAAAGTATTTCTACCAGAACACGATGATTATCTAGATGTTTTCATGAAGACCGTGAAGGATGGGCGGTCGGCCATCACAAGGGGTTGGACTAGAGTTGTGCGTGCATTCTGCATGGAGGAGGGCACAATATGGGCATTCCGCTTCACCTTGTTCAGCAACTAGAATATATTTCGCCTCTTTCCTTACCGTCTTTAATAGTACAAGTATACAATTGTGGTTCATCATTCTTTATTTGGTTCTTATGTAATTCTTGAACATATGTACCTATGAATCGAATAATGCGTTGGTTGTTTGAACATGATGGATATGAATAAAGTTGTAGCATACATTCAAATTCAAATCCAAATTCGGTACAATTTGGAAAAGCAGCAATTAAATTATGGTGAAATTACTCTCTCCAGGTTGTTACGGCACACACGGTTGGTAAAACACAAACGTTTGCGATATGCACCATAATCGGAGACGGTTCACAGAGAGGAAACGTGTGCAAGCATGCACACAGTTGCCATTTGCAAAGCGTGTGCGATGTCAGACAATATCACAAACGGTGCGGGCAAACTAAACGTTTGTGTCAGTTGCCTTATCGTACACGATTCGCAACCATGAACTGTTTCTGATGAAGTATGCATCGTAAACGTTGCACCACCGAATAGCGTGTGCGATAGTTGTCGTGTACGACGATGTTACGATGGTCCGACGTTTCGTAATCCTGTCCGACACTCATACGACGAATAGCTAATCTTCTTAACGGTGAACCATTTGTGATGGGCCGCGCATCATACACGTTCTATAATAGTGAACCGTTTGTGATGGGCCGTGCATCGTAAACGTAGCACCACAGAATACCGACTGTGATGGCAATGCAAGCAGAAACGAGTAGGAGTACTGTAGGGGCCCTATCCCCGACGGTTTCAGGGTCATGTGGGAAGGACCCCCCTATCGCCCACACTCAGTTGGCGACGGTTCCAAATGCCGTCGCGGAAAGGGGTTAAAAACCGTTTGTTTAGGACTGACGCGCACCAGTGCAAGGGTCCATACTTTCGCTAGTGCAATCTCTCAACAATGCTAATATAATTGGATCACATAACCATCCCTCAACGTGCAACAAAGGATCACTCCAAAGTTCTTATCTAGCGGAGAACATAAGAAGAAATTGTTTGTAGGGTATGAAACCCCTCAAAGCTATTCTTTCCGATCAATCTATCCTAGAGTTCGTTCTAAAATAACAGCAAGCTATTCTTTCCGATCGATCTAATCAAGAGTTTGTACTAAAATAACACCATATGATACATATCAACCAACTCTAATGTCACCTAGATACCCCCAATGTCACCGCAAGTACCCGTGAGTTAATTATACGATATGCATCAAACAATTTCAGATTCATAATACTCAATCCAACACAAAGAACCTGAAAGAGTGCTCCAAGATTTCTACCGGAGAAACAAAGACAAGAATGTGCATCAACCATTATGCATAGATTACCCCAATGTCACCTTGGGAATCCGCGAGTTGAGTGCCAAAACAGATATCAAGAGATCAGTATGATACCCGATTGTCACCACGAGTATTCATATGCAAGACATATATCAAGTGCTCCCAAATCCATAAAAGTATTCAATCCGATAAAACGAAATCTCAAAGGGAAAACTCAATTCATCACAAGATAAAGAGGGGGAAACACCATATGATCCGACTATATTAACAAAGCCCACGATATATCAAGATCGTGACATCTCAAGAACACGAGAGAGAGAGAGAGAGAGAGAGAGAGGGATTAAACACATAGCTACTGGTACAAACCCTCAGCCCCGAGGGTGGACTACTCCCTCCTCATCATGGTGGCCGCCAGAATGATGAAGATGGCCACCGGAGATGATCTCCCCCTCCGGCAGGGTGCTGGAATGGGGTCTAGATTGGTTTTCGTGGATACAGAGGCTTGCGGCGGCGGAACTTCCGATCTAGGGTAACCCTGAGGGTTTTTGGAATATTTGGTGATTTATAGGACAAAGAAGGGGTGCGGGAGGGCACCGAGGTGGGCACAACCCACCTGGGCGCACCTGGGCCCCCAGGCGTGCCCTGGTGGGTTGTGCCCCCCTCGGGGCACTCCCTAGGTGCTTCTCTAGCCCACTAGATGTCTTCTGGTCCAAAAAAATCTCCAAAAAGTTTTGCTGCATTTGGACTCCGTTTGATATTGATTTCCTGCGATGTAAAAAACAAGCAAAAAAACAGCAACTTGCACTGGGCACTCGGTTAATAGGTTAGTCCCCAAAAAAATATAAAGTTGCTATAAAATGATTTAATACATCTAAGAATGATAATATATTAGCATGAATACTTCATAAATTATAGATACGTTGGAAACATATCAGGCCCGTCACCTTTCCCGGCCCTCTCGGCAGCCGCAGCATCCCGGCAGTCAGCGCACGTTGTAGCTTCCTTGCCGGGGGCCTCGGCCTTAGCCTTCTTGCCAGTACTAAGTGTGGCCGATCCTTCGACGGTCATCACTGCCTTATCCTTGCGCCTCTTTTTGAACTTCTTATTCTTCTTCTTCTGACAGGTGGACTCATCGTCATCCTCCCTAGGGAGTTTTCTTCCCTCTTCCACCCGAGCACACTTGTCCACCAAGGTTTAAATCTCCTTCACAGTCTTGGGAAACTGCACATTCATCTTGGAACGTACCTGCGGTTGCGCACATTGGACTGGAAGGCAGCTATCACAGCTGCTGGGTGGATATTTGGGATATTTCTATGGACTCTGCTGAATCTCTGCAAATACTTGCGGAGAGTCTCTCCTTCTTTCTGTTGGAGAATCTGCATGTCGCTGGGCCACCCTGGTTCTTGATGGCCACTCGTGAAGGCGCCAATGAACTCATGGCACAGGTCAGCCCATGACGAAATAGAGTTCTCCGGGAGGTGCATCAGCCAAGACCTCACATTGGACTTGAGTGCCAAAGGGAAGTAGTTGGCAAATACCTTCTCATCTCTTTCCCCGGCAGCTTGAACAGCGATGGTGTAGATGCTCAAGAACTCTGCCAGGTTTAGCCTCCCATCGTACTTCTCGGGTACCTCTGGCTTGAACATGCGAGCGGATGGCCAACGGACTTGCCATAACTCATGAGTAAAGGCGGGGCACCCAGCCTCGAAAGGCAGGCACCCGCCATCCTCGAGCGCAGGCTCATCGACGTCGGGACCATCGCACCCATCGGTCTGGCGGTGGTTGTCGCAGCGTTGCTCGATGATGACATGCGTGCCTCCCCACCGCCTGTCCTCCGGGGCTCGTCGTTGGCTTGGACATGCTCGAGGGTCAGAAGAGGCCATCGAGACATTGTCGGGTTCTTGATTTTGTAGCACCCGCGCTGGCTGCCGTGGTGGGGACTGCACAGTGGGGGCAGCCCCTTCCGTACGGCTAGCGGCGCGAGCCACCGCCGTCGCTTAGGGAGGCCGCGGCGGGCTAACTCGCTGTGCGCCCCCAGCCTCGGCAAAGCCAATAAAACTCTAAATGGTGGCTCTCCATTCATCCATCTGATCGCCCGCTGGCGGGAACCTCAACAGCAGCTGGGCCCACGCCATGGCTTCCATAGCGGTGTTTGGCATCGGAGATGATGACGTAGATCGTACCGTCACCCAGCTTCTGACAATGCCGATGGCGACGCCGCCACGCCCTCGCTATTGCGAGCCAGCCACTTGGATGGCACGGTGACATGGTGAAGGCGCTTGAGGGCCAGTGGCTCCATCGGGCACAGTGGCCGGGTCAGCCCGCTCTGGGGAGGTGCGCGCGTTGCGGTCGCGCCCGTGGCAGGGGTGATACGTCTCCAACGTATCTATAATTTATGAAGTATTCATGCTGTTATTTTATCATTCTTGGATGTTTTACAATCATTTTATAGCAACCTTATATCATTTTTTGGGACTAACCTATTGACCCAGTGCCCAGTGCCAGTTGCTGTTTTTTGCTTGTTTTTACATCGCAGGAAATCAATACCAAGCAGAGTCCAAACGCAACAAAACTCCTCGGGGATTTTTTATGGACCAGAAGGAACCCAATGGGCCAGAGCTACACCTGGGGGTGCCTCGAGGGGCCACAACCCACAAGGGCGCGCCAGGCCCACCTAGCGCGCCCAGGTGGGTTGTGCCCACCTCGGTGGCCTCCCGCACCCCTTCTTTGCACTATACATTCCCAAATATTCCGAAACCCTTCGAGGTTAACCTAGATCAGAAGTTTCGCCGCCGCAGGCCTCTGTAGCCACCGAAAACCAATCTAGACCCTGGCACCCTGCCGGAGGGGCGAATCATCTCCGGTGGCCATCTTGATCATCCCGGCGGCCACCACGATGAGGAGGGAGTAGTCCACCCTCGGGGCTGAGGGTTTGTACCAGTAGCTATGTGTTTAATCTCTCTCTCTCTCGTGATCTATATCATGGGCTTTGTTAATATAGTCGGATCATATGATGTTTCTACCCTCTATACTCTTGTTATGATTAATTGAATCTTTACCCTTTGAAGTTTTGTCTTGTCGGATTGGATATTCAGAGATGAAAACACATGATATATGTCTTTGCGGTATGAATACTTGAGGTGACAATTGGGGTATCTTATCGATTCACTTGACATATGTTATGGCATTCAACTCGTGGATTCCCGCGGTGATATTGGGGTAATCTATGCATAGGGGTTGATGCACGTTTTTCTCCGATAGAAACTTCAGGGTCTCTTTATAGTTCTTTGTGTGGATTGAGTATTATTAATATGAATTTTCTTTGGTGTTATTCTAGTACGAACTCTAGGATAGATCGAACGGAAAAATAGCTTTGTGTTATTTTAGTACGAACTTTTGAATAGATCGAACGGAAAGAATAGCTTTGAGGTAGTCTCGTAACCTACAAGCAATATCTATGTTTTGTTCTCCGCTAATAGGAACTCAGGAGTGATTCTTTATTATACTTTGCAGGATAATCATATGATCCAACTATGTTAGCACTGTTGAGAGATTGCACTAGCGAAAGTACGGACCCTAGGCCTCTTTTTTAAGCATTGCAATACAGTTTTTGTGCCCGTTTACTATTTGCTACCTTGCTGTTTTATTTATTCGTATTATAAAAATATATTTCTACCATCAATATTACACTTTTATCACCATCTCTTCGCCGAACTAGTGCACCTATACAATTTGCCATTGTATTGGGTGTGTTGGGGATACAAGATATTTCTTGTATTTGGTTGCAGGGTCATTGAGAGAGACCATCTTCATCCTACACCTCTCACGGATTGATAAACCTTAGGTCATCCACTTGAGGGAAAATTACTACTATCCTACAAAACTCTGCGCTTGGAGGCCCAACACGTGTCTACAAGAATAAAGTTGCGTAGTAGACATCAAGCTCTTTTCTGGTGCCGTTGTCGGGGAGGTGAGTGCTTGAAGGTATATCTTTAGATCTTGCAATTGAATCTTTTAGTTTCTTGTTTTATCACTAGTTTGGTTTATAAAAGAAAACTACATAAAAAATGGAATTTAGGTTGCATCATATTATTGATCATCTTTATAATATCTTTCTTGAAAATGATGGTTCGAAAAATTGTGCTCAATTGTTACAAGAAGAAGTCAATGAAATGCTTGGCACAAAATATTTGAATGATGAGCATGGTTGCAATGTTGTTAATATAAATTCTTTGAATATCGAAAATGTTAATGTTGATTGCACAAGTCATGACAAAAATGTTTCTTATAAGCATGTCACTTTTTGCAGAGTGAATTGGGAGTGCAATTGTGCACCAAACATGGAAGATAGATTTTATAAGAAGCACAAATATTTAGACACGAGAAAGTTGCAAGAGAGGCTAGATGATTGTGCTGAAAGATTCAATTTTTTCGCCATCCTTATGAACTTTGCAATGAACATGGTCATTTAAATCTCCAATGCAAATTTTTTCATGATCAAATCGTGTCCAAACATTGTGATAACTTGATTACCCTTGAGCATCATAAAGTGCTTAGTCTTCTTTTGGGGTATGAAGAAATGAAACGTATAACTAAGAGTATTCCAAAATTTAATCTCGAGAGATTTCTTGATTTTGATCTAGAGGAAATTTATATGTTTTGTGCGGTAAATTGCATTGAGAATCCTTATATTGCCAATTATCTAAAGTCAAGAGAACAAATAGAATATGAAGAGAGTACTAATGAAAGGGAAAATATTTACCAAAACCGTCCTAGTGTTTATTATGATGAAATCAGGTAACGAGGAGGAGCTTCCTATCCAACCAATCTCATCAATAAGAATCTTGAAAAGATTAATTAAATCCACACATGATGTGGTGAAGAAGAAGAAGAAAAGAAGAAAGAAGAGAGGTAAAAAGGTATCTCTCCCAAATAATGTTGCTCCTATTATTTTCGTGCATCATGAAAATGAATCAAAAATAATTGTGGAAGATAATGCACTTGATGATGATATTGCTTCTATATCTTATGGCACAATGACCGAGAGCATTATTTATGATGATTTTGTTATGCATATTGCTTGTTGTGATGATTATGATTGGAAAGATAATGATACTTCTTATAATACTGAATTTTTTTTGGCACCAACTTGAAAAAATTATGTTGATAGCAATTTTTATACCGTTGGTGCCATTCATACTATTAATGATGAGAATGATTATGCTTATGATATGTCAAGCCACAAGCTTGGGGATGCTATGTTTGATGAGAATGACATGTTTGAGAATTTATTTGCTGCAATTAGTGTTTGTCCCAAGCTTGAGATGATATGTTTAATGAAGATGATCTTTTTAGTCCCCCTACTTTGAATGATCAAACCTATCCTATATATTTAAGAAGTTCACCCCCACTACTTGATTTATCTCAACATGCAACATAGACACATCAGCATCCAATCACATGCAGCCACGTCACACCTTATGGAGTCCCACTCAAGCCCACCTCACCAAATATTTTCCCTGAAAGAAAGGAAAAAAATCTTTCCTAATCGTTCCCCACTGCCCACGCCCGAAGAATCTCCATCGTGAAATTCGTGATTTTTGTACTCGGGCTCCTCCGCCCGGCAGCGACTATGCGCACGCCGCGACGTGGAACCGAACGCCTCGGACCGAGAGAGGCCGTCCCCGCCCCAGTACGAGCAGGTCACCGGTCTACCACCGCCCCCTCCCCCTGCTTCCTCGCAGCCGCCATGGCCTGAAGCGGGCATCCCCGAGCAGCGCCTCCCCTCCGGCCCCTCCTCGCGCTGCCGGCCTCGGGCCGGACGAGGCCGTCCCCGCCGCGGCCGTCTCCGCTCTAGTGGGATTAGCTCAGAGGTGTACCTCGCCGGTCTCATCCGCCTCCTTGCCGTACCTATCAATGCCCCAAGCCGGTGAGCATGTCTCCTTATTGTGATTGGGTTGGTCTATTCTTCCCAAAGACGGTGAACTACAGACGCAACAATTTATGAAGTATTCGTGTTGTTATTTTATCATTCTTGGATGTTTTAGAATCATTTTATAGCAACTTTATATCATTTCTTGGGACTAACCTATTGATCCAGTGCCTAGTGCCAGTTGTTGTTTTTTGCTTGTTGTTTACATCGCAGGAAATCAATACCAAACGGAGTCCAAACGCAACGGAACTCCACGGGGATTTTTTATGGACCAGGAGGAACCCAATGGGCCAGAGCTGCACCTGGGGGTGCCCCGATGGGGGCACAACCCACCAGGGCGCGCCAGGCCCACCTGGCGCGGCCAGGTGGGTTCTGCCCACCTCGGTGGCCTCCCGCACCCCTTCTTTGCACTATAAATTCCCAAATATTTTGAAACCCTTCGGGGTTAACCTAGATCAGAAGTTCGGCCGCCGCATGCCTCTATAGCCACCGAAAACCAATCTAGACCCTTTTTGGCACCCTGCCGGAGGGGGGAATCATCTCCGGTGGCCATCTTGATCATCCCGGCGGCCACCATGATGAGGAGGGAGTAGTCCACCCTCGGGGCTGAGGGTTTGTACCAGTAGCTATGTGTTTAATCTCTCTCTCTCTCTCGTGATCTATATCATGGGCTTTGTTAATATAGTCGGATCATATGATGTTTCTACCCTCTATACTCTTGTTATGATTAATTGAATCTTTACCCCTTGAAGTTTTGTCTTGTCGGATTGAATATTCAGAGATGAAAACACATGATATATGTCTTGCGGTATGAATACTTGAGGCGACAATTGGGGTATCTTATCGATTCAATTGACATATGTTATGGCATTCAACTCGTGGATTCCCGCGGTGATATTGGGGTAACCTATGCATAGGGGTTGATGCATGTTTTTCTCTAGTAGAAACTTCGGGGTCTCTTTATAGTACTTTGTGTGGATTGAATATTATTAATATGAATTTGCTTTGGTGTTATTCTAGTACGAACTCTAGGATAGATCGAACGAAAAAATAGCTTTGTGTTATTTTAGTACGAACTCTTGAATAGACCGAACGGAAAGAATAGCTTTGAGGTAGTCTCGTAACCTACAAGCAATATTTATCTTTTGTTCTCCACTAATAGGAACTCAGGAGTGATTCTTTATTACACTTTGAGGGATAATCATATGATCCAACTATGTTACCACTGTTGAGAGATTGCACTAGCGAAAATACGGACCCTAGGCCTCTTTTTTAAGCATTGCAATACCGTTTTTGTGCCCGTTTCCTATTTGCTACCTTGCTGTTTTTATTTATTCAGATTATAAAAATATATTTCTAGCATCAATATTACACTTTTATCACCATCTCTTCGCCGAACTAGTGCACCTATACAATTTTCCATTGTATTGGGTGTGTTGGGGACACAAGAGATTTCTTGTATTTGGTTGCAGGGTCATTTGAGAGAGACCATCTTCATCCTACACCTCTCACGGATTGGTAAACCCTAGGTCATCCACTTGAGGGAAAATTGCTACTGTCCTACAAAACTCTGCGCTTGGAGGCCCAACACGTGTCTACAAGAATAAAGTTGCGTAGTAGACATCAGGGGACGGTCGGAGGGCGGCGATTCACCCTAGATCGGTACAGATGGAATAACCCCTTCGTCCGTACCTCGCGGAGCATGACCACTGGGATGTTGCTGATGCTGCTCTCCTCCGGTGCCTCCCGCTCCTGTTTCGGCCATGGGGGAAGGGGTGACAACGCCACCTGCGCCCACATCCTCGCGCGTCTTCGCATTCCCCATGGCGTCAACAGCCACGGGCGGCCGAGCCTTCGAGGTGGACGGGTGAGCTGCGGCATCGGACATCTTCTTGGGCGCCATAGTCGATGGAGTCGCCGACGATGAAAACGGCGATGAAGATGACCCACTTCTGACGCTCTTGGTTTCATGCAAGTGATCCCCCTACCTGGCGCGCCAAAGATGTCGTGGGAAACCACGACCACCTATGGGGCCATGAGCCCCTTTCTGGTTCGGTGGGGGGATGACACGTTGCACAAAGAGCGGAGGAGCGTGAAACAGCACGGCAGAGATCACACAGGCAGTTTTAACCCAGGTCCGGGCCGCCACGAGGCGTAAAACCCTACTCCTGCTTTGGTGGATTGATGGTGGACTGTGGTGGGAAATGCAACACTCTTGCCCGGCAGGGTTGCCTCGGGACGAGAACGGCTACGCGCGTATGAGTCTACAAGGGTTTGAATCCTTCCTATGGTTGCCATGGGCCTCCTTTTATAGATCAAGGGGTTACCATAGTGGCAAATCAGTCATTATGCATTGATTAGATAGCAAACGGTGCTATCATACCTAACTCTGCAGGCTGACAGAGTGCATTAAATGCGCCGCTCAACATCACATCATAGCTTGCTCGGCAGGCCCTGCCGGGCTGTTCTGCCAGCTTCGCACCTGCTTGCTTGACACGTCTCAGGATGGGTGTCATATGGAGGTGTTTGTTGTAGGAAGTGGCCGCCATGTGGCATATAGCAGCCACTTAGTCACTTTGGAGCTTGACACCGCACTGATCAACGACATGCGTCGTGGTGAGGTGGTGCAGTGGAGTGGCTTGCCTTCGCTAGCCCCGGCAGGCCTGCCGGGATGATCCGAAGGCTTGCTTCCAAGGGTAACCTCATCCTCGCTAGGCTCGCCTGCCCTGCAGGGGAGGTTTTTTTCCTTTAGCAGTATCTAGCTTCTCTGGCTAGTCTTGGTCTCTTTGTGCTAGACTTGGATCCTTCAAGGGAATTGATCCATCATGCTTGGGTTGATTGTACTGTCGTAATCTTGTCTTTGTGCCTGTGCACAGTCCGAGCAACAGACCCAGTGTTTGTTGCACCGACAGTTATTGACCGGAGAGGTGTCTTGGTCATGTCTGCATAGTTCTCAAACCCATAGGGTCCGCACGCTTAACGTTCGTTGGCGATATAGTGTTATATGAGTTATATGATCTGGTGACCGAATGTTTCGGAGTCCCGGATGAGATCACGAACATGTCGAGGAGTCCCAAAATGTCGAGAGGTAAAGATTGGTATATAGGACGATGGTATTCGGACACCGAAAGTGTTTCGGAGAAAACCGGATAGTCATCGGAGTATCGGAGGGGGTACCGGTCATCCTCGGGAGGGTATTGGGCCGATTGGGCCATAAGAGAGGAGCACACCAGCCCACAAGGGGCTGGCACGCCCCCCATGGCAATCGCCCAAGTGGGGAATGGAAAGGGGGAGGATTCGGCCTCCCCTTCCTTCTCTCTTCCCCCTTTCCTTTCTTCTCCGGCAAATAAGAAAAGGGGGCACCACTTGGGGAGGACCCCAAGTAGGATTCTGCCTACTTGGGGTGCCCTCCTGGCTGCTCCCTCCTCCCCCCACCTATATATATGTGGGAGGGGCGCCTAGCACACCCCAGACAATTGCCTAGCCGTGTGCGGCGCCCCCCTCCAACGTTTACACCCTCGGTCATATTTTCGTAGTGCTTAGGCGAAGCCCAGCGGAGATCACTTCACCATCACCGTCACCACGCCGTCGTGTTTCCGGAACTCATCCATTACCTCACCGTCTTGCTGGATCAAGACGGCGGAGGACGTCATTGAGCTGAACGTGTGCTGAACGCAGAGGTGTCGTACGTTCGGTGCTCGATCGGTTGGAACGCAAAGAAGTTTGACTACATCAACCTCGTTGTCAAATGCTTCCGCTTACGGTCTACGAGGGTACGTAGACACACTCTCCCCTCTCGTTGCTATGCATCTCCTTGATAGATCTTGCGTGTGCGTAGAATTTTTTTTGTTTTCCATGCAACGTTCCCCAACAGGTTCCCCAATGACCCAGGGTCATTTCAGACAAATCATGTCGTGTTGCCCCCTAGCTATAAATAGCCACCCCCTTCCCCCATAAATTGGTGGCTGCTCAGAGTTAGTGCACGGATTTTGTCGTTTGAGAGCAACCCACCTCCGAAGCCTTTGAGATATAATTCTTGCGAGGACAAAACCCAAAACACCCAAAGCCCAAAGAGCGTTTGGCATCACTGAAGTCTTTCTGTCCGCATGATCTCAAGACTTATTACACTTGAAGACTGTGATCTTCCAGTCACTTAGGCGTCGTGTTCTAAGGATCCAAGAGTCATTGTGGATCGCCGGTGAACGAAGTCTGTGAAGGCTTGGAAGTCTACCTTGAAGACTTACCTGAGTGATTGGGCGAGGACTAAGTGACCTTAGTTCAAGGGGAATAAGGTGAAGACATGGTCTTCTGAGTTCAATCTCAGCCTCCCTAACCAGACGTACAGTTGTCACAGCAACTGGAACTGGTCTACCAAATCCTTGTCCTCGTTAAGCAATTGGTCCTATCACTACACCCTATACTTACTGTTTAGCTTCGTGAAGTCATTGCCTGCCTGCTCTCATTGAATTCATTGTGTGAAGACATTCACCCCTGATTGCTTTCTTGGCATCATACTATCTTCCTATTCTGGTCTGTTCTACCAAGCTTCTATCTGTCTTTGTGCTTTCTTTGTATTGTTTCTTTGACTATGGCATGGCTAGTGTAGTTTATCTTCCGCTGCATCCCATTTAGGCGTTATTTGTCCGCCCGTCTTCAAAGACATTGTTTGTTTCAAAGACTTTCATAAAAATCACCTATTCACCCCCCTCTAGTCGATAACAAGCACTTTCAATTGGTATCAGAGCAAGGTGCTCCCTTGTTCTGTGTGATTCGGTTTAACCACCTAGAGTTTTAGTTATGTCGACTGCTGGGATAATCAAGGTCTCCGTTGCGTGCCCTGTCTTCCATGGCACTGATTACCCCTACTGGAAGAATAAGATGCGCATGCATCTTGAAGCCATTGATAACGACCTTTGGTATGACGTCAAGATTGGTGTTCGCAAAGTCGGTGAAGGCGTCACCGCTGCTGATGACAAAAGGTCTGCACAATTAGACTCAACTGCCAAGAATATCATCTACGGTCATTTGACCAAAGGACAGTATGGCCGTGTGAGTGCTCTGGAGTCTGCGAAGCTAGTCTGGGACAGGCTGTCTAAGGTCAACGAAGGCGTCTCAACACAAAGAGACTCAAGAATCGATATGCTTCACAATCTGTTAAACTGCATCAAGAGGCTTGACAATAAGAATGTCCATCTCACCTTCGACCGTCTTACTGATATCACAAATTAGCTTCGTGCACTTGGCGCCACTGAGATCACTAAACATGAAGTCATGAAGAAGCTATTGAGATCACTTGACAACTCATTTGACACCCTATCGCTAATGATCCAAGAACGTCCTGACTTCAAGGATCTTGACCCGTCGGACATACTTGAGAGGCTCAATACACATGAGTTCCAGCTATCTGAGAAGAGAGATATCTATGGTCCTAACTATGGTCGATCACGTGCTTTGAAGGCAAAGGCGGTTTCCTCATCTAAAGACTCTGACTGCAGTTCTAGTGATCCTGAAGATCTTGGCAAGGATCTCACAATGCTTGTGAGAAAATTCCAAAAGTTCTCCGAGTAGAATCGCTTCGGAAAGTCTTCAAAATCTAGCTCCAAGACTGTTGAGGCTTCCACTCGTGGCTACAAGAAGAGAACCTGCCACAAATTTAAGAAACCAAAAAATTACATTTCTGAATGCCCTCGATGGGAAAAGGAAGCCAAGAAAAAGAAGAAGAGCAAGGAATATGATTCTCATGAAAAGAAGAAGAAGAAATCCTCAAAGTCTTCTTCAAACTCTCACGAAAAGAGCAAGAAATATGACTCTTGCGAAAATAAAAAGAAGACGAAGAAGAGCAAGGACGAGGAGATCGACGTCGACGAGTGGAGGAGTGTCTTCCCCAACGACCCCAATGACGACATCGGCCCGGACCCGGCTCGCGGCACACCGTACCTGATGAGGAAGGATTGGCTCGACCTCCACTTCGACCAAAAGTAGTTTAGTTTAAATTTATGTTTTATGTTCGGTTATGCAAAACTATCTATGTTTATGTTTGAATGCATGCTGCTTTCGGTTGAACCTGCTTTGAACTTGATCAAATTGAAGTTTACAATGTTAAGTTTAGGGGACCGACTAGAAACGGCGAAAAATTACTGGAGTATATATATACTCCACTAAGGGGTTTGCTCCGTTAACTTTTAGGGGGTCGGCTAGAGATGGCCTTATGCCTTGTTTATTTCAGATATTCACAATTTGATGCTCTATATGCGCAACTATGTACTGTGTAGATTAATTTCATCAATAACAGTTTCAACAATACCACTATGAATTACGATATTTGGTTGCTGTTAAGGATATTGTCTACCATGGATATATTTGGTTGATGTTTAGCCTATTGTGCTTAACATGCCTTTGGATGTACTCACACATGACAATATTGGGAACAACTGTTGTTTTCCATCGAGGTTAGTTTCATCCCATTGCTTATATATACTCACTGTTCAGGATATTGGTAGCTGGTACCATATAGCCCGGGGGCTGATGAGGGATTAGTCGTCGAATCAGACATTTCACTGAATATATCTGTAACTCATTTATCGATAGGTTAACTAGATCCATATTTAATATATCTGAGGCTACATAGCAACATGAATTGTACTGAATGACTAAATATGCAATCCCCAGCTACATAGCAACAATGAAGAGTGTTACCTTAATGTTCTGATGATGTCTAGATATACATGTAATAAGATCTTATATAATGGGACGGAGGGAGTGTTGTACTACATCATTGTGCAATTTTTGTTTAGCTTCTAATATTAACTTGGTGCTTTTAGGTACATATGTCATTGCCAAAGATCCACGCTTCGATCCTTTCTGCATATGGGGCAATGAGATATTCATGAACCAGCATCAAGTGAGGAAACTGATAAAGATTGTTATTAAAATGGGTCAAAAGATATCAATCGAACTATTTGTTTACACTTTATGCAAGACAATCGTGAACTGCATGATGGTAAGTAAGGACTCTATAGCCTTCTTTTCACTGCCCATAATGAGTTGTGTTAGATGACAATGTCTGGATTTTTTCCTTTGCAGTGGTTCCCGAAGCAGTTTACTCAAGATTACCTCTCAAACTACATGATTGGCAGCCGGTGATGACCCAAAAGTATAGGGGATCAATTGTAGCTCTTTTCGATAAGTAAGAGTGTCGAACCCAACACGAGCAGAAGGAAATGACAAGTGGTTTTCAGCGAGGTAATGTCTGGAAGTGCTGAAATTGTAAGTAGTAGAGTAGTTTGATAGCAAGATAATTTGTAACGAGCAAGTAACGATAATAGTAGCAAAAGTGCAGCAAGGTAGCCCAATCCTTTTGAGGCAAATGACAGGCCAAGATGGTCTCTTATAATAAGCAAAGCGTTCTTGAGGGTACACGGGAATTTCATCTAGTCACTTTCATCACGTTGATTCGATTTGTGTTCGCTACTTTGATAATTTGATATGTGGGTGGACCGGTGCTTAGGTGCTATTCTTACTTGAACAAACCTCCTACTTATGATTAACCCTCCCGCAAGTATCCGCAACTACGAGAAAAGTATTAAGAATAAATTCTAACCATAGCATTAAACTTTTGGATCCAATCGGTCTCTTACGGAATAGCACATAAACTGGGGTTTAAGCTTCTGTCACACTTGCAACCCATCATCTAATTGCTACTCCACAATGCATTCCCTTAGGCCCAAATATGGTGAAGTGTCATGTAGTCGACGTTCACATGACACCACTAAGGGAATCACAACATACATACTATCAAAATATCGAAGACATATCAAGTTCACATGATTACTTGCAACATGATTTCTCCCGTGACCTCAAGAACAAAAGTAACTACTCACACATGATAATCATGCTCAAGATAAGAGGGGTATTAAATAGCATAATGGATCTGAACATATAATCTTTCACCAAATAAACCATATAGTAATCAACTACAAGATGTAATCAACACTACTAGTCACCCACAAGCACCAATCTATAGTTCCGATAACAAGATTGAACACAAGAGATGAACTAGGGTTTGAGATGAGATGGTGATGTTGAAGATGTTGATGGAGATAGCCCTCCCCAAGATGGGAGAGTTGTTGGTGATGATGATGCCGATGATTTCCCCCTCCGGGAGGGAAGTTCCCCTGGCGCAATCGCTCCGCCGGAGGACAAAAGTGCTCCTGCCCAAGTTCCGCCTCGAGATGGCGGCGCCCCATCCCGAAAGTCCTCCCCTTATTTTTTCTAGGTCAAAATGACTTATATACCAGAAGATGGGCACCGGAGGTGGGCCTGGGTGAGCACAACCCATCAGGGCGCGCCTGGGCTCCCTGTGGCGCCCAGGTGGGTTGTGCCCACCTGGTGGGCCTCCTCTGGTATTTATTTGCTCCAATATTCATCAAATATTCCATAAAAATTCTCCATGAAGTTTCAGCTTGTTTGGAGTTGTGCAGAATAAGTAGTCTGACGTAGCTTTTCCAGGTCGAGATTTCCAGGTGCCGGACTTCTCCCTCTTTGTGTGTACCTTGCAAATTGTGAGAGAAAAGGCATTAGAATTACTCCAAAAAGCATTATTACGCATAAAAACATCATAAATAACAGTATGAAAACATGATGCAAAATGGACATATCAACTCCCCCAGGCTTAGACCTCGCTTGTCCTCAAGCGAAAACCGAAATCGAAAAACATGTCCACATGCTTAGAGAGAGAGGTGTCGATAAAAACAAAATACGGACATAGAAGCATGATGTGAATTATTATAATGGCAACAAACTTAAACATAAGACTCTTATCATAGAACTTTTATCATAGACTACTCATGAATAAGTGACAATTCATCACACTATCGAAGTATAAAGCAAAAACTCTATTAGAAACCAACAAACTATGTTCTCAGTCAACTTTGCAACTACAATTCATCATCTTTTCAGGAAGGGTCACATGTCGGAGCCTTTAGGCAAGTCCACATACTCAACCATCACATAGTCTTTTATGATTGCTAACACTCACCGCATACCCATGAGCAAAACGTTTCAACCGGACACATAGAAAGATGGGGGCTTATAGTTTCGCCTCCCAATGTATTCACCTCAAGGGTGATGTCAACAATAATAACTCATGCTACCCATATTCAACTGGACATATGTGCCTAGATCTTTCCTCACCACTTGATGCTTGCTAAGGGAGAAAAATAAAAGGAATAGAGGGAAAAACTTTGACTCTTTGCATAAAAGTAAATACATAAAAGTAAAAGATAAGCCCTTCGCAGAGGGAAGCAGAGGTTGCCATGCACTTTTCTTTTTGTATGCTCAACCCCTTAGTGCAGAAGAACGTCACGTTGTATTGCTCCTTGTGATGGCAACCTTTATTATGCAGTCTGTCGCTTTTATTCTTTAACATCACAAGTTCGTACAACACTCAATTTTCTCTTACACTAAATGATCTCACACTTTTAGAAGCAATTTTTATTGCCTTATTGCACTGATGACAACTTACTTGAGGGATCTTGCTCAATCCCTAGGTAGGTATGGTGGACTCTTGAAAATAAGATTTGGGTTTAAGAGTTTTTGGATGCACAAGTAGTATCTCTACTTGGTGCGGAATTTTTGGCTAGCAAAGATAGGGGGCAAGCACCACATGTTGAAGGATCTATGACAATATAACTTCTATTTGAATATGAACAAACATAAATCATTAAGTTGTCTTCCTTGTCCAACGTCAACAATTTTGGCATATAATATTTTGATGGGGGCTCACAATCACAAAAGATTTCTAGGATAGTGTATTTATATGTGAATATTCTCTTCCCTTATTAATTCTTTCATGAGTACCATCATTGACTAATGCTATGTTTGTCAATCTCTAATAAAATTTTCTACTTATAATTTTCCTTATGTGGTGTCATCACCTACCATAAGATTAGCATATGATCTTCTTGATTTATTTCCTTTCTTTTTGTTTATTTCCTTTCTTTTTATTGCAACATGAAAGTAAAGAAAGAAAAAACTCAAACTAACTTTATTATATATCTCGCACACGATTACAAGGATATATCACTAGGCAAACTCTCTAAAAGAAAAGATCGAGCTAAACTTTCATTCATCTAAAGCAAAGATTGAACTAAAATAAGTAAAGGCAAAAGATAGTGGGGATGATACGATACCGGGGCACCTCCCCCAATCTTGGCGGAAGCCAAGGGGAGTGCCCATACCTGATACTCAATTTTCTTTTGGTGATGAAGAATATGGTGGTGGTGATGATGAAGTAGAGGGTTTGGCCTTCTTCCTCAGCTTACGCTTGAGGATAGAATTTTCCTCCTTCAATTCTCCGATCTCCTGTTCAAGCTCCAGTACCTTCTTGCATAAATCTTGCTTACTATCCTGCAAAAGGCGGAAGGGTATAAACTGAACCTTAGGCCTCTTTGGTTTGTTCGGGACGCTTGACTTCTTGAATTCCACATGCATGTCCCCAGGTTGAGGCAGCAGGGTTTCGTCTTCATCTGCTCGTCTCCTCCTTCTCCCTAGGATAATAGTCTTCCTCTTCCTTCATAGTCCAGCCATAGTGCTCCACATCCCCATAGGACTTGGGGTTTGAGATTAAATCAGCAGCATAACTCTCACCCTCGGAGTCTTGGGATGACATATTTTCAGATCTGACAGGAAAACAGCAAGAAAAGAAACCAGAAGATTTCTCCGCAATACGGTGGTCAATAGGTTCGGGGGGTAAAGATTTTTTATCTTGGGAAACAAGCAAACGGAAGAAAAACGGAGTACGGAAGGCTGTCGGTGTCAAAACCGGCGGATCTCGGCTAGGGGGTCCCGAACTATGCATCTAAGGTCGATGGTAATAGGAAACAGGGGACACGATGTTTACCCGGGTTCGGACCCTCTCTATGGAGGTAATACCCTACTTCCTGCTTGATTGATCTTGATGAATATGAGTCTTACAAGAGTTGATCTACCACGAGATCGTAATGGCTAAACCCTAGAAGTCTAGCATGTATGACTATGGTAATGAGTATCTCCCCCTCCGGACTAAGTCCTCTGGTTTATATAGATAACGGGAGGATCTAGGGTTACACAAGGTCGGTTAAAAAGGAAAAGAATCTACATATTTGGTCGCCAAGCTTGCCTTCCACGCCAAGGAGAGTCCCATCCGGACACGGGTGCGGTCTTCGGTCTTCGTATCTTCACAGCCCATCAGTCCGGCCCATGGCTAACAGGGCGGACGCCCGTGGACCCCTTAGTCCAGGACTCCCTCAGTAGCCCCCGAACCAGGCTTCAATGACGAGGTATTCGGTGCGCAGATTGTCTTCGGCATTGCAAGGCAGGTTCCTCCTCCGACGACTTCCAAGTAATGTATTCAGCTTTTAATTCAATGCCGCACCCCTCGGCTTCTGTGCATCTATGACTTCAGCTTCCACGTGTCGGGCGAATGCGGACGGTCAGGGTATTTTTTTGCAAATAACACCCCGGCCATGCAAGAAAGAGCGTCTATTTAAAGAGATTGGGTCTTAGATCCATTCGGCACCACGCGGAGAAAATCCTCAGAGATTGCCAGGAAAGACCATTCCAACATGGCTAGCATTCCCACCTCCTCCTCCCGTTCCGACCCAGAGAAAGGCGAGTGGGAGAGGTGTTCTGTGTCCCACAGTCAATTGGAGAAGTTGCAAATGCAGGGATTCCTCCCCCCTGTAGATCTGGTCCCTGTTCGAGCAGGGTTGGCTTCTTCGACGGCAAAACCCAGGCGGAGGATTTCCCCAATCCATCTGCTGGGGAACGAGTATGCTTCGTCCCCTATCTGCTGAGGGGTGTGGGATTTCCAATTCACCCATTCCTCCGAGGGCTTCTGGAGTATTATGGCCTCCAGCTGCACAATTTTACCCCAGCCTCCATCCTGCACATTGCGGGTTATGTCGCTTTATGCGAACTATTCCTGGGTTGTGAGGCCCATATTGATCTGTGGAGAAGGTTGTTTTGTCTTGTCCTGCGCAACCACGAGGGATCGATATTTGAAGTGGGCGGGACCAAAATCTGGCGCATTGCTGAGACCGGATACCTATCCGGCACACCGAAGAAAGCTTCCGAAGAGTGGACCACTGAATGGTTTTACATCGATGACATCGTACTTCCAGATCCGGTCCGGAGGGGTCTCCCCGAGTTTGCAAGTATTCCTCTGAAGAAATGCCATAGTTGGCGCCCTTGGAGCCTCGAGGAGGAAGATAGTGCGGAAGTCCGCTAGCTCTTGAGCAAGATCAGGATGCTTGCCCAGTCCAGATACACAATAGTCGAAGTGATGGCGACCTCCATAGTGCGGGGGGTCCAGCCACTTCAATATAGAGGACTTCCCATGTGGAACTACAATGGGGAAGATGACGCCTCCCGCTGTGGCAGGAAAGGTCCGGACACCCCTGCCGCCCTAGCCAAAATATTGGCCGAACTGTTCATGGGTGAGGAAGAGGAGTTCCTGCGCATCACGCACAGAGAAGGATATTCCATGTACAGTCCTCCTAGTTGGGTAAGCCCCCAACTATTCTGCTCTACTCATTCCACTCCCTGAGCTTCGTTCAATGAATATTAACCCGTCCATTTGTAACAACACTGATGAAAGATTTCCGAGGGGCTTCACAACCCCGCCCCGCAGCCCGAGGGCCACAATCGGGACCAAGGTAGTCAGAATCCCGATTCGACTGCTAGAATCCTACGACTTCACGACCCTACGGGAGCATGTCGATCCAAATCCCACTATGAATACGGATCAGGTAGAATCCATGTTGAGTCGTGATCCAAGTCATAGAATCCTGTACAAAACTGTACAATCCCAACTATGCTATGGACTACATCCGATTCTACTAACTTATCTAAGCCGTTTGTTTAGTTGTAGCAAAATAGTATGCCATCATCCAAACCCCTTTTCATATACCTCATGGACCTTTATTCCCCTCCTAAGGCCAAATGCTCAGCCGTAGACACCTTTGATCTAGCTCTTAGAAACCCTAGATCGAAATTGAGGATCAGGCTTGTCAACATATGGAATTGGCATGAAAAGGAGGATGCTTCAAGATTAATCGGAGAAGGAGAGAAATAACCTTCAAGGTTTAGCACAGTAGGTCAGATGGACAAGTGAACGACTATTCACGCACTCTAAAAGAACATAAGTAAATTTCGTGCATTGAAGGTTTAAATGTTCTATATATTTCGCTCTCATATATGTTCCATACATGCGAGCTAGATGGTAGGTTAGCCATAAAAAGAAGTGGAGTACAACTAGCATTGATGTGTATGTTCTTTGCTCCATATTTAGTGTCAAAACTCTATAGAACCCATATAAATTTCTTGTGTGCATACGAAATATCTTATTTGAGTAAATCTAGTAGAATCTTCGATTCCACGACTCGATCTTATGACTCGATTCTGTTTGAGGAAAACCGATCCGACTCCGAATCCCGACTCTGACTACCTTGATCGGGACCTTGACCCCGGATTCGAAGAGGATCCGGATATATTCATGGTGCTCGAGAATGGTGTGTTTTACCAGGCGAGCTACGACGGCACCGAAGTGGCCATCATCGCCGATTACCCTGGTCTTCTCCCTGCTTTGCACGTAAGTAGTCAGGAGACATCTCCCCCGAAAGGGTTACCTCATTCCGCCTCACCCACCGCACGGTCTCGTGCTTCGAAGGGGAGGCGTTCGACATACCGTGCTACTCCAGGAGCGACTCCGAAGAGAGCGGCTCCCGCACCGGGCAAGCCTTCAAAGAGGAAGGCAAACGAAGACACGGTTGAGCCCTCGTCAAAGAGGTATGGGTTTGCAAATATGGTTTTTTTAATAGTCGCATCCAACTATAACTTTCATGTTCGTCCCGTATTAGGAAAAGAGTCCGCCGGACTGTGTCCGGGGGTCCGGTCAGCAATACTCCCAATAGCCAGGATCCAGCCCCAGCCGAGGGGACGGGGGCCGATATGGGAGTGACGCCGGACTGTCCTTCGGCCGAGGGCTCGGAAAATATGTCCTTCACCAACTCGGAAGTGGAAAGTGCCATGAATCATCGACGCCGGAGGGCCATTTTACGAGACCCCAGCTTTTCGGAAGAGGCGTTTAATGCCTTCAGCTCGGCTGATGCACACATCTGAGCTGCTCGAGATGGGCTTGGCAAAGCCACAAAGTAGCATTTAAAAGATGTGCAGGTAAGTTTACTATGTCTCGGTATGATAACCGTATGCTAGTAGCTGCCGGATCTCGGGTTCCGGCAAAACCCTTAAGGTTCGAACTCTGGGGTGCGCGTGAAGTTCTTTCCCTCCTACCGATCCACACCCTAGCTCGCTAAGATCTCACGGACGAACTCGACGAACTCACAACACAGAGAAACACGAGGTTTATACTGGTTCGGGCCACCGTTGTGGTGTAATACCCTACTCAAGTGTGTGGTGGTGGATTGCCTCTTGGGCTGATGATGAATAGTATAAGGGGAAGAACAGCCTCCTGAGGTTGAGGTGTTCTTGTGCTTGGTGAACTTGTGCGGTGAGAGCGTGACTTCTCCCTCACTGTGGTGGCTAGATCTACTTATATAGGCCCTGGTCCTCTCCCCAAATATTGAGCGGGAAGGGAGCCAACAACGGCGGGAAAATTTGAAAGGGGACATCTAGTACAAGCTATCCTGACAAAAGCGGTCTTCGCCTGCAAAAGGCTCTGGTGATGACGCCGTCTTGGGCTCCATGGTGACCTCCGTCTTGCCATCCTGCTGGTCTTGGTCTCGTTGCAACGATATGGAAACCTTTGTCTGATGCCTCGGTACTCCACGCCTGTGCCTCCTTCTTTAGCACCAAAGAGGAAACAAGGACGCTGCGCACGCTGGCGCCTGCCTGGTGTCGATCGTCATGGCTCACATCACGAGAGCCTTGTGAGGTTTGCCCCACCTTGATATCTCCGCTCCTCGTGAGCCTGCCTAGCTAGGCCGCTCCTGAGGAGGTCTTGCGTCGTCCGCCTCACGAGGCTTGGCCCCTCGCGAGGGTCTTGAATGCTTTGTTGATGAAGATGGGCCGTACATGCCCGCTAGCATGGCCACGCCGTGGGCCGCAGGCAGGCAAGTCTGGGGACCCTCGTTCCCAGAACGCCGACAGTAGCCCCCGGGCCCAAGGTGCGCTCGGGCTTGGCTTCGAGGCGGAGCCAAGGGTCATGTACGGAGCGCCGCGGGCCTCAAAAGCCTGCGGCCTCGGTTGACGCGTGGCGGTTGATTGGACGTGGGCGTCTCCACTTCCCCACGCTGCCTCGGCAACTGCTCGACTTGACAAGTCCCTGCGACATGCAAGAAAAACCATCATTACCTGTGATCGTGGGAGGCGCCGGTTGGCCTCCTTCCGCTATAAATGGGGAGGGAGGGGCCGAGCCCCCGTCGCCCATCTCTTCCCGGTTCACTTGCTTCTTCCTCCTTGCTTCTCCGCTTGCAACAATGGCACCCATCCGAAGGTTTTCTGCGGACAAGAAAAGAAAGGCTGCCCGCGACGATCCAAGGCCGCTCCCGCCGAAGAAGAGGACGGTCCATCGCCGCGACGAAATGGCGATGCAGGTGGTGACGAGGCCTTGGTGTGAGCCGCCTCCCCCTGGGTATCCGCTTCCTGTGTATGCCTGAGTCGAGGGCTCAGGAGGGCGGAGCGACGAGCGGCGCCGCCCGCGCCTCGCCGGTGGTTGCCGGGCGGCGGCAACGCGTGCAGTCGCTCCCGGAGTCCACGCTGCGGACTCCTCGCGCAAGCTCGTGCTATGGGCGCTGATGCCCCCAAGATCTTGGATCCGCTTCCCGCAGTTCTTCTCCGACGTGATGCCGCCGAGAGGGCCCCTCGAGCTTTGGTTGCAGCACGCCGACTGCGACGCTCCAGCGACCGGAGCAGAGATCAAAGCGGTCCCCACCGGCAAGATCTTCATGACCCGCGGCTGGGGCGAGGTCGCGTGTGTTTGCCGTGCGAGGGGTGCCCTTGCGATCCACTTCAAGTACGACGGCGCCACCACACTCTTCTTCAAGGTCTTCGATGCGGAGGGCCGCCGCCTGGAGTGTTGCCCTGGAGGGAAGCACCAGGCTGACGCGCGCTCCGCTCGTGGCTTCTCTAGCAGCAGCAACCCCTGGGAATCCAGTAGCTCTCCTGAGCCTTACGAGACTCCGGAGACGAGCGACGACAGCTACGTGCCCCCGAGCTCTCGCCGGGCTCGGAACAAGGCCGCGGCGTCCAGCCGCCGCCGCCGCCGATCTGGATGAGGTTGGCATCGGCCTCCCGTGGCCCACTGTTGATGATGGCGTCCGCCATGGGGGGTGTAGATAGGATTCCTCTTAGTTCTCGTTTCCGTTTCCTTCGGAGGATCATGAGGAACCCTGTGGGGGCGTGTAAGGATCCGTGATGCCCTTTTGTGTATATCTTCCTTTATTATGAAAGTTTGCGAGCGCATGTCCTGTCAAGGCTCGGTCTCCCCTTTCCAACTCCGCGATAGCTTGTTGCTCTACGCTGACAGGTCCCAGTCCCCAGGCAGGCTACAGCCGTCGCTGGTATGCCAGCTCGCGTGCCGTGGCCAAGGCCAGGAGGTGTGCGGCCCGAGGTCCGGTAACAGCCCCTGAGGCGTGATGCTCAGGAGGTCCCCTTTAGCGCTCAAGCAGCTACGGCAAGGTAAGAAAGGGAGGCGATGTGGCCGCGGCAGAGCTGCGATGACCGCGACCCTAAGGTTCCAACGATTAGCCGATCCGAGCACGAGACTTATCTCAGTGGCGCGGGGTCCATTCTTCGCGATGCGCCAGGCCTGTGCGCAGATCCCCGCAGCATAGCTAGGTTAGGCCCGCACGAGTCTTCCCCTCCCCATGCTCTCCTTAGTGCTCTACGTCCTTAGGTCCCAGCCCTCGACTGAGCTCAGCCGCCGCTGGTATGCCAGGTCGCGATGCCGTGGTCAAGGCCAGGGGGTGAGGGTTGGAGAGCCAGTAAGAGCTCCTGAGTCGCGATGCTCAGGAGCCCCCCTTTTAACGCGCAAGCGAATTGCCCGAAGGAAAAGGAAGCTCGGGGTGCCGCCCGCTGTCTTCTTCATGAGGTTCCTGTAATCCATCACAAAGGGAGACACGGTTTTGCTGTTATGGTTGCCAGCCTGCCGCTGGTCGCTTGATGAGGAGACGGATGCACTGAGGGCCTGGTGAGGTGACGTGCGCGAGGCGTTCCGTGATCCAGAGCTCGACCGCTCAGGTTTGTCGACGTGGCAGGGACGGACCCATGGACCAGCGCCGTGCCAGTGTGAGGAGGCCCCGTGAGGGCGACGACCGAGCACGTAGCAATCAGGCAGGTTAAGCATGGAAGGAAAACCAGCTTAAGTAAATGCAGAAAGATACATGCCACTGGGTCAGGCCCGAGCGGCTTGGGTATGATGCAGCCCGAGGGGCGCCCCCAACAAGGTAAGCAAAAGACATAAGCAAACAGGATACATGCCACAGGGACGGACCCACGCGGCCTGGGAATAATGGAGCCCAAGGGGCGCTCCCAGCAAAATGAACTTGGAAAATGTCACATGGTTCTGTCGACGAAGAAGAGTTGGTGCAGCTGAAGGCGTGCGTCGAAGGAATGGCTGCTCACGAGCCACTAGGGCCCTGAGCCTCGGGAGGCTCTGGGGGCTCAGGTGGTTCCCTGAGGACCATCTCCATCTCCGCCAGGACGGCGTGGTACCTGGCCTCCTGAGCCGCCAGGACACGCCCCATGTCGCGCTGATAGGCTGACGCCACGCTCGGCAAGCTGAAGGGCATACGAACGTAGCTGTGTGGTGGGCCCTCGCAACGGCCCACACACGAAGGCCAGAAAAGCTCCTAAGATGCGGCCCTGTTGAGCCCTGGGACGTCGATGCAGACGCGCAGCCCGGCATCCTTGCCTGGATGGGGAGCTGCGCCTCGTGAGAGGCGGTCGCCGCTCATGGCCCTTGCGTCTTGCAGTTCCTGAGTGGTCTTGGTGATGAACTCCTGAGTGGTGGGCACTCCTTGCCCTGTGTTCTCCTGAGGGAAACGTGCCACGAAGCACGCCTCCAAGTGGTGCCCAAGCGCCTCCCTCGTGATGTGGGCAAGGTCCGAGGCCTTCTAGAAGAAAGCCCCCGAGCCCTGCCCGAGGAGGGCGCCGGGCGTGCCTTCCTATGCGATGAAGGGAGGCGCCCCTGGAGCGGGCGCTGATCCTGACGAGGCTCCAGCTGCGTCGCCATCCTCCTGAGATCCTGCACGGCGCAACTGCTTCTTCTTGGGGATGGCCTCCGGAGGGCCCTCACTTCTGTTGTCGGGGTCGTCGATTGCTGCATCTTGGAAGGCGCGCTCGATGGAGCACACCGCATCTCTTTCTTCACATGGGACCGTGATGATTCCGCCACTTCCTGGCATCTTGAGGACGTTGTAGCCGTGGTGGGTGACGGCCATGAACTTGGCCAGGGCTGGATACCCGAGGATGGCATTGTACGGCAGACGGATGTGGGCGACGTCGAAGTCGATGAGCTCGGTGCGGTAGTTCTTGCGTTCCCCGAAGGTGACAGGGGGGTGGACCTGCCCAATCGGTGTGGTGGAACCGTCGGTCACCCCTGAGAAAGGCTTGGTAGGCTGAAGTTGCTCGTATGGCACTTGGAGGTTGTCGAATGTGTCGATGGACAGGACATTGAGTCCGGCGCCGCCGTCAATGAGGGTCTTGGTAACTTGCACGTTGCTGATGACTGGGGAACAAAGCATCGGGAGGGCGCCAGCTGTGGCTGCACACTTGAGCTGATCTGCCGAGTTGAAGGTGATGGCGCACTGGGACCACTTGAGCGGGCGCGTGGCCTCGAGCTTGGGGAGGACTGCATTCACTTCACGAGCAAACTATTTGAAGATGCGCTGCGAGGCTGGGGCCTGAGCTCCGCCCAAGATACAGGCAATTGCACGCGGCTCCTGGAAGCCCCCAGCCCCCTCGTCTTGGTGGTGATCGTTGTTCCTCCTTGGCGGTGGCGGCAGCAGGGGAAGGCCGGCACTGCCCTGAGGGCGGTCCTCGCGAGGCTGGTCTCTCCAGGCGCCCTCGCGAGGATGATCCTGCCAGTGGTCCTCACGAGGACGGTCACGCCACTCCTGGCATGGGCCACGGTCATCCCAGCGTCCACCACCACGGCCGTAGCCACGGTCGCTCCGTTCGGGGCGTCGACCGAAGCGTCCCTCGTGGATGGCTCTGAGCTCTTGACAGTCACTGGTGTTGTAGGTGTTCAGGTTGTGGAAGGCGCAGAACGGCCGGCTGTTCTTGGATGACTCAGGCTGATCTCTGCCCCGCTTGGTGTCGGGCTCCGCTGCGAGCACGGCCGCTTCCTTGCGCTTCACGTCCTTGGCCTTGGCCTTCTTTTCCTCTGCACCCGCAGCTGGTAGCTCGAGGAGGGAAAGGCGCCCCTCCTCAGCTCTTGCGCACTTGGTTGCCAGGTTGAACAACTCCTAAGACATGCACAGCTCCTCGTGGATAGCAAGCTCCTCCTTCATCTTGATGTCGCGGACGCCGCCAGAGAACGCGGAGATGATGGCCTCGTCCGTGACCTTGGGGATCTTGAGGCGAGTGTTGTTGAAGCGCTGGATGTACTTCTGGAGGGTCTCTCCTGGTTGTTGCTTGATGCAGCGCAGGTCACCCGCGGCCGGCGGGCGGTCGCGCGTGCCCTGGAAGTTGGCGATGAAGCGGTCGCGTATCTCATCCCAGGAGGAAATGGAGCTGTGTGGCAGGTTCAGGAGCCACGAACGGGCGCCGTCTTTGAGTGCCATAGGGAACCAGTTCGCCATGACTTTCTCGTCACCGCTGGCTGCTTCGATGCTCAGCTCGTAGAGCTGCAGGAACTCCGCAGGGTCGGCGGTGCCGTCGTAGCGAGGGGGCAGATCCGGCTTGAACTTGCCTGGCCAGGCGACGCTACGCAGCTCGGGGGTGAAGGCGCGGCAGCTGGCCGTGGTTGCCGGGGCCCGTCTTGGAGGTGGCGCTTGATCTTGACGAGGCCCGCATGCCGCTACCGCAGGTAGCGGGCGGTCTTGGCGAGGTGGCGTGGGGAGCGCAGGTGCAGCTTCTCGCGGCAGACGGATTTCTTGGCAGCTCCTCTCTTCGTATGCGGGCACCGGGTATGGTGGATCGCGCCATGGGGCCGCGCGCCTTGGCGCCAAGGCATAGTCTTGGGGCAGAGGTGGTGGAGGCGCGCCATGGGCCACGTCACCCGTGGCTGGCGGAGGGTGAGACAGAGAGAGGGATGGCGCCGGGGAGCCCCCTGCGGCGCGGACGAGCTCGGAGACGCGGTCGAGCCAGTCCTCATAGAGGTCGTCGACTGGGCGGTAGCGCAGGAGCTCGTTTGCCACGAGGAGTGTGGCCCGCGCATCCATGGGAGCGCGGCGTGCATGAGGCGAAGAACTGGCCGGGGTCAGCGATGGAGTGGCGGTGCGGCCGTCCTGCCGCACCGATGGGTGCAGCGAGGACGCTTGCTGCTCGTTCCCCACCGGACCGGTGGCGGCGTTGGTGGCGGGAGACAGGTAACAACGAGGTGGCCCGCCGACGGGAGCTGTCTGAGCAACGCGGGCGGTGAGGGCAGCCCGGCGCTCAGCTCGAGCGCGACGAGCGTCCACCATGGAAACGACGGAGCGACGGATCGACGAAAGGGAAGCTATGGCGCACCCCTACGTGGCACGCCAAATGGCGGATCTCGGGTTCCGGCAAAACCCTTAAGGTTCAAACTCTGGGGTGCGCGCGAAGTTCTTTCCTTCCTACCGATCCACGCCCTAGCTCGCTGAGATCTCATGGACGAACTCACAACACAGAGAGACATGAGGTTTATACTGGTTTGGGCCACCATTGTGGTGTAATACCCTACTCCAGTGTGTGGTGGTGATTGCCTCTTGGGCTGATGATGAACAGTACAAGGGGAAGAACAACCTCCTGAGGTTGAGGTGTTCTTGTGCTTGGTGAACTTGTGCGGTGAGAGCGCGACTTCTTCCTCACTGTGGTGGCTAGCTCTACATATATAGGCCCTGGTCCTCTCCCCAAATATTGAGCGGGAAGGGAGCCAACAACGGCGGGAAAATTTGAAAGGGGACAGCTAGAACAAGCTATCCTGACAAAAGCGGTCTTCGCCTGCAAAAGGCTCTGGTGATGACGCCGTCTTGGGCTCCATGGTGACCTCCGTCTTGCCGTCCTGCTGGTCTTGGTCTCACTGCACCGATATGGAAACCTTTGTCTAATGCCTCGGTACTCCGCGCATGCGCCTGCTTCTTTAGCACCAAAGAGGAAACAAGGACGCTGCGCGCGCTGGCGCCCGCCTGGTGTCGATCGTCATGGCTCACGTCACGAGAGCCTCGTGAGGTTTGCCCCACCTTGATATCTCCGCTCCTCGTGAGCCTGCCTGGCTAGGCCGCTCCTGAGGAGGTCTTGCGTCATCCTCCTCGCGAGGCTTGTGGCGCAGATAGTGTTTGCCTTCATTGTTTCTTCCTCGCCTTGCTCCAGATCCCCTTTCTCGCTCCTCGCTACCTCCACCTCCAGATATGCTACAATCTCGCTCCGCATCTGTGACCCATGGCGCCGCGCAAGGTCAAGACTTCCTCGGCGCCGGCTTGGAGAGGTCGCTGGCCACCGACGAGGACGGCCCCGCCCATCTGCTTCCTCTCTTGGTGAAGGCTCTCGAGGAAGTCGTTGATGGTGTCGGTCCCATGGCGGAGGCAGAAGCTCGCGTCCTGTCTTCAGCTGCATTGACTCGCGTCTTCAGCCATCTGCACCTCCGCGACCCCAACGCTTGTCTTGACGAGCTGCTGGAGCCTGTGGCTGACGATCAATGCGCAGCCGCCACCCCAGCTGTACAAGGTCAAGTGGAGGCCTTGCTGAAGAAGTTCCGCGGCTTTGTCTCCGCTCGTCTGTCCGGTGATGCCGCCGATCCTGCGGCTGGTGGTGGAGGTGAAGACGATGTCACCCACAGAGGAGCACCTTCTGCAGGCGATGGTGGTGTCCAGGGGTGACATATGGCTACTCTCCTGTTTCGTTCCTGTCGCGAGGCGGACGACGCAAGACCTCCTCAGGAGCAGCCTAGCCAGGCAGGCTCATGAGGAGCAGAGATATCAAGGTGGGGCAAACCTCACGAGGCTCTCGTGACGTGAGCCATGACGATCGACACCAGGCGGGCGCCAGCGCGCGCAACGTCCTTGTTTCCTCTTTGGTGCTAAAGAAGCAGGCGCAGGCGCGGAGTACCGAGGCACCAAACAAAGGTTTCCATATCGGTGCAACGAGACCAAGACCAGCAGGACGGCAAGACGGAGGTCACCATGGAGCCCAATATGGCGTCATCACCAGAGCCTTTTGCAGGCGAAGACCGCTTTTGTCAGGATAGCTTGTACTAGTTGTCCCCTTTCAAATTTGCCCGCCGTTGTTGGCTCCCTTCCCGCTCAATATTTGGGGAGAGGACCAGGGCCTATATATGTAGAGCTAGCCACCACAGTGAGGAAGAAGTCGCGCTCTCACCGCACAAGTTCACCAAGCACAAGAACACCTCAACCTCAGGAGGCTGTTCTTCCCCTTGTACTGTTCATCATCAGCCCAAGAGGCAATCCACCACCACACACTGGAGTAGGGTATTATACCACAACGGTGGCCCAAACCAGTATAAATCTCGTGTCTCTCTGTGTTGTGAGTTCGTCGAGTTCGTCCGTGAGATCTTAGCGAGCTAGGGTGTGGATCGGTAGGAGGGAAAGAACTTCGCGCGTACCCCAGAGTTCGAACCTTAAGGGTTTTGCCGGAACCCGATATCCGACAGTAGCCCCCGAGACTTAAAGTAGTTGGAACAATTGATTTGAGGATCGCTGCATAATCAGGTTCTGTCAGAGAAAAACGACGTGCTAGCCCAAGAGCTAGAAAAGTGCCGGACGCAGTTAAACGCAGTGACCGCCGAACTGAAAAAATCCAAGGCGGTGTCTTTCGATAATATTTCCCTCCATCGAGAAACAGTTATTGTATAGCGACCGTGTTAACACTGCGACTTTATCTCATAACAGGATCATCGGATCAACTCGAGGAAAAAGAGTCGAAAAGACTGCATGTCGCTGGTGAGCGGGTTTTGACCCATGTCAGACAGGAGAAAAACAAACTCCAAGATGCAAACACCCTGCTGGGCGAAGAGCTGAAGGATGTGCGGGCCCAGCTAGCCGACTCCGTGAAGGAGAACAAAAAGCTGCGAGGCGGCATATTCAGTATGTGGCTGTATTTACCTCATAACAGTTTGGAAGTAAAAGTAGCTGATATAGCCGTGTTTGCAGGTATGTTGACGGGCCACCCCGAAGAGGAGGTGTTCGGATCATCAAGTGATCTTCTGCAAGGGCTGTCGCAGTTGCATGAGCAAGCTCGGCTGGCAATGCGGAGTGTAGCCAAGGCCTTATGGCCATCCTCCTCCCCTCCAGGGAGTATGGAGAAGCTTGTACAGCTGTTCAAGGGAGCGCGGCGGCGTATCCGACAATGGAAGATATCGGCCTGCCGAGAGGGTGCGCGAGAGGCCTGGTGTCGGATCACGGGTTCCGGCAAAACCCTTAAGGTTCGAACTCTGGGGTGCGCGCGAAGTTCTTTCCCTCCTACCAATCCGTGCCCTAGGTTTGCTAAGATCTTGCGGACGAACTCGACGAACTCACAACATAAAAGACACAAGATTTATACTGGTTCGGGCCACCGTTGTGGTGTGATACCCTACTCCAGTGTGGTGGTGGTGGATTGCCTTTTACGCTGATGATGAACAGTACAAGGGGAAGAACAGCCTCCTGAGGTTGAGGTGTTCTTGTGCTTGGTGTGTGGCTAAGGATCGGATGAGATGCCTCTGAATGAGTTGGTTCCGGGTCCCTCCTATAGTGGTGGCTAGTTCTACTTATATAGGCCCTGGTCCTCTCCCCAAATATTGAGCGGGAAGGGAGCCAACAACGGCCAATTTGAAAGGGGACAGCTAGTACAGCTTATCCTGACAAAAGCAGTCTTCACCTGCAAAAGGCTCTGGTGGTGACGCCGCCTTGGGCTCCATGGTGACCTCCGTCTTGCCGTCATGACGGTCTTGGTCTCGTTGCACTGATATGGAAAACTTTGCTTGATGCCTCGGTACTCCGCGCCTGCGCTTGCCTCCTTAGCACCAAAGGGGAAACAAGGACACTGCGCGCGCTGGCGCCCGCCTGGTCTCGATCGTCATGGCTCACGTCACGAGAACCTCGCGAGGTTTGCCTTGCCTTGATTTCTCCACTCCTCGGGAGCCAACCTGGTGAGGCCGCTCCTGAGGAGGTCTTGTGTCGTCCGCCTCGCGATGCTTCGCCCCTCGCGATGCTTCGCCCCTCGCGAGGGTCTTGAATGCCTTGCTGATAAAGATGGGCCGTACAGGCCTGCTAGCACAGCCACGCCGTGGGCCGCAGGCAGGCAAGTTTGGGGACCCTCGTTCCCAGAATGCCGACAGTAGCCCCCGGGCCCAAGGTGCTCTCGGGCTTGGCTTCGAGGTGAAGCCAAAGGTCATGTGCGGAGCGCCGCGAGCCCCAAAAGCCTGCGACCTTGGTCGACGCGTGACGCTTGATTGGACGTGGGCGTCTGCGCTTCCCCACGCTGCCTCAGCAACTGCCCGACTTGACAAAAGGCTGGTGCAGACAGTGCTTGCCTTATTTACTTCTCTTCGCCTTGCTCAGACCCCTTTCTTGCGCTCTGCTTCCGAAATCCTCAGATCTGCTTCCATCTTCTCCTGCACCAGCAACTAATGGCGCCGCGCAAGGTCAAGCCCTCCGCGTCGCCGTCCTGGTACGAACCTGCTCTCGACGCTCCCAATGTCTCGGAGAAGAACCTACCGCCATGCGCTTGCTGACGGCGGGGGAGAGCAATGAGAGGGGGAAGACGGAGCTCCGGGCTGCCTCCGACGTGCTGGAGCCCGAGGGGAGCATGTTCTTCCCCTTCTTCATGAGCAGTATCGCCGCTGGGTTGGTTCCTCCTTTCTCTGATTTCTTCTACGAGGTCCTCGGCCACTACGGGCTGCAGGCGCAGTATCTCCATCCCAACTCCATCCTTCTCTTGTCCATCTTCGCCTATTATTGCGAGGCGTATCTGGGCGTGATGCCGTCCGTGGCTCTGCTGCGCCACTTCTTCTTCCTCCGCGTCAGTGAAGGCCATATCTCCGGGTGCGCCAATTTCATTGCGGCCGGCAAGGCCAACTCGACCTCGAACACCGGGAAGAAAGTCGACAACCTCCAGGACAAATGGGTCATGATGGGCGCCAAGTGCGTCCACCCACGCTTGGCACTGCCGACAGAGGCGCCCCAGTCCGACAAGGGGTGGTCTCGTGTAGAGCTCACTGATGAGCGGGCGTCGTCGGTGTTGGCGCAGATGCAGATTGACTTGAGGCCGGGCAATGCGAGGGCGGCCAAAGTGACAGGGGCCATGCTCCTGAGCGAATTCTTGACGCTGCATGTTTCTCCCCTTCAGGCGAGCATGCGCCCCTTGTGGAGGCTTGGGGATGAAGAAGACAAGATTCGCCTGAGCCCGAAGGCCTTGCCCGACGACGAGTTGTCTGCAGTTTTGCGCCTCTTGGTCGGGGACAACCAAGAGTACCCTCGAGCGCCTTTGTTCCTCTGTTCCACCGCACGGACTGGGACCAGGTCGTGGCCGCCAGGCCTACCTTCGACGGGCGTGGGCTGGTGCCGGCGGCACCTACCGGGGCCCCTGCGGCGCCGAAGCCGGTGGAGCTGTCTTCTGACGAGTCCCGTGGGAAGGAAGAAGAAGAGGTGGACTCAGAGGCGACCCCCGAGGAGATGGGGGAAACTTCCCCCTTGAGCAAAGTTGACATCCTCCGCGCCCTGCCAGACGATGCCGAGGCCGATGCCCGCCAGGAGGAGGGGGAGCTGCCCGTCATCCCGACAAGGAGCAGATCATCGCTGGTCTCCCGAGACGCCGCCCCCGCCTTGACGCCGCCTGGAGCTGCCTCCAGCCCTTCCGCTGCGCCGTCTTCTGCTCCCGGAGCCCGTGCGCCCGCTCCTCAGGCTCCGAAGCTTTTGGGATTTAGGCTCCCCAAGCGGAAGGTGGACTACGTCATGGTGGATCAGTAAGTGCTTCGAGCTTCGTCTTGTTCCTGCTTGTACTTGCTATTTTCTGACGTTCACCCTTGGTTGATCAGGACGATGCCTTCGGCGAAGAAAAGGAAGGAGGATACAGCGGCCGCGCCCTCCTCTGCGGAGAAAGGAGGTGACAACACTCGCACCTCCCCAGCCCGGTCACCCTCGTGAGGCCAAGAGGAGCATCGCCGGGAGGAGTCAGCCCCCGTGGCCCCGCTGGCTCCGGAAGTGCTGGTGCCTGGCTCGTCTGATGAGGTCCCAAAGGCTTTGATCTCCCAGGCTCTAGTGACAACACCGCCCCCTAATACGTCTCCAACGTATCTATAATTTTTGATTTCTTCATGCTATATTATATTCTGTTTTGGATGATTAATGGGCTTTGTTATACACTTTTATATTATTTTTGGGACTAACCTATTAACCGGAGGCCCAACCAAAATTGTTGTTTTTTTTGCCTATTTTAGAGTTTCGCAGAAAAAGAATATCAAACGGAGTCCAAACAGAATGAAACCTTCGGGAACGTGATTTCCGGAACAAACGTGATCCAGAGGACTTGGAGTCTACATCAAGAAATCAACCAAGAGAGCATGAGGCAGGGGGCGCGCCTACCCCCCTGGGCGCGCCCTCCACCCTCATGGGGCCCATGTGGCTCCACCGACGTACTTCTTCCTCCTATATATACCCACATACACCCAAACTAATAGAGGCATCCACGAAAACCAAATTCCACCGTCGCAATCATCTGTACCCGTGAGATCCCATCTTGGGGCCTTTTCCGGCGTCCTGCCGGAGGGGGCATTGATCACGGAGGGCTTCTACATCAACACCATAGCCTCTTCGATGATGTGTGAGTAGTTTACCTCAGACCTTCGGGTCCATAGTTATTAGCTAGATGGCTTCTTCTCTCTCTTTGGATCTCAATAAAAAGTTCTCCATGATTCTCGTGGAGATCTATTCGATGTAATATTCTTTTGTGGTGTGTTTGTTGAGACCGATGAATTGTGGGTTTATGATCAAGTTTATCTATGAACAATATTTGAATCTTCTCTAAATTCTTTTCTGTATGGTTGGTTATCTTTGCAAGTCTCTTTGAATTATCAGATTGGTTTGGCCTACTAGATTGATCTTTCTTGCAATGGGACAGTGCTTAGCTTTGGGTTCAATCTTGCGGTGTCCTTTCCCAGTGACAGCAGGGGCAGCAAGGCACGTATTGTATTGTTGCCATCGAGGATAACAAGATGGGGTTTATATCATATTGCATGAGTTTATCCCTCTACATCATGTCATCTTACTTAAAGCATTACTCTGTTCTTATGAACTTAATACTCTAGATGCATGTTGGATAGCGGTCGATGTGTGGAGTAATAGTAGTAGATGCAGAATCGTTTCGGTCTACTTGTCACGGATGTGATGCCTATATACATGATCATACCTAGATATTCTCATAACTATGCTCAATTCTATCAATTGCTCAACAGTAATTTGTTCACCCACCGTAATACTTATGCTCTTGAGAGAAGCCACTAGTGAAACCTATGGCCCCCGGGTCTATTTTCCATCATATTAATCTTCCAACACTTAGCTATTTTTTGCCTTTTATTTTACTTTGCATCTTTATTATAAAAATACCAAAAATATTGTCTTATCATATCTATCAGATCTCACTTTCGTAAGTGACCGTGAAGGGATTGACAACCCCTTTATTGTGTTGGTTGCGAGGTTTTTATTTGTTTGTGTAGGTGCGAGGGACTTGAGCGTGGCCTCCTACTAGATTGATACCTTGGTTCTCAAAAACTGAGGGAAATACTTACGCTACTTTACTGCATCACCCTTTCCTCTGCAAGGGAAAACCAACGCAATGCTCAAGAAGTAGTAAGAAGGATTTCTGGCGCCGTTGCCGGGGAGTCTACGCAAAAGTCAACATACCAAGTACCCATCACAAACCCTTATCCCTCGCATTACATTATTTGCCATTCGCCTCTCGTTTTCCTCTCCCCCACTTCACCCTTGTTGTTTTATTCTCCCTCTCTTTTCCGTTCGCCTCTTTTTCGCTTGCTTCTTGTTTGCTCGTGTGTTGGATTGCTTGTTTGTCACGATGGCTCAAGGTAATACTAAATTGTGTGACTTCACCAATACCAACAACAATGATTTTCTTAGCACTCCGATTGCTCCTCTTACCGATACTGAATCTTGTGAAATTAATGTTGATTTGTTGAATCTTGTCATGAAAGATCAATTCGTCGGCCTTCCTAGTGAAGATGCCGCTACCCATCTAAATAGCTTTGTTGATTTGTGTGATATGCAAAATAAGAAAGATGTGGACTATGATATTGTTAAATTGAAGCTATTTCCTTTTTCGCTTAGAGATCGTGCTAAAGTTTGGTTTTCGTCTTTGCCTAAAAATAGTATTGATTCTTGGAATAAGTGCAAAGATGCTTTTATCTCTAAGTAATTTCCTGCCACTAAAATTATCTCCCTTAGAAATTATATTATGAATTTTAAGCAACTTGATCATGAACATGTTGCACAAGCTAGGGAGAGGCTGAAATTAATGATACGTAATTGCCCTACACATGGTTTAAATCTGTGGATGATTATACAAATTTTTTATGCCGGATTGAATTTTGCTTCTACAAATCTTTTAGATTCGGCCGCGGGAGGCACTTTTATGGAAATCACTTTAGGAGAAGCTACTAAACTCCTAGATAATATTATGGTTAATTATTCTCAATGGCACACTGAAAGATCTACTAGTAACAAGGTGCATGCGATAGAAGAAATTAATGTTTTGAGTGGAAAGATGGATGAACTTATGAAATTATTTGCTAATAAAAGTGTTTCTTCCGATCCTAATGATATGCCTTTGTCTACTTTGATTGAAAATAATAATGAATCTATGGATGTGAATTTTGTTGGTAGGAATAATTTTGGTAACAACGCGTATAGAGGAAACTTTAATCCTAGGCCGTATCCTAGTAATCCCTCTAATAATTATGGTAATTCCTACAACAATTCTTATGGAAATTTTAATAAGATGCCCTCTGAATTTGAGACTAGTGTTAAGGAGTTTATGAATTCGCAAAAGAATTTCAATGCCTTGCTTGAAGAAAAATTTCTTAAGGTTGATGAATTGGCTAGGAACGTTGATAGAATTTCTCTTGATGTTGATTCTTTGAAACTTAGATCTATTCCACCTAAGCATGATATCAATGAGTCTCTCAAAGCAATGGGAATTTCCATTGATGAGTGCAAAGAAAGAACCGCTAGGATGCGTGCCAAGAAAGATTGCTTTGTAAAAGCATGTTCTTCTAGTTTTTATGAGAATAAAGATGAAGATCTAAAAGTTATTGATGTGTCCCCTATTAAAACTTTGTTTTGCAATATGAATCTTGATAATGATGGGACTGAATATGAGCCACCTTTACCTAGAAGGCATTCCAAAAATTTGGAATTTTTAGATCTTGATGCTAAAATTGGTAAAAGTGGGATTGAAGAGATCAAAACTCTAGATATTAATGAAACCACTATTTTGGATTTCAAGGAATTTAATTATGATAATTGCTCTTTGATAGATTGTACTTCCTTGCTGCAATCCATGCTAAATTCTCCACATGCTTATAGTCAACATAAAGCTTTTACTAAACATATCGTTGATGCTTTGATGCAATCTTATGAAGAAAAACTTGAGTTAGAAGTTTCTATCTCTAAAAAAATTTATGACGAGTGGGAACCTACTATTAAAATTAAAATTAAAGATCATGAATGCTATGCTTTGTGTGATTTGGGTGCTAGTGTTTCCATGATTCCAAAAACTTTGTGTGATTTGCTAGGATTCCGTGAATTTGATGATTGTTCTTTAAACTTGCACCTTGCGGATTCCACTATTAATAAACCTATGGGAAGAATTAATGATGTTCTTATTGTTGCAAATAGGAATTATTTGCCCGTATATTTTATTGTTCTTGATATAGATTGCAATCCTTAATGTCCTATTATTCTTGGTAGACCTTTCCTTAGAACGATTGGTGCAATCATTGATATGAAGGAAGGGAATATTAGATTCCAATTTCCGTTAAGGAAAGGCATGGAACAATAATAAATTGTCTAGGTCGTCCTATTTTGGTAGTTTTTTTGAGTTCCAGAAGTTTGCGTTAGTTACAGATTACTACAGACTGTTCTGTTTTTGACATATTCTTTTTTCGTGTGTTGTTTACTTATTTTAATGAATCTATGGCTAGTTAAATAGTTTATAAACCATAGAGAAGTTGGACTAAAGTAGGTTTAACACAAATATAAATAAAGAATGAGTTCATTACAGTACCTTGAAGTGGTGTTTTGTTTTCTTTCGCTAACGGAGCTCACGAGATTTTGTGCTAAGTTTTGTGTTGTGAAGTTTTCAAGTTTTGGGTAAAAGATTTGATGGATTATGGAACAAGGAGTGGCAAGAGCCTAAGCTTGGGGATGCCATGGCACCCCAAGATAATCTAAGGACACCAAAAAGCCAAAGCTTGGGGATGTCCCGGAAGGCATCCCCTCTTTCGTCTACTTCCATCGGTAACTTTACTTGGAGCTATATTTTTATTCACCACATGATATGTGTTTTGCTCAAAGCGTCTTGTATGATTTGAGTCTTTGCTTTTTAGTTTACCACAATCATCTTTGCTGTACACACCTTTTGAAAGAGACACACATGATTCGGAATTTATTAGAATACTCTATGCGCTTCGCTTATATCTTTGAGTTATATAGTTTTTGCTCAAGTGCTTCACTTATATCTTTTAGAGCACGGCGGTGGTTTTGTTTTATAGAAACTATTATTCTCTCATGCTTCACTTATATTATTTTGAGATTCTTAAACAGCATGGTAATTTGCTTAAATTGGGAAATTAATCCTAATATGTTAGGTATTCAAGACTAGTAAAAAACTTTCTTATCAGTGTGTTGAATACTAAGATAAGTTTGATGCTTGATGATTGTTTTGAGATATGGAGGTAGTGATATTAAAGTTGTGCTAGTTGAGTAGTTGTGAAATTGAGAAATAATTGTGTTGAAGTTTGCAAGTCCCGTAGCATGCACGTATGGTAAACGTTATGTAACAAATTTGAAACATGAGGTGTTCTTTGATTGTCTTCCTTATGAGTGGCGGTCGGGGACGAGCGATGGTCTTTTCCTACCAATCTACCCCCCTAGGAGCATGCGCGTAGTACTTTGTTTCGATGACTAATAGATTTTTGCAATAAGTATGTGAGTTCTTTATGACTAATGTTGAGTCCATCGATTATACGCACTCTCACCTTTCCACCATTGCTAGCCTCTTCGGTACCGTGCATTGCCCTTTCTCACATTGAGAGTTGGTGCAAACTTCGCCGGTGCATCCAAACCCCGTGATATGATACGCTCTTTCACACATAAACCTCCTTATATCTTCCCACCATACCTACCTATTATGGCATTTCCATAGCCATTCCGAGATATATTGCCATGCAACTTTCCACCGTTCCGTTTATCATGGCACGTTCATCATTGTCATATTGCTTTGCATGATCATGTAGTTGACATCGTATTTGTGGCAAGGCCACCGTTCATAATTTTTCATACATGTCACTCTTGATTCATTGCCTATCCCGGTATATCGCCGGAGGCATTCATATAGAGTCATACTTTGTTCTAGTATCGAGTTGTAATCATTGAGTTGTAAATAAATAGAAGTGTGATGATCATCATTCATAGAGCATTGTCCCAATAAAAAAAGAAAAAAAAGATAAAGGCCAAATAATAAAAAGGGAGGCCCAAAAAAAAGAAAATAAAAAAGGGAGAATGCTACTATCCTTTTTCCCACACTTGTGCTTCAAAGTAGCACCATGATCTTCATGATAGAGAGTCTCTTGTTTTGTCACTTTCATATACTAGTGGGAATTTTTCATTATAGAACTTGGCTTGTATATTCCAACAATGGGCTTCCTCAAATGCCCTAGGTCTTCGTGAGCAAGCAAGTTGGATGCACACCCACTTAGTTTCTTTTGTTGAGCTTTCATGCATTTATAGCTCTAGTGCATCCGTTGCATGGCAATCCCCACTCCTTGCATTAACATCAATCGATGGGCATCTCCATAGCCCGTTGATTAGCCGCGTTGATGGAGACTTTCTCCTTTTTTGTCTTCTCCACATAACCCCCATCATTATATTCTATTCCACCCATGGTGTTATATCCATGGCTCATGCTCATGTATTGCGTGAAGGTTGAAAAAGTTTGAGATAACTAAAGTATGAAACAATTGCTTGGCGTGAAGGTTGAAAAAGTTTGAGAGCATTCTTGTGTGACGAAAATGGAGCATGACTAAACTATATGATTTTTTAGGGATGAACTTTCTTTGGCCATGTTATTTTGAGAAGACATAATTGCTTAGTTAGTATGCTTGAAGTATTATTACTTTTATGTCAATATTAAACTTTTATCTTGAATCTTTCGGATCTGAATATTCATACCACAATTAAGAGGGTTACATTAAAAAATTATGCCAAGTAGCATTCCGCATCAAAAATTCTGTTTTTATCATTTACCTACTCGAGGACGAGTAGGAATTAAGCTTGGGGATGCTTGATACGTCTCCAACGTATCTATAATTTTTGATTGCTCCATGCTATATTATATTCTGTTTTGGATGATTAATGGGCTTTGTTATGCACTTTTATATTATTTTTGGGACTAACCTATTAACCGGAGGCCCAGCCCAAATTGCTATTTTTTTGCCTATTTCAGAGTTTCGCTGAAAAAGAATATCAAACGGAGTCCAAACAGAATGAAACCTTCGGGAACGTGATTTTCGGAACAAACGTGATCCAGAGGACTTGGAGTCTACGTCAAGAAATCAAGCAGGAGAGCACGAGGCAGGGGGACACGCCTACCCCCCTGGCGCGCCCTCCACCCTCGTGGGGCCCATCTTGCTCCACCGACGTACTTCTTCCTCCTATATATACCTACGTACCCCCAAACCAACAGAGGCATCCACGAAAACCTAATTCCACCGCCGCAACCTTCTATACCCGTGAGATCCCATCTTGGGGCCTGTTCCGGCATCCTGCCGGAGGGGGCATTGATCACGGAGGGCTTCTACACCAACACCATAGCCTCTCCGATGATGTGTGAGTAGTTTACCTCAGACCTTCGGGTCCATAGTTATTAGCTAGATGGCTTCTTCTCTCTCTTTGGATCTCAATACAAAGTTCTCCACGATTCTCGTGGAGATCTATTCGATGTAATCTTCTTTTGCGGTTTGTTTGTTGAGACCGATGAATTGTGGGTTTATGATCAAGTTTATCTATGAACAATATTTGAATCTTCTCTGAATTATTTTATGTATGATTGGTTATCTTTGCAAGTCTCTTCGAATTATCAGTTTGGTTTGGCCTACTAGATTGATCTTTCTTGCAATGGGAGAAGTGCTTAGCTTTGGGTTCAATCTTGCGGTGTCCTTTCCCAGTGACAGCAGGGGCAGCAAGGCACGTATTGTATTGTTGCCATCGAGGATAACAAGATGGGGTTTATATCATATTGCATGAGTTTATCCCTCTACATCATGTCATCTTACTTAAAGCATTACTCCGTTCTTATGAACTTAATACTCTAGATGCATGCTGGATAGCGGTCGATGTGTGGAGTAATAGTAGTAGATGCAGAATCGTTTCGGTCTACTTGTCACGGATGTGATGCCTATATACATGATCATACCTAGATATTCTCATAACTATGCTCAATTCTATCAATGGCTCAACAGTAATTTGTTCACCCACCGTAATACTTATGCTCTTGAGAGAAGCCACTAGTGAAACCTATGGCCCCCGGGTCTATTTTCCATCATATTAATCTTCCAACACTTAGCTATTTATTGCCTTTTATTTTACTTTGCATCTTTATTATAAAAATACCAAAAATATTATCTTATCATATCTATCAGATCTCACTTTCGTAAGTGACCGTGAAGGGATTGACAACCCCTTTATTGCGTTGGTTGTCAGGTTTTTATTTGTTTGTGTAGGTGCGAGGGACTTGAGCGTGGCCTCCTACTGGATTGATACCTTGGTTCTCAAAAACTGAGGGAAATACTTATGCTACTTTACTGCATCACCCTTTCCTCTTCAAGGGAAAACCAACACAGTTCTCAAGCGGTAGCACCCCCTCCTCCTTCTGCGCCTCTGGCCCCAGGTTCTTCTGCTTCCTCCGCCGCCTTGGAGCGCGTCCTTTCGGGGATGGCCTAGCTGCAGGAAGATCTCCTGGGTGCGGACCCGTGCCTGGTGGCCGGGCGCCTAGAGCTGGCCTCTGGCTGGCTTCACTCCGACTCGGCGGTTCGAGCATCGCTGAGCCTGGCCGTGGCGGCCTCCGAGAAGGAGAAGCAGGCTGCCGTCAAAGCTGCAGCCGATCGCGAGGCGGCGCTGAAGGCTGCCAAGGCCGCCCGCGACCGCTGCCGAGAGCTGGAGGACGAGCTGAAGAGCCTGCGGGACCAGCACGCAGAAGAAGCACGTGGTCGCCAGGCGAGGGAGGAGGAGATGAGGGCTCGGGAGGACGCCATCAAGGGCCGTGACGTCGAGCTGGGGAAGCTGGCGAAGGCGTAGGCCGCAGAGCGCAGCCGGCTGGAGGAGTTGGAGTGGGAGGCGAAGGTGAGGGAGGCCGATCTTGACGCCAAGGCGAAGGTCCTGGCTGAAGACCGCGTGGCCTTCTCGCTTCTTGAGGAGAGGTCCAGCGTGGCGCTGAAGTCACTGGACGAGAAGGGCTTGGAGAAGCCGCTGACCACTGACGAGGATGGCCCTGCTCAGCTGCTTCCCCACTTGGTGAAGGCGCTTGAGGAAGTCGTAGAGGGCATCGGTCCCATGGCTGAGGCAGAGGCTCGTGTCCTTTCTTTAGCTGCACTAATGCGTGTCTTCAGCCATCTATACCTTCGTGACCCCAATGCTCATCTTGACGAGCTGCTGGAGCCTGTAGCTGATGAACACTGCACGGCTGCCGCCGCAGCCGTGAAAGGTCAAGTGGAGGCCCTGCTGAAGAAGTTCCGCAGCTTCGTCCTCGCGCCCTCGACCGGCGATGCCACCGATCCTGCGGCTCCATCTGGCGGTGCAGGTGTTGGCGACTCTACCAAGGGAGGAGCACCTTCTGCGGGTGATGGCGGTGTCCAGGGGTGACTTGCTTGCGGTTGCTTCCCTGTTTTATCCCTGCAATATGTATCATGCCTCGTGGAGGCGTTTAAACTCGTGCTTGGTATTTGGGAGAACGATATGGCTTGTAATATTTGCTTTGAGATTTTGTGATTTTCTTCCTATTTTATTTGTGTTCTGCGTCGGCAGAGCCCGGCCCCGCGCATACCTCAACCGCCGTTGGGCCGACCGGAGACCAGGACGGACCAAGAAGTGAGGGGCTACGTGACCAGTTAGGCTCCTGAGTCGCGATGCTCAGGAGTCCCCCTTGACGCGCAAACGGCTTATAGGAAGAATACACGAGGATAGGTTGATGTTCTACGTCGGCAGAGCCCGGCCCCGCGCATAGCTCAACCGCCGTTGGGCCGACCGGAGACCGGGACGGACCAAGGAGTGAGGGGCTATGTGACCAGTTAGGCTCCTGAGTCGCGATGCTCAGGAGTCCCCCTTGACGTGCAAACAATCTCCATACCTTTGCCCTCCCCGAGGCTCGGCTCAGGAGGGGCGTGCGATGACCAGGTCCGAGGGACCTGGTTTGGGCGGCGTACGCTCGGGCGTGACCCGAGCGCAGCCCCCGTGCCCAGCCCCCTCGCGCGGCTCTCCCGATGGGAGGCATTGCGGTGAGGCCGGACACTGAGCTCTGGGCTCCCTGAGGTTGGTACGGCCGTGAGGCCGCCCTCAGTTGTTTATCACCAGCGCGGAGCGTAGTGCTTTTGCTTGTTCACGGGCATAGCCGCTCCTCGGTAGTGTCGATGGCCAACGCGGAGCATGGTGCTTCCACAGGGCGTGGGAGGGGGGCTCCCTACTGCAGAGAGCCCCCAGGGCATGTACAGCCCCGCCCTGACACGTGGCTTGCACGGGAGGGCTAGACGAGGTGTATCTGGGCACTCGTGAGCCAGCGCGGGACTCACGAGGCCCTACCTCAAGGCGGGTCGCGCCTGGTCTTGGTTCTTGTTTGCTATGCTGGTCCTGCGAGGTGGTCAGACAACCTGCACCGAACGAATCTCCTGAGGTTATCGCGTGAGGGGGCCAAGCACCAACGGCCCCAGGAGGTGACGTGAACGGGGCCGGCCCTCCAGATAGAGCTCAGCCGTTGGATTTATCGGCGCTTCATGGAGGGGCCCGAGCACAGACGCCGTGCCTAGCCTACTCATGCGAAGGATCCCACAGAAAGACGGCCGGCACGCGGCTCCCATGATGGGTGACGATCGAGCAGGTAATAATCATAGATAGGTTAGGCATGGGAAACAAACTAACTCAAGTAAATGCGGGGGGATACATGCCACTGGGTCAGGCCCGAGCGGCTTGGGGATGATGCAGCCCCAGGGGCGCCCCCAGCAAGGTAAGCTAAAGACATAAAAATGGATACATGCCACAGGGATGGACCCACGCGGCCTGGGAATGATGCAGCCCGAGGGGCGCTCCCAGCTAAATGAACTTGGAAAGTGTCACCCGGTTCTGTTGACAAAGGAGAGTTGGGGCAGCTGAATGCACGCGGCAAAGGAATTGCTCCTCACGAGCCACCGGGGCACTGAGCCTCGGGAGGCTCTGGGGGTCCAGGTGGTACCCTGAGGATCGTCTCCATCTACGTCAGGACAGCGTGATGCCTGGCCTCCTGAGCTGCCAGGACACGCCGCAAGTTGCGCTGATAGGCGGACGACACGCTCGGCAGGCCAAAAGGCATGCAGACGTAGCTATGCGGTGGACCCTCGCAGCGGCCCACGCGCGAAGGCCAGAAGGGCTCCTGAGATGCGGCCCTATTGAGCCCTGGGACGTCGATGCAGACGTGCAGCCCGACATCCTCGCCTGGATGGGGAGCTGCGCCTGGTGAGCGGCGGCCGCCGCACATGGTCCTTGCGTCTTGCAGTTCCCGAGTGGTCCTCGTGATGAACTCCTGAGCGGTGGGCACTCCTTGCCCTGTGTTCTCCTGAGGGAAACGTGCCGCGAAGCACGTCTCCAAGTGGTGCCCGAGTGCCTCCCCCGTGATGTTGGCAAGGTCGGAGGCCCTCCAGAAGAGAGCCCCCGAGCCCTACCCGAGGAGGGCGCCGGGCGCGCCTTCCTATGGTACGGAGGGAGGCGCCCCTGGTGCGGGCGCTGATCCTTACGAGGTTCCGGTTGCGACGCACCCTCCTGAGGTCCTGCACGGTGCAGCTACTTCTTCTTCTTGGGGGTGGCCTCAGGAGGGCACTCGCCCTTGCTTTCGGGGTCGTCGATTGCTGCAGCTTGAAAGGCACGCTCAAGGGAGCACATCGCATCTCTTTCTTCGCATAGCACCGTGATGATTCCGCCACTTCCCGGCATCTTGAGTACATTGTAGCCGTGATGCGTCACCGCCATGAACTTGGCCAGGGCTCGATACCCGAGGATGGCATTGTACAGCAGGCGGATGTGTGCGACGTCGAAGTCGATGAGCTCGGTGCGGTAGTTCTTGCATTCTCCGAAGGTGACAGGGAGGCGGTCCTGCCCTATCGGTGTGGTGGAACCGTCGGTCACTCCTGAGAAAGGCTTGGTAGGCTGAAGCTGGTCATATGGCACTTGGAGGTTGTCGAACATGTCGACGGACAGGACGTTGAGCCCTGCGCCGCCGTCGATGAGGGTCTTGGTGACTTGCACGTTGCTGATGACTGGGGAGCAAAGCATCGGGAGGGTGCCTGCAGTGGCCGCGCACTTGAGCTGATCCGCCAAACTGAAGGTGATGGCGCACTTGGACCACCTGAGCGGGCGTGTGGCCTCGAGCTTGGGGAGGACTGCGTTCACTTCACGAGCAAACTGTTTGAAGATACGTTGCGAGGCTGGGGCCTGAGCTCTGCCCAAGATGCAGGCGATAGCACGCGGCTCTTGGAAGCCCCTAGCCCCCTCATCTTGATGGTGGTCGTCATTCCTTCTTGGTGGTGGCGGTAGTGGGGGAAGACCGGCGTTGCCTTGAGGACGATCCTCATGAGGCTGATCCCTCCAGGCGCCCTCGCGAGGCTGATCCTGCCAGCGGTCCTCACGAGGCCGGTCGCGCCACTCCTGGCGCGGGCCACGGTCGTCCCAGTGTCCGCCACCACGTCCTCCTCCTCGGTTGTAGCCCCGGTCGTTGTGCTTGGGGCGTCGACCGAACGTGCTTCTCGAATGGCTCTGAGCTCTTGACAGTCGCTGGTGTTGTGGGTATGCAGGTTATGGAAGGCGCAGAACGGTCGGCTGCTCTTGGATGACTCGGGCTGGTCTCTGCCGCGCTTGGTGTCGCCGCGAGCACGGCTGCTCCCTTACACTTCACGTCCTTGGCCTTGGCTTTCTTCTCCTCCGGGTCCGCAGCCGGGAGCTCAAGGAGGGAGAGGCGCCCTTCCTCAGCTCTTGCGCACTTGGTCGCCAGGTTGAACATCTCCAGGGATGTGCACAGCTCCTCGTGGATAGCGAGCTCCTCCTTCATCTTGACGTCCCGGACGCCATCAGAGAACGCGGAGATGATGGCCTCGTCCATCACCTTGGGGATCTTGAGATGAACGTTGTTGAAGCGCTGGATGTACTTCTGGAGGGTCTCTCCTGATTGCTGCTTGATGCGGCGCAGGTCACCCGCGGCCGGCGGGCGGTTGCGAGTGCCCTGGAAGTTGGCAACGAAGCGGTTGCGCATCTCGTCCCAGGAGGAGATCGAGCCCGGAGGCAGGTTCAGGAGCCACGAACGAGCGCCGTCTTTGAGCTCCATAGGGAACCAATTTGCCATGACTTTCTCGTCGTTGTTGGCCGCCTCGATGCTCAGCTCGTAGAGCTGCAAGAACTCCGCGGGGTCGGGGGTGCCGTCGTAGCAAGGAGGCAGATCTGGCTTGAACTTGCCCAGCCAAGCGACGCTACAGAGCTCGGGGGTGAAGGCGCGGCAGCTGGCTGTGGTCACCAGGGCCCGTCTCGGAGGTGGAGCTTGGTCTTGACGCCCGCGCGCCGCTACGGCGAGCGGCGCGGGGCCTTGCCGCGGCAAACGATCCTGGCGCGGCGGTGCGAGGAGTGGCGCAGCGTTCTCTTGCGGTCGAGGGACTTCTTGACAGCTTCTTTCTTCACGCGCGGGCGCCGGACGTGGTGGGTCACGCCGTGGAGGCGCGCGCCTTGGCGCCAGGGCGCCGTCCTGGGGCAGAGGTGGTGGAGGTGCTCCGTGAGCTACGTCGCCCGTAGCTGGCGGAGGTCGAGGCGGAGAGAGGGACGATGCAGGGGAGCCCCCTACGGCGTGGACAAGCTCGGCGATGAGGTCGAGCCAGTCGTCGTAGAGGTTGTCGACCGGGCGGTAGCGCAGGAGCTTGTGCGCCATGAGGAGCGCGTCCCGTGCGTCCATGGGAGCACGACGAGCGTGGGACGATGAACCAGCGGGTGTCAGTGATGGAGTGGCAGTGCGGCCATCCCGCCGCACCGAGGGGTGCAGTGAGGACGCTTGCTATTCGTTCCCCGCTGGGCCAGTGGCGGCGTTGGCGGCAGGTGATGGAGAACGACGAGGTGGCCCGCCGACGGGAGCCGTCTGAGCAACGCGGGTGGCAAGGGCAGCCCGGCGTTCGGCGCGGGCGCGGCGTGTGTCCGCCATGGAGATGACGAAGCGACGCGACGCGGAGCGACAGAAAGGAAGCTTCAGCGCACCCCTACCTGGCGCGCCAAATGTCGGATCACGGGTTCCGGCAAAACCCTTACGGTTCGAACTTTGGGGTGCGCGCGAAGTTCTTTCCCTCCTACCGATCCACGCCCTAGGTTTGCTAAGATCTTGCGGACGAACTCGACAAACTCACAACACAAAAGACACAAGATTTATACTAGTTCGGGCCACCGTTGTGGTGTGATACCCTACTCCAGTGTGGTGGTGGTGGATTGCCTCTTGCGCTGATGATGAACAGTACAAGGGGAAGAACAGCCTCCTGAGGTTGAGGTGTTCTTGTGCTTGGTGTGTGGCTAAGGATCGGATGAGATGCCTCTGAATGAGTTGGTTTCGGGTCCCTCCTGCGGTGGTGGCTAGTTCTACTTATATAGGCACTGGTCCTCTCCCCAAATATTGAGCGGGAAGGGAGCCAACAACGGCCAATTTGAAAGGGGACAGCTAGTACAGCTTATACTGACAAAAGCAGTCTTCACCTGCAAAAGGCTCTGGTGGTGACGCCGCCTTGGGCTCCATGGTGACCTCCGTCTTGCCGTCATGCCGGTCTTGGTCTCGTTGCATCGATATGGAAACCTTTGCTTGATGCCTTGGTACTCCGCGCCTGTGCTTGCCTCCTTAGCACCAGAGGGGAAACAAGGACACTGAGCGCGCTGGCGCCCGCCTGGTCCCGATCGTCATGGCTCATGTCACGAGAACCTCGCGAGGTTTGCCTTGCCTTGATTTCTCCGCTCCTCGCGAGCCAACCTGGTGAGGCCGCTCCTGAAAAGGTCTTGTGTCGTCCGCCTCGCGAGGCTTCGCCCATCGCAAGGGTATTGAATGCCTTGCTGATAAAGATGGGCCGTACAGGCCTGCTAGCACAGCCACGCCATGGGCCGCAGGCAGGCAAGTCTGGGGACCCCCGTTCCCAGAACGCCGACACCTGGGCCATGGTAAAAACACGGTATACCAAGCTGGATCCGAATCACATGGCCTGGGTCTGACCGCTAGGGTCAAATGGGGAAGAAATTCCCGTTAGTTTAGTATATGACCAAGTAGAGGTGGCTGCTAGATATTCCCAACGGGATTGTAAATTAGACCGCCTGTTGGACGGTATAGAGGAGGAAGTTTTTAAGTCCTAAGTGACTATGTGCTTTCCTTCTAGCTGGATTGTAAAACGATTGTCATGGCCGACCTTTCCGCTTTGACCTCTCGACCCAAAGGTGCGGAGTGTTTCTGAATACCTGAGCGGCAAAATAAAACCGGGGTATGCGTGGAAACCAGGCGTAGGGGTCATAGTTGCTTGAACAGACAAGTTGTATCCGGCTAGTTATGTTATATTACATTAAAATTGTAAGAAACATCTTCCAGAGAGAATAGTTCCGTTAAGGGTTCCTTTCCCTGGGTGTGCATGCATCTATGTGCATGTCCGGACTGTGATGAAAAAATCATAGCGTGTATAACTTCTGGGGTTCACAATGGAACGAGTTCAAAAACATCTTTAGTTCACCGACTGAATATTCCCTTAAGAACGCTAGCTTTCGGCTTCACCCAGTCTGAGGTACACATCCGGATGACCCGGCAGTAACAATCGCAGAGGTGCTCCCTTTATGCCCTAGCCGAACTAAGGGGAACGTAGGGCATAAGCACAGGAGCCAGGCAACCCAGCTTGGCCAAAACTTAAGTCATATCGATGCATATAATGGCAAAGAAAAGGTACATATGGGAGAAAATATGTGATGAGCTTGATGCTTGGAAAATAGTAATAGCAAGCTTCTGTCCAAGAAGCCCCCAGGTATAATAGACGTACATACTTGAAGATGTATGCGTCGGGGGTGCACGGTCTAACCGCACGAAAGCTTTTAGGCTAAAGAGAACAAACGAAAAGAGAGAAAAAATGATGAAAACAATAAGGGAAGGAGACGAACAAAGAGTTCGGCGCTAGGCATAGAATCTTCGGAGTCTGGCCGCGTTCCAGGGGTTCGGCTCTAGTCGATTGTCTGACGCATCACGCAAGTGGTACGCCCCTCCGGTGAGAACTTCGTCGATGATGAAGGGACCCTCCCACTTGGTCTTGAGTTTGTCCTTTTTCTTCTCCGGCAGGCGCAGAACGAGTTCGCCGACGTTGTAAGTTTTGGCCCACACTTCTCTGCTTTGATACCTGCGAGCCTGATGTTGATAAAATGCGGAACGGGCTTTTGCGACGTCGCGCTCCCCCTCCAGGGAATCTAAGCTGTCCTACCGATCGAGCTCGGCCTCTCTCTCTTCGTACATGCGCACTCGAGGTGAGTCATGAATAATGTCGCAGGGTAGTACTGCCTCTGCGCCGTACACCATGAAAAAACGTGTGTATCTGGTAGTGCGATTGGGCATGGTCCGCAGCCCCCAGAGTACGGAGTCGAGCTCCTCAACCCAGTGCTTGACTGATTCCATCAAAGACCGCACTAGTCTAGGCTTAATGCCGCTCATAATGAGACCATTGGCTCTTTCGACTTGACCGTTTGTCTGTGGGTGATAGACAGTGGCGTAATCGAGCTTGATGCCCAGATTGGCGCACCAGGTTTTCACTTTGTCGGCTGTGAAGTTGGAGCCGTTATCGGTGATGATACTGTGCGGAACACCATAACGGTGCACAACGCCGGATATGAATTCTATCACCGGCCCGGATTCGGCCGTTTTAACTAGTTTGGCCTCTATCCATTTAGTGAATTTATCCACCATGACCAGCAAATATTTTTTCTTATGGCTTCCACCTTTAAGGGGTCCTACCATATCCACTCCCCAGACCGCAAAAGGCCAAGTGATGGGGATTTTTGTAGGGCAGTGGGGGGCTGATGTCTACTACACAACCCTCTTCTTGTAGACATTGTTGGGCCTCCAAGTGCAGAGGTTTGTAGGACAGTAGCAAATTTCCCTCAAGTGGATGACCTAAGGTTTATCAATCCGTGGGAGGCGTATGATGAAGATGGTCTCTCTCAAACAACCCTGCAACCAAATAACAAAGAGTCTCTTGTGTCCCCAGCACACCCAATACAATGGTAAATTGTATAGGTGCACTAGTTCGGCGAAGAGATGGTGATACAAGTGCAGTATGAATGGTAGATAAGGGTATTTGTAATCTGAAAATATAAAAACTGCAAAGTAACTAATAATAAAAGTGAGCACAAACGGTATTGCAATGCTTCGAAACAAGGCCTAGGGTTCATACTTTCACTTGTGCAAGTTCTCTCAACAATAATAACATAATTGGATCATATAACTATCCCTCAACATGCAACAAAGAATCACTACAAAGTCACTAATAGCGGAGAACAAACGAAGAGATTATTGTAGGGTATGAAACCACCTCAAAGTTATCCTTTCTGATCAATATATTCAAGAGTCCGTAGTAAAATAACACGAAGCTATTCTTTCCGTTCGATCTATCATAGAGTTCGTACTAGAATAACACCTTAAGACACAAATCAACCAAAACCCTAATGTCACCTAGATACTCCAATGTCACCACAAGTATCCGTGGGTAAGATTATACGATATGCATCAAACAACCTGATATTCCTCTATTCAACCAACACATAGAACTTCAAAGAGTGCCCCAAAGTTTCTACCGGAGAGTCAAGACGAAAACGTGTGCCAACCCCTATGCATAGGTTCATGGGCGGAACCCGCAAGTTGATCACCAAAACATACATCAAGTGGATCACGTGCTATCCCATTGTCACCACAGATAAGCACGGCAAGACATACATCAAGTGTTCTCAAATCCTTAAAGACTCAATCCGATAAGATAACTTCAAAGGGAAAACTCAATCCATTACAAGACAGTAGAGGGGGAGAAGCACCATAAGATCCAACTATAATAGCAAAGCTCGCGATACATCAAGATCATATCACCTCAAGAACACGAGAGAGAGAGAGAGAGATCAAACACATAGCTACTGGTACATACCCTCAGCCCCGAGGGTGAACTACTCCCTCCTCGTCATGGAGAGCGCCGGGATGATGAAGATGGCCACCGGTGAGGGATCCCCCCTCCGGCAGGGTGCCGGAACAGGGTCCCGATTGGTTTTTGGTGGCTACAGAGGCTTGCGGCGGCGGAACTCCCGATCTATTGTGTTCCCTGATGGTTTTAGGGTATATTGATATATATTGGCAAAAGAAGTCGGTCAGGGGAGCCACGAGGGGCCCACGAGGGTGGAAGGCGCACCCCCTGCCTCGTGCCTTCCACGTTGCTTCCCTTACGTGCACTCCAAGTCCCCTGGATTGCTTCCGTTCCAAAAATAACTCTCCCGAAGGTTTCATTCCGTTTGGACTCCATTTGATATTCCTTTTCTGTGAAACACTGAAACAAGGGAAAAAACAGAAACTGGCACTGGGCTCTGGGTTAATAATTTAGTCCCAAAAAATAATATAAAAGTGCATAGTAAAGCCCATTAGACATCCAAGATGGATAATATAATAGCATGAATACTTCATAAATTATAGATACGTTGGAGACGTATCAGCATCCCCAAGCTTAATTCCTGCTCGTCCTCGAGTAGGTAAATGATAAAATAAAGAATTTATGAAGTGTGAATGCTAGCAGGTGCATAAGTTTGATCAATGATAATTTCAATCACCTTTTCTAGCATCATTATATGTCATAACAGTAGCTCAACTCATAGAACTTTGCATGATCAAGTAACAAACTATTCACATGTTAAAGTATAAATCATAAACTTTCTTGAAAACTAACAAACCATGTTATTAGTCATCAAACAGTTACAATTCATCTTATTTTCAGGAAGAGTCTATGTCAGAGCTTTGATTTAGCAAACTCCACATACTCAACTATCATTTAGTCTTTCACAATTGCTAACACTCACGCGATATTTATGGGTTCAAAGTTTTAATCAGACACAGAGAAAGATAGGGGCTTATAGATTCGCCTCCCAACCTTTTACCTCAAGGGTAATGTCAACAATAATAGTTCATGATGCCTTACATCCAATTGGATATATATATATATATATCAGAATCTTTCCAACACAAGGTGCTTGCCAAAGGATAAAATGTAAAAATTAAAGGTGAAGATCACCATGACTCTTGCATAAGGTAAAAGACAATAATAAAAGATAGGCCCTTCGCAGAGGGAAGCAGAGATTGCCATGCGCTTTTATAGTTGGATGCACAAAATCTTAATGCGAGGGAACGTCACTTTATATTGCCACTTGTGATAGGGACCTTTATTATGCAGTCTGTCGCTTTTATTGCTTCCATATCACAAGATCGTATAAAGCTTATTTTCTCCACACTAAAAGATCATACATATTTAGAGAGCAATTTTTATTGCATGAATCGATGACAACTTACTTGAAGGATCTTACTCAATCCATAGGTAGGTATGGTGGACTCTCATGGCAATACTGGTTTAAGGGATGTTTGGAAGCACAAGTAGTATCTCTACTTGGTGCAAGGAATTTGGCTAGCATGAGGGGGAAAGGCAAGCTCAACGCGTTGGGCGATCCATGACAATATACTTTATTTCGGATATAAGAAAACATAACCCATTACATTGTCTTCCTTGTCCAACATCAACCTTTTATCATGTCATATTTTAATGAGTGCTCACAATTACAAAAGATGTCCAAGATAGTATATTTATATGTGAAATCTCTCTTCCTTCAATATTCTTTCATGAATTGTTCAAGTGACCAATACAATGTTTGCTAACCTTAAAAAAAATTACCACCTCTACTTCTTATATGTAAAGTCATTACTCCCCATGGGATAAGCATATGAAACATATATAATTTCAGATTTATGATATTCAATTCATTCAACCATTTACTCATAGGGTATAAGTGAAGCACACGAGTAAATGACAAACTACTCCAAAAAGATATAAGTGAAGATTAATGAGTAGTTAAATAATCATGTAGCTAAGTGAAGACTCTCTCTCATTTAAGAATTTCAGATCTTCGTATTTTATTCAAACATCAAGCAAGGCTAAAGAAAATAAAATGACGCTCCAAGCAAAACACATATCATGTGGTGAATAAAAATATAGCTCCAAGTAAAGTTACCGATGAACGAAGACGAAAGAGGGGATGCCATCCGGGGCATCCCCAAGCTTAGGCTCTTGGTTGTCCTTGGATATTACCTTGGGTTGCCTTGGGCATCCCCAAGCTTAGGCTCTTGCCACTCCTTATTCCATAGTCCATCGAATCTTTACCCAAGACTTGAAAACTTCACAACACAAAACTCAACAGAAAACTCGTAAGCTCCGTTAGCGAAAGAAAACAAAACACCACTTCAAGGTACTGTAATGAACTCATTATTTATTTGTATTGGTTTTAAATCTAATGTATTCCAACTTCTCTATGGTTTATAAACTATTTTACTCGCCATAGATTCATCAAAATAAGCAAACAACACACGAAAAACAGAATCTGTCAAAAACAGAACAGTCTGTAGTAATCTGTATCAAATGTATCCTTCTGGAACTCCAAAAATTCTAAAATAAATTTGTGGACCTGAGGAATTTGTCTAGTAATCATCTGCAAAAAGAATCAACTAAATATAACTCTTCAGTAAAAAGTTTTTTCTAATCTCGTGAGCGCTAAAGTTTCTGTTTTTTACAGCATGATCATAAAGACTTCACCCAAGTCTTCCCAAAGGTTCTACTTGGTAAAAACACTAATTAAAACACAAAACCACATCTAAACAGAAGCTATATGGATTATTTATTCCTAAACATAACCAAAAATCAAAGAACTAAAATAAAATAGGGTTGCCTCCCAACAAGCGATAACGTTTAACGCCCCTAGCTAGGCATGATGATTTCAATGATGCTCACATAAAACATAAGAATTGAAACATAAAGAGAGCATCATGAAGAATATGACTAGCAAATTTAAGTCTAACCCACTTCCTATGCATAGGTACTTTGTGAGCAAACAACTTATGGGAACAAGAATCAACTTGCATAGGAAGGTAAAACAAGCATAACTTCAAGATTTTAAGCACATAGAGAGGAAACTTGATATTATGCAATTCCTACAAGCATACATTCCTCCCTCATAATAACTTTCAGTAGCATCATGAATGAATTCAACGATATAACCAGCACCTAAAGCATTCTTTTCATGATCTACTTGCATAGAAAATTTACTACTCTCCACATAAGCAAAATTCTTCTCATTCGAAATAGTGGGAGTATCATAAGAGACTTGAATACTATAAATTGTTTCCACATTAAAAGAGTAATGTTCAGAAAAAGGGTAATCATAATCATGACAAGTTATATAAATATAATCATCACTACTTTTTATAGCATAAGTTTCATCACAATAATCATCATAAGTAGCAACTTTGTTCTCATCATAGTTGATTGAAACCTCTTCCAAGATAGTGGACTCATCACTAAATAAAGTCATGACCTCTCCAAATCCACTTTCATAAATATTATAAGATTCAACATCCTCCAAAATAGTGGGATCATTACTTCCTAAAGTTGACACTCTTCCAAACCCACTTTCATCAATATAATCATCATAAGTAGGAGGCATGCTATCATCATTATAAATTTGCATATCAAAACTTGGGAGGCTAATCACATCATCTTCATTAAACATAGCATCCCCAAGCTTGGGATAAACATTAATTTCAGCAAATATATTCTCAAATATGTCATCCTCATCAAACATAGCTTCCCCAAGCTTGGGCCTTTTCATATCATAAGCATAATCATTCTCATCATTAATAGTATGGATAGCACCAATAGTATAGCAATTATCATCATCACAATGAGTAGTAGGAGCAACATCATTTGGGAGGGATACCTTTTTACCTTTGCTTCTCCGTTTTTTTTCTTTTTCTTCTTCACATCATGTGCGGGTTTATCCCTCTTTTTTGAGCTCCTTATTGATGAGATTGGTTGAATAGAAAGCTCCTCCTCGTTACCTGATTCATCATAAGAAATAATAGGAGGATATTGGGAAGTCTCTTCCCTTTCATTAGTATTCTCTTCATATTCTATTTCTTTTCTTTTCTTTATGTAATTGGCAATATAAGGATTTTCAATGCAATTCACCGCACAATACATATAAATTTCTTCTAGATCAATATCGAGGAATTTCTCGAGGTTATATTCTGGAATAATCTTAGTTTGAAGTTTCATTTCTTCATAACCCAAAAGCAAACTAAGTTCACTATAATGTGCAAGGGAAATCAAGTCATCACAATTTTTGGACACGATTCGATCATGAAACAATTTGCATTTGATATTTAAATGACCATGTTCATTGCAAAGTTCACTAGTATGGCTAAGAAATTTTAAATTTTCAGCACTGACATTTAGCCTTTCTTGTAACCATTTAGTTTCTAAATGCTTATGCCTCTTGCAATATATCTTCCCTATTTGGTGTGTACTTGCAAACCCAATGCACTCCACAAAAATTGACATGTTTATAGGAGACATTTTCATCATAACTAGTGCAATCATCATTAGTACTATGGATATTCAAGGAGTTCATACTAACAACATTGCAATCATGCTCATCATTCAAAGATTTAGTGCCAAACATTTTAATGCATTCTTCTTCTAACACTTTGGCACAATTTTCCTTCCCATCATACTCACGAAAGATATTAAAAAGATGAAGCGTATGAGGTAAACTCAATTCCATTTTCTTGTAGTTTTCTTTTATAAACTAAACTAGTGCTAAAACAAGAAACTAAAAGATTCAATTGCAAGATCTAAAGATATACCTATAGGAGATATGCCCTAGAGGCAATAATAAATGATATTATTTATCTCCAAGTTCATAATTATGTTTATGTTCCATGCTATAACTGCTATGGTTCTCGAGTCTGCAATAACACGAGGCTCAGAGGAAGACTCATATGCACGTGTGGACTAATAAATGGTAAGAAGTAATCTTAGTCTGGCCTCTAAGACTAGCTCAAGTGTTGCATGATGGTTCTGTTTTCCTGATCATGGGCATGTCAATGCCAGCAACTTTGAGGGCACAATGTTAAGAGAACATTTGTGTTGAATCGACCCGGATTGATGTTATGCTATGAGATACATTCATCACAAGTTAATGGTTTATAAAACAGAGATAGTTAATGTTTGCATAATTCCTTAGACCATGAGAGTATCGAGTTTCTTCATGCTTGCTTCATGAACTTTGGGATTTATTAAACGTCATCCATAACTGGATGGCTATTACGGCGGCTTACGGGTTCATGGGAAAGTATGTTAAGTAACTTGATAGCTCGAGATTGGGATTTGCTCCTCCGACGATGGAGAGATATACTCGGGCCCTCTCGGTGTTACGGTGTCCATCATCGTCTGGCCAGGCACTTTGTGATTTGATCACGGGGATGCCGGAACACGAAACGAGAAAAGAGAACAAAACCGGTAACGAGGTAACTAGCATAGTGGACAAGTTGTTGATCCACGGGAATGCCAACATGTCTCACCTTGGATATTTTTAACATATCGCGAAGCAACAGGAATAGCACACGGCAACTGGAGGTTCACTCGAATATTTATTCGTGTGGGTATAGGGGTCAATATGGGTGTCCACGGCTCCGATGTTGATCATTCATCGGAAGGGGTTCCGGGTCATGTCTATACTTCACCGAACCTATAGGGTCACACGCTTAAGGGTCATCTATCTGCTGAATACTAGACAGGGAGTCTGAAAAGAAAATCACCGAAAATGTATCGGACACCGAAAAGTTTCGGACAGCGGAATCGTACGGCAGAGAGAGGTCATCGGATAAGTTTCGATGATACCAAAAATTTGTTTCGGGATACACCACTAAGTCAAATTGGTTTCGGCACATGCCTGATAATTCTTGGAGGATGCCAGAATCATTCTGGAAGCTTTTTGGAATTTTCTGAGATAAAAACCGGAAATGTTCCGGAGCTGCCGGAGCCACTTCAGATGCGTTTCGCAGATGAAAATCACTAAAACCGGAATTGTTTCAGAACGCGTTGAAAATCATTTTAGTGGGTACTGGAAATGTTCTTATCCCACATAAATATTTTCAGTTCGATCAGACGCTGAAAAATGTCATCGTGAATAGTGAAAATCAGCTTTATGGTTACTTTATGGAAAGCCACCTTTTGGGGCTTTGCTCCAAAAGATCTTGGGATGACATTGATGGATAGGAGCCATTTTTTGGGCCCCTCATGGGGGTGTGGCCGGCCACATGGGGTATCCCCCCTTGGGGACCCTCTTGTTCATTGGTTTCACTCCTAGGTCCTTGTGGAAGGACTTCATTCATGTGCATTTTGGGTTTTTGTGTGAAACTACCCTACCCCTTGGGATTTCCTATAAATAAAGGTGGAGGGGCAGCCCTCCACACTCATCCCTTCTCACATACAAGTGCCATGCATGATCTGGCTTCTCTCTCCCTCCCAGCGAAACAGTTTCGTAGAGCCGAAAGGCTGTCTGGGTTCCGGTGGGAACTACTTCTGGACGGCGAAGCCCTGCCGGATAGATGACACCGTATGTGTGCAACTCTGTAGAGAGATCGTAGTTTCGGTCTTAGTTCGTGAGTGCCTCCCGAAGGGCTGTCCGTGTGACCGTCCGAGTTTCGAAGGTCCTCCCGAAGGGCTGTCCGAGTGACCGTTCGAGTTTCAAAGGTCCTCCCGAAGGGCTGTCCGCGACACCGTCCGGGGGGCTGTTCGACCGCCTCCCGGAGGGCGGCTGTCTGAGGAGCAGATGAGGGTATACATCCTCGCGGTTGGGAGGTTGTAAATCCTAGCTGCGGGGATCTGCACCGCCGATCGTCATCGACTCTACTTCCTGCTGCGCTACGAGTCGGTAACGAAAAAGATCAAACCATGTATGCAGTCTCCATAGTTGTCCTGGGCTGGTGCGTAGGTCGGAAATTTTTTGTTTTCTGTCCCGTTACCCTACAGTGGCATCAAGAGCCGTGCTATGCGTAGATGCAGTTTTCGATCTAGAATACATGGAGATGTATGGGTATTGCATAATATAATTAGGTAGTAGATGAGATCTATTACTGAAAATTATTTATGCGGGTGACAGATGAAATTTGTTACCCGACGTTCTTGTTGCTTCCCTAGAATTTGTGTTTGCTCAATCTCGAGACAGCATGGTGGAATTTGACAAAGTTCTGGCAATCCGTGATCCTGATTGATCATGGAAGTGCTATCAGTTCTTTGGGTTCTGTCGTAGTCAAAAGAAAGATGAAATTCGCAGATGAAAGGGCATTGCAGATATTATCTGCACGGGAGTCATGCGTATGACGAAGTTTAGTATGGGGCTCGAGATTTAATGATCTCGTGTTTCATACACCCCGAGATGTTAATCTAGCAACTTGAATAATCATACTTGATGATAAAACGTTGGTAGCTGCGGTTTAAGTCAAAACCTTAGAAGCCACGTAAAATAAAATTTTGCATAAACCGATTAGAGGCGTCTAACTTGGTTTTGCAGGATGTGCATGTGATGTGGTATAGCAATGCTCATATTCAATTTGATTATGTATGAGATGACTATATGATGTAATTAACATGGCCTTTGTGCTCACCAGCCCCAGGATTACTGTTAGCTGATGAGGCACCAACTTGATACAAGAATTCCAAGCAAAGTACAAAATATGTAGTACAAGACCATTGTGGCCTAGGAGTACAACACTTGGTTTCTAGTGGTTGATGGCGGAAGCGGTTTGTGGTTCATCTGCGTCTATGGGACTCCATTTCCCACAAGAACAGCTGACCAGGATAACTCCTATCTTCGCGAGGCTGCTATCACCTTTACACGGGTTCCGGGGCTGTCATCGCAACGCTATCTCCATGCGCAGAAATCTGGCCAAGACAATAGCCAGGGACAAGCCAGTGAGTACGTTTGAATGTACTCGCAAACATCAAGAACACGGGTATAATAAAACGGTGGATAATCATGCTCCGAAATATTTATGATCATAACGTCTGTCCCGAATTAAACGAAACTCTGTGATGCACGCATGCAGGAAATATATGAAACATGCAATATGGGAATAATAATAAAAATGCACTGACCGAGTGTCTGAAATGACTCCTCGAAAGTTGTAAATAAATTAATAATGCCACAGTCGGGCGTCTGAAGCGCACCACATACAGGGCTTATAAAGAATAATTAAATAACAAACATGCCGCAGTCGGGCGTCTGAGCGACACCACATAAAGGGCTTATAAAGAATAATTAAATAACAACATGCCGCAGTCGGGCGTCTGAGCGACACCACATAAAGGGCTTATAAAGAATAATTAAATAACAACATGCACAGTCGGGCGTCTGAGCGACACCACATAAAGGGCTTATATAAGAATAATCACAGTGAATATCCAGGAGGTAGAAACCGTCCCAGGGATACTCAATAATTCAAATAATGTAAATGGTTAGTCCATAATAATAATAAACATAATCCTCATATGTCACAGGTCATAAACAATATCTAGTCTAGCCGTTTCTCCATCCGAAGACCGTCACTAGATTCTAGTTTAGCCGTTTCTCCATCCGAATACCGTTACTATGATCCAGTTTAAGCCGTGTCTCCATCCGAAAACCGTCACTAGATCCATCTCAGACTGTAGTCCTTACCCATGAACATGGCTATCCGAATAGATATATCCTCTGCAGAGGGTGTACTCTTTACCCACGAGTAACGGATTTATTTAGTCCATCGGGACTAATTCCGCCTACGGCCTTTTAATTGAAAACACGCCTGACCTGCACACACCAGCTTAACTTACCGGTGTCTGGAATCACCCACGACACCTGTCAAGCAAAACTCTAAGTGGGGAGGCTACAACCTCGACGTAGCATGGGATCAAATTTATATCGCGCGCTCTAAGGGGTGCCCCCCTCTCGGTCCCAACCGGAAACACCCATGCCCCGACCAGGTGGCATGCCTACCGGATGTATCGGTATCTTCCACCATGGCCTCTCTGTACGGTGTGTGCTTGGTAAGGGGTTGACAACTTACTGAACACGTACCTACCTGTGGCTGGGACAAGTGGTAGTACAAAACAAGGAGGGGAAGTTACTACTCAAGACTCGACCTACGGCCGATTCAGGAGGTCCAAGTATTCTCCGACAATTAGCACAAACCAAAATGTTTCCAATAACAGACGGAATCACCGCTCACGCAAGCCTCGTCATGCCATACCGGACACACTCGTCCGACGAGGAACCAGGGACAAGCTCGTGTCTACCCAAGACCCGCGACTTCCCGGCTTCCTGCCGGTTATGCATGAAATCTCGCGAGGATGATCACTATCACCAGCATATCTTCTTTTTAACAGTAAAGCATCTCCAAAATTGCATCATGCGTGTGACTTTATCATTACATAAAAATAACGTATGCTCCCCAAGTCAAAGTGGTGTTGTAACCATATACAACACACCACAAGAGAAATATTATGCCAGAGTTCAGAATGCTTGCCTTCAAGAGTATGCAAGGGGTGCACTTTTTGAAAGCTTTCTTCTCTCTCCATTTCCTATTTTGAAAAATATTCAAATAACAAATATTTCAAACACAGTACAAAAAGTTGTCCCAAATATTTTTGAAATAAATCTTAAATAAACTAGATGAAATTTGAGAGAGGTAGGAAAAAGAATCAACTCATTTGGAGTTTTATTTTAAAAGATATAGCCAGTCAAAGTTTGGTCAAAGTTCTGTTTTTAAATAAAACCAGAAAAAGAAAACGTTTCGGGGAGAATACGCTTTCGAAGCAGAGGAAACGTACTCGGGCGTTTACGCGACCACTTAAGCCAGCGTGGGTGGCGCGGGGGTCACTGACAGTGGGTCCAGAGGGCCCACTGGTCAGGTTTGACCATTCTCCCCTCTCCCTCCTCTCCTCTGCCCGAACGGGAGCGGGACTCCGGCGATCGCCGGCGACGAACGGCGGCTCCTCGAGGGCACCTGAGGGCAGGGATGGACCCGCCAGACCGGGGCGGTCCTCTCGGTGGTCGCTGGGTCGACGGTGGTGGGAGGAGTCGCCGGCGGCGAGCTCCGCGGCGGAGAGGGCTACGGGAGTGAAGTGGGTTTTGGGCTCCGGTGGTTCCGATTGAGGCTGAGGCATTGGGCAGCTCCGCAAGAACGAGGGGAAGCGGTTGGTGGCACTGGATGGGCGGGGGATAGCCTGGTTGCGACGATTGGCACCAGACGGCAGCGGCGGCCGAACCGGCCGGAGGCGGGGGAGATGGCCTTGTCCGGTCAATCCACTGCTTGGGGAGCTCTAGGGGGAAGGCTTGAGGTCGCCTGAGCGCTCGGAGGGGCTCGGGGCCTCCTTTTATAGGCGCTCGAGGCTGGCCCCGCGGCGGCCGTGGATAAGAATGCCGGCGACCATCGCTCTGTAGCCACAGGGCGACGTGGCGGCGACGAGCGCGTGCCGACGAGCTTCAGGATAAGCTCGAGCTGTTCACAGGGGCAGCTGGCGCGCGCGGGTGGCTTGGGCGGCGCCGACCATGGCAGGGGCTCACTGCCGACGCCGGCGTGCCGCCAAAGGCCCTGACGGCGGTGTTGTAGGGCGCCAGGGGCGGCTTGACTGGTACTGGCGAGTGGGCGAGGCTAGTGCGCGGCTCTGCAGGCGAGCAAGGGCCAGGGGCGGGGCGCGGCGAGGGCGGCAGTGCGACGCGGCAGCTCGGTGCGCACGCGTGCAAAACGTGCGCTCTGGGCGCGCCCAGAGCACGCACGGGAGGTGCTCGACGAAATGCCAGGGCAGCCTAGAGTGCGAGAGGGAAGCTGGCAATTCACAGGACTAGGTTAGGAGTAGCTAGGAGCTTAGTGGACAAGGTTGCAGGGTCAGAGGATCAAGATCATAATCCAAACTAGAAAACATGCCAAAACTGACTGTGCACACCAAGTGTTCGACAGAATGCCAAGTGCATTTTGGCAACTCTTGGAGTGGCCAAAATCTCCAGATCAGGGTCTCTCTAGATGTAGGTGATGATGGCAAGATCATTTGGGCAAAACCAGAAACTTGCTAGTGCAAGTTTTGCAAAACTACAGTTTTGGACAGAAAGAAAAAGGTTTCATTGCATGCACTTAAAATCCTCCAATGAGTCCACTCTCCTGGACTTAAGGGTTTTGTAGGGAGTGCTACAAGCAGGAAAAAGCTCATGGGCACTAGAGCAACATAAAATAGGGTTGCAGTACAAATCACCAAACTGGACCAGAATGAAAAAGAGGTTGATTCACTCAAATTTTTCAAAGAACACACTGGGTTTTAGCAAAAAGTTGAATTGTATGCATCTACTGACATCCCCAAACACTTGGAAGAATATTTAAAGGAATATTTAAATAGGTTGTAGTGCAAAAATACCTACTGGACCAGATTTGAAAAGTTGATGTAGAGCTCAAAATCTCCAATAACCAAAATATATTTTTGCATAAAAGTGATGGCGAAACATCACATGACATCCCCAAATTTTGGTGAAATTTTTAAAAGCATTTATCAAATGGTTGCAATGCAAAACAGGCTCCAAGTTCATGACAAATCATTTTAAAAGAATAAAGCTCAATAAAAGGCAAACCTTGCAATTAAATCCACTGATAAAGAATTGTTTCACAGAGAGAGCATACAAGTCCAATAATACTTTTGGAAAGTTTCCACTTGGGGTAAAACTCACAATATCAAAAGGTTAATCTAGACAAAGGGAAAAGCTTAATTTCCTGGCAAAATTTTAATTAATAAAACAAGGTCAAAATTTTGGGTTGTCACAACACTACCCCCCTTAAGAAAAATCTCGTCCTCGAGATTTGTTAAAAGCCGTTTTGAACAAACATTGCTTTTACCAAAAGAAATCAACATTCCACTATGCAATAAAAATGTGGCTACAGTGAGAGGGCAATAAGTGGTGTAAAACTACAGTGTGGTATACCGGCGTTGCGCGGGAAAAATCCATGGTTGGGGAAAACGAGATATTTCTACGCGGATACAGTAATTTAGAATAAATTCTAAATTACTAAAACACGCTGGTCGTACCCGAGAGCACAGTGCTCTCTCTGGCTGACAGGTGGACCCGGGGCCCACTGTCGGCCTCTTCTTCTACCTCTGGCTCTCTCTTCTCTCTCGCGTGCTCTCCCGCGCTTCCTCCACCGGCAACGCCTAGTGCGTAGGGCATCTAGGCCGTACTGCGGTAGTGCGGCGTGCTAGCTGCCGGTGCAACGTGCACTCACCTCGCGGGCCAGTGCACTGTCGGCACTGCTCGCGGACTCGCCTCCGAACACCGGCGATCGAGCGACGAGTGGCGCTGGTGGACCTCGCCCACCGTACACCGATCTCGAGCTATAAAACGATCGCGGTGCTCCTCTCTTCTTCCTCACACCTGGCCTCGCTTCTACTTCTCCTTCCTTCTCCTCCATTGCTGTTAGCAGGAGCTCGAGACGAGGCTCTAATGGCGGAGGCGATGCCGGACTGGTACGTGGTCCTGGTGTGTGGAGGTTTGGCGGCGCTGCTGGGGCTCTCCGTGCTCTTGTGCGCGATGATCCTGGATGATCGTCGTGATGCTGCCGCTCGAGTGTTAGCTCTTCGCGGCGGCGGCGATCACGGAGGATTAGGTGCGGCATCGAGTGCTAACTACTGTTGGAGTGCTGGGGCAACTCGCGCCCGAATGATTACTCACAAATCTCTCTTACTGAGACTGTGGTGTCCTCGGGTGTGATCAGATAGGTGCAAAAATGTGTACGAGGATTTGCAATATGCACACGAGGTCGAGTGGTTGTGGTTGTGAGTCTGCTGTTACGGTGCTGCGCGAATAAAAATCTATGCCGTGAAGATATATACGCTGCAGCAACTCGGCGAAAGAAGACTCATTACAAAATTTTATTGCGAGCGAAAATTTAGTTAAAACAAAATTAACAGCAGTAAAACTGCTCACATAAATGAAACCAAAAATCGGGTCCATCGCACAAATTTTGGATACCACGCACAAGTTACGACACATAAATAAATACTGGGATAATAAACACAGCGGTGACGTTTACAAAGAAAACGGCAAAAGGACAGGGTCCTGAGAAAACGCCTCTGGTACTGGGGCACACTCCTCTTCTATCGGGGGAAGCGGGTTGACCAGTCGATGAATGCGCCTCTCCTGGTCAGGCCTCAGTGGTCTGCCAATAGTGATCCGAGGATTTAAATCAGCGAGGCTCTGGAGATAACCCATTACCCGCTGAGTCAAACGCTCCTGAGCGATAACGTACTGGGCAAGGTTGGCCAGTACTGGATCTCTCTCAATTCGTCCACCGGGAAAAGATGCAACTTCTCCGGGTGCTGCACGACTCGGAAAATAATAATATCCTCGTTCGCTGGCATAGGGTACCGCGAATCGAAGACGAGCGAGCGCCTCGTACGCAGCAGCTTCTATGGCCATATGCGGAGTCGGCATGGATTTCCCCACGAAGGAAACTTCCGTTGGGTCTTGGTTTGGGTATGCGGGAGGGATGTGCACCACTGCCCAATATTTCGAGGTGGATGGGGTGATCCTCGATTTGAGCAACTCGTACTGGGGTGGATGGATGGCACTCATGGTACTGCAGGTAAAGTCCCACAATAATTTAACAAAACTACCCGGGGTTGCGTCTGGGGTTCTCAGATAAATACTGGGGGTCGACATGGCAAAGAAATGGCTGTGAGTGTTGCGCACAAAGTGAGGTGTACTTGGCAAGGTCACGAGGTGGCCTTTATATAGCATTGGGGCTGGGTTATCTACCGGGGTGAAGGGTAAGTGGTTGTTGATTCTGTTCTTAGGTCAAAGCCACAGATATACACATCTCATAAATGTGACGCATTACTGTGGGTGCCGTCGGGGTTGGTCTTGGTAGCTGCGCCCGAAATTTAAAAAATGCAACTGTACGCCAACGTACATATGCATAGCTACTACTCCAAAAACAGGGGCGCTCAAGCAGACAACATTTAATAAAAGCGATACAGATCACACCATTACAAAGCGTAAGAAAACTAAGGCTCGATACTACTCAAGCGACTTAGTCTACTTCGTTAATGTCTAAGTGGGCTGGCCTGGTGGACGCCGGGGTTTCTCCACGGGTTTCACCGTCGGGATTTGCTGGTTGAGGTTGAGGGGCTGCAGGGTCGGGGTAGTGGTGATGACCATCGCGGGGGTTGCTGGCCACAATCCCGTTGGAACGAGTTCCCAAAAGGCGACGAAGCGCTTCTGGGGACACCAAAGCACTCTGGTTGAAGGCTGGGGCAGACCTCAAGGGATCGATCGGGTGTCCGAACAGCACGACTGGGTTGTCGGCGTCGGGCTCCATTTCTCCTCTCGCCGGGGCTCGGCGAACCAGTTCTCCACGAGCTGCGATCAGATCAAGGGTGACTTGATCGAACAGTTGCTCTAGTGCGCTTACATAGCGCACCAGATGCAATAGTGCAGGATCTGTCTCGTGATCTCCGTTGGCAACCTGGGGCGGCCTACCATACCCGTCACGACTGGGGTAGTAGTAGAACGAGCGACAGTTAACTCTGGGCGACAAGTGCCGGAGTTGAACTATAGCTTCTCGAGCTGCCAGTTGGATGGCTTGTGGCTCAAAGGAAGTTGTCCTTCCAGTGAACCTGTAGGGGCGTTCTGGCGACAGACCCCTACCATAGATGTGCACAGTGGCCCAGTACTGACGGCTCTCACCGTACATGGGTCCTTGGTACACAACATATTCAGGAGGCTCTTCTAATGCATAGGCACGGCGGGTGAGGTTTGCGAGCACGGTCACAAAACCTCCAAGGTTGGTTGCTGTGGTCTCATTGTGAACAATGGGGCCAGGCATCGTGGCTTGGTTTGGGAAAGAGGCTGTGCTGTGCTGGGTTGAGGCTAGCGTGCCCTTTTTATAGGAAAAGGGGACGGAGTCTTCCTTCGCACGCTTGCGAATGAGACGTGTTAGGTGTCGGTCACTGGCGCGTGATCGACGGGCTAGGCTGATAGGTTGGGCACCGTCTGTCGAAAGGCGTCGGGTCACTGTGGGGCTATCTTACGCGAGAAGCTTGGCCGGGATTAGGTTAAGGTCTGGTGGTTTGGTTAACCTAGGTTTATTGACCTGGCTAAGATAGGATTAGCCAATGGTCAGCCTGGCTCTGATACCAAGTCTGTCACGACCGGCTTTTCGGGATATTAATTTCCCAGAAAGCGGCCTTTGTGCTCACCAGCCCCAGGATTACTGTTAGCTGATGAGGCACCAACTTGATACAAGAATTCCAAGCAAAGTACAAAATATGTAGTACAAGACCATTGTGGCCTAGGAGTACAACACTTGTTTTCTAGTGGTTGATGGCGGAAGCGGTTTGTGGTACATCTGCGTCTATGGGACTCCATTTCCCACAAGAACAGCTGACCAGGATAACTCCTATCTTCGCGAGGCTGCTATCACCATTACAGGGTTCCGGGGCTGTCGTCGTAACGCTCTCTCCACGCAAGGAATCTGGCCAAGACAATAGCCAGGGAGAAGCCAGTGAGTACGTTTGAATGTACTCGCAAACATTATGAACACGGGAATAATATAATAAGGGATAAACATGCTCCGAAATATTTTATGATGATAACGTCTGTCCCGGATTGAACGAAAATCTGTGATGCACGCAATGCAGGAAATATATGAATATGCAATACAGGAGTAAAAATAAAATGCACTGACCGAGTGTCTGAAATGACTCCTCTAAAGGTTGTAAATAAATTAATAATGCCGCAGTCGGGCGTCTGAGCGACACCACATAAAGGGCTTATAAAGAATAATTAAATAATAAACATGCCGCAGTCGGGCGTCTGAGCGACACCACATAAAGGGCTTATAAAGAATAATTAAATAACAAACATGCCGCAGTCGGGCGTCTGAGCGACACCACATAAAGGGCTTATATAAGAATAATTAAATAACAAGCATGCCGCAGTCGGGCGTCTAAGCGGCACCACATGAAGGGCTTATATAAGAATAATCACAGTGAATATCCAGGAGGTAGAACCGTCCCAGGGATACTCAATAATTCAAATAATGTAAAAGGGTTAGTCCATAATAATAATAAACATAATCCTCATACGTCACAGGTCATAAACAATATCTAGTCTAGCCGTTTCTCCATCCGAAGACCGTCACTAGATTTTAGTTTAGCCGTTTCTCCATCCGAATACCATTACTATGATCTAGTTTAACCGTGTCTCCATCCGAAAACCATCACTAGACTCATCTCAGACTGTAGTCCTTACCCATGAACATGGCTATCCATATAGATATGTCCTCTGCAGAGGGTGTACTCTTTACCCACGAGTAACGGATTTATTTAGTCCATCGGGACTAATTCCGCCTACGCCCTTTCAATTGAAAACACGCCTGACCTGCACACACCAGCTTAACTTACCGGTGTCTGGAATCACCCACGACACCTGCCAAGCAAAACTCTAAGTGGGGAGGCTACAACCTCGACGTAGCATGGGATCAAATTTATATATGCGCGCTCTAAGGGGTGCCCCCCTCTCGGTCCCAACCGGAAACACCCATGCCCCCGGACCAGGTGGCATGCCTACCGGATGCATCCGGTATCTTCCACCATGGCCTCTCTGTACGGTGTGTGCCTTGGTAAGGGGTTGACAACTTACCGAACCGTACCCTACCTGCGGCAGGGACAAGTGGTAGTACAAAACAAGGAGGGGAAGTTACTACTCAAGACTCGACCTACGGCCGATTCAGGAGGTCCAAGTATTCTCCGAACAATTAGCACAACCAAATGTTTCCAATAACAGACGGAATCACCGCTCACCAAGCCTCGTCATGCCATACCGGACACACTCGTCTCGACGAGGAACCAGGGACAAGCTCGTGTCTACCCAAGACCGCGACTTCCCCGGCTTCCTGCCGGTATGCATGAAAAGCTCGCGAGGATGATCACTATCACCAGCATATCTTCTTTTTAACAGTAAAGCATCTCCAAAAATGCACTCATGCGTGTGACTTTATCGTTACACAAAAATAACGTATGCTCCAAGTCAAAGTGGTGTTGTAACCATATCAACACACCACAAGAAAATATTGTGCCAGAGTTCAGAATGCTTGCCTTCAAGAGTATGCAAGGAGGGGTGCACTTTTTGAAAGTTTTCTTCCCTCTCTCCATTTCCTATTTTGAAAAATATTCAAATAACAAATATTTCAAACACAGTGCAAAAATTTGTCCCAAATATTTTTGAAATAAATCTTAAAATAAACTAGATGAAATTTGAGAGAGGTAGGAAAAAGAATCAACTCATTTGGGGTTTTATTTTAAAAGATATAGCCAGTCAAAGTTCTGTTTTTAAATAAACCAGAAAAAGAAAAACGTTTCGATGCAGAATACGCTTTCGAAGCAGAGGAAACGTACTCAGGCGTTTACGCGACCACTTAAGCCAGCGTGGATGGCGCGGGGGGTCACTGACAGTGGGTCCAGGGGGCCCACTGGTCAGGTTTGACTATCCCCCCCTCTCCCTCCTCTCCTCTGCCCGAACGGGAGCGGGTCTCCGGCGATCGCCGTCGACGAACGGAGGCTCCTCGAGGGCACCTGAGGGTAGGGATGGACCCGCCAGACCGGGGCGGTCCTCTCGGTGGTCGTTAGGTCGAGGGTGGTGGGAGGAGTCGCCGGCGGCGAGCTTCGCGGCGGAGAGGGCTACGGGAGTGAAGTGGGTTTTGGGCTTCGGTGGTTTCCGATCGAGGCTGAGGCGCTGGGCAGCTCCGCAAGAACAAGGGGAAGCGAGTGGTGGCGTTGGATGGGCGGGGGATAGCCTGGTTGCGACGAATGGCACCGGAAGGCAGCGGCGGCCGAACCGGCTGGAGGTGGGGAAGATGGCCTTGTCCGGTCAATCCACTGCTTGGGGAGCTCTAGGGGGAAGGCTTGAGGTCGCCTGAGCGCTTGGATGGGCTCGGGGTCTCCTTTTATAGGCGCTCGAGGCTGGTCCCGCGACGGCCGTGGATAAGAACGCCGGCGACCGCGGTGTTGTAGCTGCAGGGCGACGTGGCGGCGACGAGCGCGTGCCGACGAGCTTCAGGATAAGCTTGAGCTGTTCACAGGGGCAGCTGGCGCGCGCGGGTGGCTTGGGCGGCGCCGCCCATGGCAGAGGCTCATTGCCGACGCCGGCATGCCGCCAAAAGCTCTGACGGCGGCGCTGTAGTGCGCCAGGGGTGGCGTGGAGAGTGGGCGAGTGTAGTGCGTGGTTCAGCAGGCGAGCAGGGGCCAGGGACGCGATGCGACGAGGGCGGCAGTGCGACGCGGCGGCTCAGTGCACGCGCGTGCAAAACATGCGCTCTGGGCGCGCCCAGAGCCCGCACGGGACATGCTTGACGAAATGCCAGGGCAGCTTAGAGCGCGAGGGGGAGGCTGGCAACTAACAGGGCAGGGATAGGGATAGCTAGGAGCTTAGTGGACATGGTTGCTGGGCCAGAGGATCAAGATCACAGTGCAAACAAAAACTCATGTCAAAACTGACTGTGCACACCAAGTGTTCGATAGAATGCCAAGTGCATTTAGGCAACTCTTGGAGTGGCCAAAATCTCTAGATCAGGGTCTCCCTGGATGTAGGTGAGGATGGCAAGATCATTTGGGCAAAACCAGAAACTTGCTAGTGCAAAATTTGCAAAACTACAGCTTTGGACAGAAAGAAAAAGGTCTCATTGCATGCACTTAAAATCCTCCAATGGGTCCATTCTCCTGGACTTAACGGTTTTGTAGGGAGGGCTACAAGCAGGAAAAAGCTCAGGGGCACTAGAGCAAGATAAACTAGGGTTGCAGTACAAATCACCAAACTGGACCAGAATGAAAAAGAGGTTGATCCACTCAAATTTTTCAAAGAACACCACTTGGTTGTTGCATGAAGATGAATTATATGCATCTGCTGACCTCTCCAAACTCTTGGAAGAATTTTTAAAGGAATATTTAAATAGGTTGTAGTGCAAAAAGGCCTACTGGACCAGATTTGAAAAGTTGATGTAGAGCTCAAAATCTCCAATAACCAAAAGATATCTTTGCATAAAAGTGATGTGGAAACATCACATGACATCCCCAAATTTTGGTGAAATTTTTGAATGCATTAATCCAATGGTTGCAGTGCAAAACAGGCTCCAAATTTATGAAAGATCATTTTAAAAGAATAAAGCTCAGGGAAAAACAATCTTGTAATTAAATCCACTGATAAAGACTTGTTTCATAGAGAGAGCATACAAACCCAATAATACTTTTGGAAAGTTTCCACTTGAGGTAAAAATCCACAATAACAAAAGGGTAAATCTAGACAAATGGAAAAGTTTTAATTTCCTGGCAAAATTTTAATTTATAAAATAAGGTCAAAATTTTGGGGTGTCACCCTCCCTCACTATACCGAGGCAAATAGGTTTGCCACAAAGAACGGTATGCTTTAAAAGGAATGGTTCTTTCTAAAAGGTGAGTGGGAGAATAGTGCAACTCGACAAGATAAACAGTATCTTCATCAAATCAAAGGAAAGAGACCTTGGAAGAAATTCCAGAGTTTCCTACTGCGACTGATACGGAAGTCTCTACAATAAAATGTATGAACTTCGGTCGAACTTGCAGCTGAACCACGTAGGCAAGGCTCGTGCAAACCTCTCAGGTGCGCAAACGAAATATTGTTGTTAGACAACATTGTACCTACGATACACAAGGAAGCGTTGATGGGCCCTGACTCCGGAATTGGCTAAATGCCAATACAACCCGAGTTAGTTTCCATATAAGTGATTCAAGATTAAAACCTTGATACACCTTTCGGAAGACTTAGAGTCTAAGGAATATTTATGGAACTTAAACTGATATGGATAAAAATGTTTTATCCATAAAGCTCGACTTGTTGAAATGGCAAGTTCAAGAGTTGACTACGATGAGGTTGTTTTCATCGTAGCGATGCTTAAAGTCGGTTCGGGTTGAACTAGGAATTAATACATATTTTAATCATGAGATATGAAACATGGATGACAATAGGATTTCCATCTGATGTAAATGAAACCAAGGACTTGCATGTGTTACAGTCCAAGGCATTTTGTTTATCCAGAGGATGCTAGTAAGGGTGCAAACTTTAGAGTTCCAGCGATGGACAGAGGAGAGCAAAATGGAGTTGGAATCTTCGTGCTTTGATGAAATGGTCAAAGGGTTTTGACTTCATCAATGGGTAACGAAGATGCTTGTAATTCAAGAAAGTAAGTGGGAGCGTAATAATATTTCTAAAAACCTTGTGTGCTTGACACATTGTTAATTGGAAATAAATTTCTTGACACGAATTAGGACTTCATTTGAAAATAGTTTTTTGATGAAGTGCTTAGGCTAAATAGCCTTCATATTAGGCATAATGATCTATGGAGATAGATTTACCTAATAGGGCTAAGCAATGAATACATATTGACAAGGTGCTAAAACCTTTTAGCATTTAAAACCGCCAGGGAGTGATTCTTGCCGGAGTCACATGGAAGAGTTTTTTGCAAGACTCGGTGTCCCAAAACACTGATGAGCAAAATACATGATGCAGATTCCACACACTTTTGTGTTTGGATTAATCATGTATTCCATGGTATGTAAAACAACCAGATATGTCCGATACTCCCAAGGTGTTGCGAGTATGGATACCAAAGTGATCAAATTAGTGATCATGGGACAACAGTGAAAGATGTCACAGAGTACTAGAGTAAGTACTGATGATATGGTTTTATCGCAAGCAGAGATCATGAAGAGTTCGTTGTAAAATGTTACATCGATACAGTCTTCATCTTTTCTCCATGAGATTTTCGATTTAAATTAAGGGTTTTGTGTAACACAAAATGAGGTGGCACAGTTAGTTGGAATTTGTTCATACTAGTTACTGTGGCGAATTCTATAACAAGGGCTAAGTATGTTGACGCTTTAGAAGCGACAAAGAAGATGTTGAATCATATAGTTCGTTCATGAACTTAGTATGGTTCCAAGATGGCTTCTGACAATGGGACACTACTGCAGGTAGTTGCTCCATAACTCAGTCTGAGGAATCCAGGTTCGACCTGTGATTCACATACATACAAAGCCAAGTCCACACAAAATATGAATTTTGTGAAAACGTGAAAATGCGAGGACATGCAAAGATACACACGGAACTGAAGTCGTCAGATCCGTTGGACATCAGGCTATACCACAAGCGAAGCATTTACACCGGTGTGCCATAGGTGTGAAGTGCATTAGCATTAACTAGATTATTGACTCTAGTGCAAGTGGGAGTCTGTAGGAGATATGCCCTAGAGGCAATAATAAATGATATTATTTATCTCCAAGTTCATAATTATGTTTATGTTCCATGCTATAAATGCTATGGTTCTCAAGTCTGCAATAACACGAGGCTCGGAGGAAGACTCATATGCACGTGTGGAATAATAAATGGTAAGAAGTATTCTTAGTCTGGCCTCTAAAACTAGCTCAAGTGTTGCATGATGGTTCTGTTTTCCTGATCATGGGCATGTCAATTCCAACAACTTTGAGGGCACAATGTTAAGAGAACATTTGTGTTGAATCGACCCGGATTGATGTTATGCTATGAGATACATTCATCACAAGTTAATGGTTTATAAAACAGAGATAGTTAATGTTTGCATAATTCCTTAGACCATGAGAGTATCGAGTTTCTTCATGCTTGCTTCATGAACTTTGGGATTTATTAAACGTCATCCATAACTGGATGGCTATTACGGCGGCTTACGGGTTCATGGGAAAGTATGTTAAGTAACTTGATAGCTCGAGATTGGGATTTGCTCCTCCGGCGATGGAGAGATATACATGGGCCCTCTCGGTGTTACGGTGTCCATCATCGTCTGGCCAGACACTTTGTGATTTGATCACGGGGATCCCGGAACACGAAACGAGAAAAGAGAACAAAATCGGTAACGAGGTAACTAGCATAGTGGACAAGTTGTTGATCCACGGGAATGCCAACATGTCTCACCTTGGGTATTTGTAACATATCGCGAAGCAACAGGAATAGCACACGGCAACTGGAGGTTCACTCGAATATTTATTAATGTGGGTATAGGGGTCAATATGGGTGTCCACGGCTCCGATGTTGATCATTCATCGGAAGGGGTTCCGGGTCATGTCTATACTTCACCGAACCTATAGGGTCACATGCTTAAGGGTCATCTATCTGCTAAATACTAGACAGGGAGTCTGAGAGAAAATCACCGAAAAAGTTTCGGACACCGAAAAGTTTCGGACAGCGGAATCGTACCGCAGAGTGAGGTCATCGGATAAGTTTCGATGATACCGAAAAGTTGTTTCGGGATACACCATTAAGTCAAATTGGTTTCGGCACATGCCTGATAATTCTTGGAGGATGCCAGAATCATTCTGGAAGCTTTTTGGAATTTTCTGAGATAAAAATCGGAAATGTTCCGGAGCTGCCGGAGCCACTTCAGATGCGTTTCGCAGATGAAAATCACTAAAACCGGAATTGTTTCGGAACATGTTGAAAATCATTTTAGTGGGTACTGGAAATGTTCTTAGCCCACATAAATATTTTCAGTTCAATCAGACGCTGAAAAATGTCGTCGTGAATAGTGAAAATCAGCTTTATGGTTACTTTATGGAAAGCCACCTTTTGGGGCTTTGCTCCAAAAGATCTTGGGGATGACATGGATGGATAGGAGCCATTTTTTGGGCCCCTCATGGGGGTGTGGCCGGCCATATGGGGTATCCCCCCTTGGGGACCCTCTTGTTCATTGGTTTCACTCCTAGGTCCTTGTGGAAGGACTTCATTCATGTGCATTTTGGGGTTTTTGTGTGAAACTACCCTACCCCTTGGGATTTCCTATAAATAGAGGTGGAGGGGCAGCCCTCCACACTCATTCCTTCTTACATACAAGTGCCATGCATGATCAGGCTTATCTCTCCCTCCCAGCGAAACAGTTTCGTAGAGCTGAAAGGCTGTCTAGGTTCCGGTGGGAACTAGTTCTGGACGGCGAAGCCCTGCCGGATAGATGACACTGTATGTGTGCAACTCTGTAGAGAGATCGTAGTTTCGGTCTTAGTTCGTGAGTGCCTCCCGAAGGGCTGTCCGTGTGACCGTCTGAGTTTCGAAGGTCCTCCCGAAGGGCTGTCCGAGTGACCGTTCGAGTTTCGAAGGTCCTCCCGAAGGGCTGTCCGCGACACTGTCCGGGGGGCTGTTCGACCGCCTCCCGGAGGGCTGTCTGAGTAGCAGATGAGGGTATACATCCTCGCGGTTGGGAGGTTGTAAATCCTAGCTGCAGGGATCTGCACCGCCGATTGTCATCGACTCTACTTCCCGCTACGCTACGAGTCGGCAACGAAAAAGATCAAACCATGTATGCAGTCTCCATAGTGGTCCTGGGCTGGTGCGTAGGTCGGAAATTTTTTGTTTTCTGTCGCGTTACCCTACAATACCTTCAAGCAATCACCTCCCCGGCAACGGCGCCAGAAAAGAGCTTGATGTCTACTACACAACCCTTTTCTTGTAGACGTTGTTGGGCCTCCAAGTGCAGAGGTTTGTAGGAAAGTAGCAAATTTCCCTCAAGTGGATGACCTAAGGTTTATCAATCCGTGGGAGGCGTAGGATGAAGATGGTCTCTCTCAAACAACCCTGCAACCAAATAACAAAGAGTCTCTTGTGTCCCCAACACACCCAATACAATGGTAAATTGTATAGGTGCACTAGTTCGGCGAAGAGATGGTGATACAAGTGCAGTATGGATGGTAGATAAGGGTATTTGTAATCTGAAAAATATAAAAACAGCAAAGTAACTAATAATAAAAGTGAGCACAAATGGTATTGCAATGCTTCGAAACAAGGCCTAGGGTTCATACTTTCACTAGTGCAAGTTCTCTCAACAATAATAACATAATTGGATCATATAACTATCCCTCAACATGCAACAAAAAGTCACTCCAAAGTCACTAATAGCGGAGAACAAACGAAGAGATTATTGTAGGGTACGAAACCACCTCAAAGTTATCCTTTCTGATCAATATATTCAAGAGTCCGTAGTAAAATAACACGAAGCTATTCTTTCCGTTCGATCTATCATAGAGTTCGTACTAGAATAACACCTTAAGACACAAATCAACCAAAACCCTAATGTCACCTAGATAATCCAATGTCACCACAAGTATCCGTGGGTAAGATTATACGATATGCATCAAACAATCTCAGATTCATCTATTCAACCAACACATAGAATTTCAAAGAGTGCCCCAAAGTTTCTACCGGGGAGTCAAGACGAAAACGTGTGCCAACCCCTATGCATAGGTTCATGGGCGGAACCCGCAAGTTGATCACCAAAACATACATCAAGTGGATCACGTGCTATCCCATTGTCACCACAGATAAGCACGGCAAGACATACATCAAGTGTTCTCAAATCCTTAAAGACTCAATCCGATAAGATAACTTCAAAGGGAAAACTCAATCCATTACAAGAGAGTAGAGGGGGAGAAGCATCATAAGATCCCACTATAATAGCAAAGCTCGCGATACATCAAGATCGTATCACCTCAAGAACACGAGAGAGAGATCAAACACATAGCTACTGGTACATATCCTCAGCCCTGAGGCTGAACTAAGCCCTTGTTGTCATGGAGAGCGCCGGGATGATGAAGATGGCCATTGGTGAGGGATCCCCTCTCCGGCAGGGTGCCGAAACAGGGTCCCGATTAGTTTTTGGTGGCTACAGAGGCTTGCGGCGGTGGAACTCCCGATCTATTGTGTTCCCCGATGGTTTTAGGGTATATTGATATATATAGGCGAAAGAAGTCGGTCAGGGGAGCCATGAGGGGCCCACGAGGGTGGAGGGCGCGCCCCCTTGCCTCGTGCCTTCCTTGTTGCTTCCCTTACGTGCACTCCAAGTCCCCTGGATTGCTTCCGTTCCAAAAATAACTCTCTCGAAGGTTTCATTCTGTTTGGACTCCGTTTGATATTCCTTTTCTGCGAAACACTGAAACAAGGGAAATAACAGAAACTGGCACTGGGCTCTGGGTTAATAAGTTAGTCCCAAAAAATAATATAAAAGTGCATAGTAAAGCCCATTAAACATCCAAGATGGATAATATAATAGCATGAATACTTCATAAATTATAGATACGTTGGAGACGTATCAGGGGCATATGGCTTTGGTTGGCGAAGAGTTGGCATCCGACGCAACGTTGGACAAGGCCATGTGCGTCTGCTTGGGCCGTCGGCCAATAATACCATGTACGGAAGGCCTTGCTAACAAGGGCCCGAGCTGTGGCGTGGTGCCCGCCAAGACCGGCGTGAATTTCAGCCAGGAGCTGCCGCCCCTCCTCCTTGGAGATACATCTTTGAAGGACTCCGGTAGCGCTTTTCTTATAGAGTTCTCCGTCGTGAACCTTATAGGCCTTTGAACGCCGGACAATGCAGCGGGCCTCATTTTGATCCTCAGGAAGTTCCTTCCTATTAAGGTAGGCCAAGAAGGGTTCGGTCCATGGGTCCATGTGTTATTTCGGTGGCTGAGCCGCCGATGATATCTGTGTGTTCGGAATCTGGAGTTGTCTTCGGATCCGGACTAGTGTTGACGCTTTCCCCCTGCCACACCACGGATGGCTTAGAAAGTCTTTCCAGAAAGATATTAGGTGGGACGGGGTCGCGCTTGGCGCCAATACGAGCGAGAACGTCCGCCGCTTGATTACTCTCTTTTGCCACGTGATGGAACTCGAGCCCCTCGAACCGAGCCGACATTTTTAGGACGGCATTACGATAAGCTGCCATCTTTGGATCCTTGGCATCGAAATCTCCATTTATTTGAGACATTGCCAGGTTTAAGTCCCTGCGCACCTCCAGGCGTTGTATGCTCATGAAGACAGCCATCCGGAGACCATGCACTAAGGCCTCGTATTCGGCTGCGTTGTTGGAATCTGTGTATAGTATTTGGAGTATGTACCGAACGACGTCTCCAGTAGGGGACGTTAAAACGACGCCCGCTCCTAGCCCTGCCAGCATTTTGGAGCCATCTAAATACATAACCCAATTGGAATATGTGTCGTACTCTTTAGGGAGTTCGGCTTCTGTCCATTCGGCGATGAAGTCAGCCAGTACTTGGGATTTAATAGCTCGACATGGTTTGTATGTAATATCAAATGGAAGGAGCTCAATGGCCCATTTGGCAATCCGGCCCGTCGCATCGCGGTTGTTTTTTAATGTCGTTGAGTGGTACTTCGGAAGCCACCGTGATCGAACACTCCTGGAAGTAGTGTCGGAGCTTTCGGGATGCCATGAAGACCCCGTATGCTATCTTTTGATAATGGGGGTACCGGGATTTGCATGGTGTAAGGACAGTGGATACTTAGTATACTGGCTTCTGGAGCGGGAATTTGTGTCCGTCCTGTTCTCGTTCAACGACGAGCACCGCGCCCACCACCTGATGTGTTGCCGATATGTATAATAACATGGGTTCACCGATGTTTGGCACGGCCAGGATTGGGTTGCTCGCTAGAAGGGTTTTTATTTCCTCCAGTCCGGCCGTTGCCGCATCCGTCCACTCGAAGTGATCGGTTCGCCGTAGAAGGCGATAGAGTGGCAGTGCCTTTTCTCCCAATCTGGAGATGAAGCGGCTTAGAGCTGCCACGCAACCCGCGAGTCTTTGGACTTATTTGAGGTCTGTTGGCGTGGCCAGTTGAGACAGAGCTCGAATTTTGGCTGGATTTGCTTCAATTCCTCTATTGGAAACGATGAAGCCCAGCAGTTTTCCAGCGAGGACGCCGAAAACACACTTTTCCGGATTGAGCTTAATGTCATACGCGCGGAGGTTATCGAATGTAAGACGTAAATCGTCTATTAGTGTTTCGACGTGCCTAGTTTTGATTACGACGTCGTCCACATAAGCTTCAACTATCTTGCTGATCTGTTTCTCCAGGCATGTTTGAATCATGCATTGGTATGTGGCATCGGCGTTCTTGAGCCCGAAGGGCATGGTGTTGAAGCAGAATGGCCCATATGGGGTAATAAATGCTGTTGCAGCTTGATTGGACTCCTTCATTTTGATTTGATGGTATCCGGAATATGCATCGAGGAAACACAGTGAGTCGTGTCCTGCGGTAGCATCGATGATTTGATCAATGCGGGGGGGAGGGATCCTTAGCACAAGCCATATTGAGGTCTTTAAAATCGACGCACAGGTGCCAGGATTTGTCCTTCTTTGGTACCACCACCAGGTTTGCCGGATGTTTTATTTCTCTGATGAATTCGGCCTCGATTAGCTTGGCCAACTCCTCCCCCATAGCTTGGCGTTTGGGTTCGGAAAAGCGCCGTAGTGCTTGTTTGACTGGTTTGTATTCCTTTAATATATTGAGGCTATGTTTGGCCAGCTCGCGTGGGATTCCAGGCATGTCAGAAGGGTGACAGGCGAATATATCCCGGTTTTCACGAAGGAAATCCCGCAGTGTGGCGTCGACCGTTGGGTCTAGTTGTGCTCCAATGGATGCTGTCTTCTTGGGGTCCGTTGGGTGGACCTAGAATTTGACTATTTCTTCTGACGGTTTGAAGGAGGTGGATTTGGGTTGTTTGTCTAAGATCACATCGTCCCTATCCACCGTAGAGCACAGTGCGGTTAATTCTTCGGCCGCGAGGGCTTCAGGTAATGCCTCAAGGGCCAGGGATGCGGTTTTGTTTTCGGCGCGGAGTGCTATGTCCGGATCACTGACAAGAGTGATTATGCCGTTTGGTCCGGGCATTTTGAGCTTCATGTACCCGTAATCAGGTATAGCTTGGAAGCGTGTAAAAGCATCTCGCCCCAACAAGGTGTGGTACCCGCTGCTGAAAGGAGCCACTTGGAAGGTGATTTCTTCGGACCGATAATTCTCCGGTGTGCCGAATACCACGTCAAGTGTGATTTTTCTCGCACACCGCGCCTCCCGACTGGGAATGATTCCTCGGAGGTCGTGCTGCTTTGCTCGATGTGGCTTCTGTTTATTTCCATCTTGTGGAGTGTATCCTCATATATGAGGTTTAGTCCGTTGCCGCCGTCCATGAGGACCTTGGTGAGTCGAAAACCGTCCACGATGGGACTGAGGACTAATGCGGTTGGTGCTCAGACTGTCCTGTATTTTGGTTCATCACTGGCATTAAAGGTTATAGACGTGTCGTTCCAAGGGTTTATCGCGGCGATTTGACAAACTTCGGCGAGGTCGCGGAGTGCCCTTTTGCGCTTATTGTTTGAAGCGAATGTCTCGAAGACCGTCAATACTCTGGGGTCATTGTCTTCTGGAGGGTGTTTCTCTGGGGTGTTTTTGGTAAGGATGTCCTCGCCGCTCTTGGCTACCTGCCGGAGTATCCAACATGCTCTAAGGCTGTGGGTTGGTATGGCGTCCGGTGTTGTGTGTATTTTGCATGGGCCATCGAGCCATCCCTCCAGAACGGTTCTGTGCCGCATAATGGGTTTATATTTCTTGGCTATTGGACTAGGCGTGTCACGGGGATGCGCCCTTTTCGCCTAGACCAGCGATTGAGTTGGGACCGATGGCTCCCAACAAGCTGCCTGATCTCTCCAGACGCTTTCCATTGCGCTGTACTTCTGTACGATAGTTGCCAAGTCAGCGAAGTGTAGTATGCGGTGGCGATTAATGGCGTTGAGGATTCCTTCGTTCGTGCAATTGTTGCAGAACGCTGATACCGCGTCCTCGTCGCGGCAATCTTTAACCTTGTCCTTGACAAGGAGGAATCTAGCCCAGAAGTGGTGGACCGTTTCCTAAGATTGTTGTTGTATGCTCATGAGAGCGCTTATGTCTGGGTGGGTGGGCGGAATTGGATTCGGACCCTGACCCGATCGATGATCCGGAGACTGAAGGTTTTCCAGACTTAACAGTCCGGGCCCCGGAGTATCTTCTGGTTGCTTATGCCCGCCGTCCGATCCTATGTTCGGAAGGATGGTCACCTCCTTTTGTTGATGGGTATCCGGCTCTGCAGGGTCGGTGATCCGGACATAGTCTGTTTTCAGTATAGGGGAAGAGTCGTCATTTTGCTCCTCGACTACCGCTATCTGGTGGGTGACCGGTGGAGATTTGATTTCTCTTTGGTCGGGTTTAAGCCTGATCCGATCGTAATCTGTGGCGATTCCTAGGGCGGCGATGCGATCAAGGAGCTTGTTTAAAGACGAAAACTCTGCCGGATCCATCTGCTTGGAGTGTTTGGGGTCGATACGAAGAGGATTTTTGGTGGCCCGAGAGGTCATCGTCGGCTTAACGGCCAAACGGGCGGTCATGGTAAAGCCGCCCAGCCGGAGGGTTTGGCCTGGGGCCAGTTCTCCTCCAGCGGTGATATTGTCTTTAAGGACGAGGCGAGTCGTCGATCCTGTCGTCGACGGCACAGTGGAACTCTCAACGATAGCACCAATGTCGGTGTCAAAACCGGCGGATCTCGGGTAGCGGGTCCCAAATTGTGCGTCTAAGGTCGATGGTAACAGGAGACAGGGGACACGATGTTTACCCAGGTTTGGGCCCTCTCTAAGGAGGTAATACCCTACTTCCTGCTTGATTGATCTTGATGAATATGACTCTTACAAGAGTTGATCTACCATGAGATCGTAATGGCTAAACCCTAGAAGTCTAGCCTGTATGACTATGGTAATGAGTATCTCCCCCTCCGGACTAAGTCCTCCAGTTTATATAGATACCGAGAGGATCTAGGGTTACACAAGGTCGGTTACGAAGGAAAAGAATCTACATATTTGGTCGCCAAGCTTGCCTTCCACGCCAAGGAGAGTCCCATCCGGACACGGGTGCGGTCTTCGGTCTTCGTATCTTCACAGCTCATCAGTCCGGCCCATGGCTAACAGGTCGGACGCCCGTGGACCCCTTAGTCCAGGACTCCCTCAAAGGCACCCGAGGTGGGCACAACCCACCTGGGCGCGCCTGGCCCAGGCGCGCCCTGGTGTCTTGTGCCCACCAGGGTACGCTTCCTGGAAGTTTCTTATTATCCAAATTTTCTCAATATTCCAAAATAGACAAAAAAATATTTTTGCAGATTTATTGGAGTCTGTTTACTTATCTTATCACGTACCTCCTTATTTTCACAATTCTGGAGTGTTCCGGAAGGACTCTTTTATGTGTTCTTCTGGTGTCAAAGTTTGGGTAATATTGCTTTCAACATTAATGGGCGTACCTGAGATATAATGTTTTATTTGTTGCCCATTAACAACCTTCCGGTTAGTACCTTCGGCATTATTTATTTTGATAGCTCCAGACCGATAAACCTCCTCGATAACATTGGGTCCTTCCCATTTTGAGAGGAGTTTTCCTGCAAAGAATCTAAAACGAGAGTTGTACAAAAGAACATATTCTCCAACTTTAAACTCACGCTTTTGGATTCTTTTATCATGCCATCTTTTAACTTTTTCTTTAAACAATTTGGCATTTTCATAAGGTTGGGTTCTCCATTCATCTAATGCGCTAATATCAAATAACCTCTTTTCACCGGTAAGTTTGAAATCATAGTTGAGTTCTTTAATTGCCCAATATGCTTTATGTTCTAACTCAAGAGGCAAATGACAAGCTTTTCCATATACCATTTTATAAGGAGACATACCCATAGGATTTTATATGTTGTTCTATAAGCCCAAAGTGCATCATCTAATTTCTTAGACCAATTCTTCCGGGACCTATTGACAGTCTTTTGCAGTATTAATTTTATTTCTCTATTGCTAAGTTCAACTTGACCACTAGACTGAGGATGATAAGGTGATGCAATTCTATGGTTAACATCATACTTGGCAATCATTTTACGAAAAGCACCACGAATAAAGTGTGAACCACCATCAGTCATTAAATATCTAGGGACTCCAAACCTTGGGGAAATAACTTCCTTAAGCATTTTAATAGAGGTGTTGTGATCAGCACTACTGGTTGGAATAGCTTCTACCCATTTAGTAACATAATCAACAGCGACCAAAATATGTGTATACCCATTAGAGGAAGGAAAAGGTCCCATGTAATCAAATCCCCAAACATCAAATGGTTCAACAGTAAGTGAATAATTCATAGGCATTTCTTGACGCTTACCGATATTACCTATTCTTTGGCATTCATCACAAGATAATACAACTTACGGGCATCCTTGAAGAGAGTAGGCCAATAAAATCTGGATTGCAATACCTTGTGAGCAGTTCTATCTCCAGCATGACGCCCTCCATAAGCTTCGGAGTGACATTTCCGAAGGATTTGTCCCTGTTCATGCTCAGGTACACAATGTCTAATAATACTATCTACTCCTTCTTTACAAAGATGTGGGTCATCCCAAAACTAGTGCCTTAAATCGTAGAAGAATTTTTTCTTTTGTTGATATGTAAAACTAGGTGGTAAATATTTAGCAACAATGTAATTAGCATAGTCAGCATACCAAGGAGTGTTATTAGAAACATTTATTGTGGCTAACTGCTCATCAGGAAAACTATCATCAATAGGTAGTGGGTCATCAAGCACATTTTCAAGCCTAGACAAGTTATCAGCTACGGGGTTCTCAGCTCCTTTTCTATCAGTGATATGCAAATCAAATTCTTGTAGCAAGAGAACCCAACGAATAAGTCTAGGTTTAGCATCCTTCTTTTCCATAAGATATTTTATAGCAGCATGGTCGGTGTGAACAATTACCTTTGAATCAACAATGTAGGATCTAAATTTATGACAAGCAAACACTACTGCTAGAAATTCTTTCTTAGTAGTAGCATAATTTCGTTGAGCACTGTCTAGAGTTTTACTAGCATAATGAATAACATTCAGTTTCTTATCAACTCTTTGTCCTAGAACACCACTAACAACATAATCACTAGCATCACACATAATTTCAAAAGGCAAGTTCCAATCAGGTGGTTGAACAATAGGTGCAGAAATTAAGGCTTTCTTGAGTGTTTCGAGGGCTTCTAAACAATCATCATCAATAACAAAAGGGACATCCTTTTGCAAAAGGTTTGTAAGAGGCCTAGAAATTTTAGAGAAGTCTTTGATAAATCTCCTATAGAAACCAACATGACCTAGGAAACTACGAGCACCTTTGATATCTTTAGGACATGGAATTTTCTCAATTGCATTAACCTTGGCTTTGTCCACTTCAATACCTCTTTCAGAAATTTTATGACCCAAGACAATGCCTTCATTAACCATAAAGTGGCACTTTTCCCAATTCAAGACAAGATTTGTTTGTTCACATCTATGCAAAACTCGATCAAGATTGCTTAAACAATCATCAAAAGACTTCCCATAAACAGAGAAGTCATCCATGAAAACCTCAACAGTCTTTTCACAAAAGTCAGAGAATATAGAAGTCATACATCTTTGAAAGGTAGCAGGTGCATTGCATAAACCAAAAGGCATACATCTATAAGCATAAGTTCCAAAGGGACAAGTAAAAGTGGTCTTTTCTTGATTAGGTTGAGATACAGGTACTTGTGAAAAACCAGAATATCCATCAAGGAAGCAAAAATGTGTGTGCTTAGATAATCTTTCTATCATTTGATCAATAAAAGGCAGAGGGTAATGATATTTTCTAGTTGCTTTATTGAATTTTCTGAAATCAATTACCATTCTATAGCCTATAACAATTCTTTGTGGTAAGTTCATTCTTATCATTAGGAACAACAGTAATACCTCCTTTGTTAGGGACACAATGAACAGGACTTACCCATCTACTATCAGCTATAGGATAGATTATACATGCTTCCAAAGTTTTAATATTTCTGTTCTTACCACTTCTTTCATCTTGGGATTTAACTGACGTTGATCAACAATGGGTTTAGCATCAGGTTCCATATTGATTTTGTGCTGACATAGAGTGGGACTAATGCCCTTTAAATCATCAAGAGTATATCCAATAGCAGCTCAGTGCTTCCTTATAACTTTCAATAATCTTTCTTGTTCATGTTCTGAAAGGTTAGCATCAATAATAACAGGATATATCTTCTTTTCATCAAGATAAGCATATTTCAAAGTGTCCGGCAATTGTTTTAATTCAAATACAGGATCACCTTTAGGTGGAGGAGGACCTCCTAGAGTCTCAATAGGCAAATTATGTTTAAGCAGAGGACGTTGTTCAAAGAAAATCTTATCTATTTCATTTATTTCATGCATATGTAAATCATTTTCATGGTCTAGCAAATATTGTTCTAGTGGATCAGTAGGAGGCACAGCAATAGAAGCAAGACCAATTATTTTCATCCTTACTAGGCAATTCTTTTTCATGAAGCTTTCTACTAAACTTGGAAAAATTAAACTCATGAGACTCATCACCAAAACTAACACCGATAGTTTGTTTCTCACAGTCTATCTTAGCATTAACGGTGTTTAAGAAGGGTCTACCAAAGATAATGGGACAAAAGTCATCTTGTGGGGAACCAAGAACAAGAAAACCAGTAGGGTATTTTATTTTCCCACACAAGACTTCAACATCTCTAACAATCCCAAGTGGTATGATGGTGTCTCTACTAGCAAGTTTAATAGTGGCATCTATTTCTTCTATTTTAGCGGGTGTTATGTAATTCATAATTTCTTGATATAAAGTAAAGGGAATAGCACTCACGCTAGCACCTATGTCACATAAACCATGATAACAGTGATCTCCTATTTTAACTGAGACAACAAGCATGCCAACAACGGGTCTATGTTTTTCCTCCTTATTAGGTTTGGCAATTCTAGTAGCTTCATTGCAGAAGTAAATAACATGCCCACCTATATCCTCTTCTAGGAGATCTTTAACCATAGCAATACTAGGTTCTACTTTGATTTGTTCATCAGGTTTGGGTGTTCTAATATAACTTTTATTAACCACAGTTGAAACCTTAGCATGTTCCTTTATCCTAACAGGGGAAGGTGGTTTCTCAATATAAGCAGTAGGAACAACTAGATCAACATTATAAAGTATAGTTTCTTCTTTAGCTAGTACCGGTTCTTTAATTTCTTCTTTAATAGGTGGGTGATATTTAAACCACTTATCTTTAGGGAGATCAACATGAGTAGCAAATGATTCACAAAAGGAGGCTACTATCTCAGAGTCAAGTCCATATTTAGTGCTAAACTTTTGAAAAGCATCAGTATTCATAAAAGATTTAACACAATCATTCTTAAGCTTGATACCTGACTCTTTACCTTCTCGAGTTCCCAATCTTTGGAGTTGCGTTTAATTCTTTCCAAAAGATCCCACCAGAATTCAATAGTCTTCTTCATAAAAGAACCAGCACAAGAAGTATCAAGCATGGATCGATCATTATGAGAAAGCCGAGCATAAAAATTCTGGATAATAATTTCTCTTGAGAGCTCATGATTGGGGCATGAATATAACATTGACTTCAGCCTCCCCCAAGATACTTTCTCCTTCACGAGGCCAAAAATTATATATGTAATTCCGATCACGATGAACTAGATGCATAGGATAATTTTTTTGGTGGAACTCCAATTTCAATCGATTCCAATTCCAAGATCCAATATCATCGCATAGCCTATACCATGCCAATGCTTTTCCCTTCAAAGATAAAGGGAAAACCTTCTTCTTAACATCATCTCCAGGTAAACCTGCAAGCTTAAACAATCCACAAATTTTTTCCACATATATCAAGTGCATATTAGGATGTTCGGTTCCATCTCCTGCATAAGGATTAGCTAGCAGTTGTTCTATCATACGCGAAGGAATTTCGTATTCAATATTTTCAGTAGGTGCAGTAGGTTGAGGGGTAGCTAATTGTGGCTCTGGTCAAGGTGAATAAACCCCGAACAAACCCCTGAAAGGATTGTTTTCCATAGTAACAAGTGACAGTAAATTTCAGCACACTATATAAATGTTTCCTTACCAAATTCCACTTACCAAAGGCGCTTCACTCCCCGGCAACGGCGCCAGAAAATAGCCTTGATGACCCACAATTATAGAGGATCAATTGTAGCTCTTTTCGATAAGTAAGAGTGTCGAACCCAACGAGGAGCAGAAGGAAATGACAAGTGGTTTTCAGCAAGGTAATGTCTGCAAGTGCTGAAATTGTAAGTAGTAGAGTAGTTTGATAGCAAGATAATTTGTAACGAGCAAGTAACGATAATAGTAGCAAAAGTGCAGCAAGGTAGCACAATCCTTTTGAGGCAAAGGACGGGCCAAAATGGTCTCTTATAATAAGCAAAGCGTTCTTGAGGGTACACAGGAATTTCATCTAGTCACTTTCATCATGTTGATTCGATTTGTGTTCGCTACTTTGATAATTTGACATGTGGGTGAACCGATGCTTAGGTGATGTTCTTACTTGAACAAACCTCCTACTTATGATTAACCCTCCCGCAAGCATCCGCAACTACGAGAAAAGTATTAAGAATAAATTCTAACCATAGCATTAAACTTTTGGATCCAATCGGTCCCTTACGGAATAGCGCATAAACTGGGGTTTAAGCTTCTGTCACCCTCGCAACCCATCATCTAATTGCTACTCCACAATGCATTCCCTTAGGCCCAAATATGGTGAAGTGTCATGTAGTCGACGTTCACATGACACCACTAAGGGAATCACAACATACATACTATCAAAATATCGAACACATATCAAGTTCACATGACTACTTGCAACATGATTTCTCCCATGACCTCAAGAACAAAAGTAACTACTCACAAATGATAATCATGCTCAATATCAGAGGTGTATTAAATAGCATAATGGATCTGAACATATAATCTTCCACCAAATAAGCCATATAGTAATCAACTATAAGATGTAATCAACACTACTAGTCACCCACAAGCACCAATCTTGGTAACAAGAGTGAACACAAGATATGAACTAGGATTTGAGATGAGATGGTGTTGTTGAAGATATTCGTGGAGATAGCCCTCCCCAAGATGGGAGAGTTGTTGGTAATGATGATGATGATGATTTTCCCCTCCGGGAGGGAAGTTCCCCCGGCGGAATCGCTCTGCCGGAGGGCAAAAGTGTTCCTGCCCAGGTTCCGCGTCGAGACGGCGGCGCTCCATCCCGAAAGTCCTCTCCTTATTTTTTTCTAGGTCAAAATGACTTATATACCAGAAGATGGGCACCGGAGGTGGGCCTGGGTGAGCACAACCCACCAGGGCGCGCCTGGGCTCCCTAGCGCGCTCAGGTGGGTTGTGCCCACTTGGTGGGCCTCCTCTGGTACTTATTTGCTCCAATATTCATCAAATATTCCACAAAAATTCTCCATGAAGTTGTAGCTTGTTTGGAGTTGTGCAGAATAGGTAGTTTGATGTAGCTTTTCCAGGTCCAGATTTCCAACTGTCGGAATTCTCCCTCTTTGTGTGTACCTTGCAAATTACTCCCTCCATTCCGTTATGTAAGGTGTATTATTTTTGGAATCCAATAACTCCCGAACGTTCGGATTTTGAGCAGTTCGTCCCGAACGTTTTTACATGGCAACTTTAGTTGATAGGGGATGGCAACTTTAGTTGATAGGGGATGGCAACTTCGTCCTTTTTCATATTTTTGACAGAAAATTGCCATGTTTCTCTAATCTCACGCAAATTAAACTTGCCATCTAAACCCGTTCGGGTTGCCATGCTTAACTCCCGAACATTCGGGAGTTATCATTACTGTTATTTTTGGCACCGTGACCAAGGCATGGAATTATAGACATGTTAGGACGAAATTAGCATTGGCAAATTTGTTGATTAGTGGTAAATAAATCAATTAGTCCAGGAAAGTAAGAGAAGCATGCAATCAGCAAAGAGATACTTTCCTTCTTTTGCTATAAGGAGAGACACACACAATCAAGAGAGAGATACTTTCCATTTTTCTAAAGGGCTAACAAGGGAATTATGAGGAATTAGAAGAAATGCACCTTACATTCTGGAATTTTATCAAAAAACAAATACACCTTATATAAAGGAACGAAGGGAGTATGAGAGAAAAGTCATTAGAATTACTCCAAAAAGCATTATTATGCATAAAAACATCATAAATAACAGTAGGAAAACATGATGCAAAATGGACGTATCAGCTGGCCATCACAAGGGGTTGGACTAGAGTCATGCTTGCCTTCTGCATGGAGGAGAGCACAATAGGGGCATTCCGCTTCACCTTGTTCAGCAACCAGAATGTCTCTCGCCTCTTTCTTTACCATCTTGAATAGTACAAGTATACAACCCTGGTTCATCATTCTTTATTTGGTGCTTATGTAATTCTTGTTTTGATGTAATTCTTGAACATATATACTTGTGAATCGAATAATGCATTGGTTGTTGAACCTGATGGATATGAATGAAGTTATAGCCTACTTTCAAATTGAAATTCAGTACAATTTTAAATAGAGCAATTAAATTAGGGTGAAAATACGTTCTCTAGGTCATTACGGTGCACACGGTCTATAAAGCATAGCGTGTGCGATATACATCATAGTCTGACACGGTTCACGGAGAGGAAACGTGTGTAACCATGCACACAGTTGACGTTTGCAAAGCGTGTGTGATGTCAGACAATATCACAAATGGTGTGAGAACTAAATGTGTGCGATTTTCTCCTTATCGTACATGCATTACAATCATGAACTATTTGTGATGTGGCACGCATCGTAAATGTAGAGCCAGTTTGGTACGTGCCTTGAAAAATCTCGTGCCTGGACTGTGTCTGGACTACACCTGGTATAAGGTAAAACCACAAAAGTCCGACTGCGATGGTAATGAGAGCACAAACGATTAGCAAGGATAGAGTGTTTGGGATACATGCCAGCAACGCATACGCTTAGTTATTGAAAATGTATGCATTGCTACTCCCTATCCCCGACGGTTTCTGGGTCATCCGGGAAGGACCCCCCTATCGCCCACACTCACTAGGCGACGGTTTAAAATGTCATCATGGAAATGGGTTAAAAACCATTTGTATGGCAACTCGCTGTACCAGTGCTGCCACAAATGCAAGAAACCAGGCCATTACATTTCTGAATGTCCTCAATGGGAAAAGGAAGCCAAGAAAAAGAAGAAGAGCAAGGAATATGACTCACACAAAAAGAAGAAGACGAAATCCTCAAAGTCTTCTTCAAACTCTTCCTCTCATAAGAAGAGCTCATCTGGCAAGGCTCATGCTTTCATCGGCAAGGAAATGGATTCAGAGGAGGAGTCTACTTCTGAGGAGTTAGAGGTGGAGTCGGAGGAGGAATCTAATTCTAGCGTTTCAAGTCTGGCTCTAGCTTCGGCATTCGTCGCCAAGTCCATCTTCAGTACTGAACACAATGGTCACGCCACCAATGTTGAAGCCAATGATGACGATGACTCTACTCGTACCTGCTGCTTCATGGCAAGAGGTGCTAAGGGTGCAACTCTGACAGCCACTGAATGGATCATGGATAGTGGCTGCACTAACCACATGACTAGTGATCGAAGTCTTCTCATGGACTATACTCTTCAACCCCCATTTACAAAAAGCCATATCACCTTTGTTGAAACTGGTAAAAGCAAGGTACTAGGTCTAGGTAGGGTTGATATCTCAAAGGATCAACACATGGATAAAGTGATGCTTGTTGAATCCCTTGGATACAACCTAATGTCTATCTCAATGCTTTGTGATCTTGATATGATTGTGATATTTGAAAAATATTGATGTCTTGTGCCAATGGCTTCCGACAAATCTCAAGTCTTTGAAGGTTATCGAGGAGGTGATCTATATATGGTAGATTTCTCTGCAGGACCATACCTTCTAGCAAAAGCTTCATAGTGCTGGCTTTGGCATCGAAGGCTAGGACATGCGGGCATCAGGAACCTACACACTCCTGTGAAGAAGAAGCACATCATTGGCACCAAGGGTGTCAAGTTCAAGAAGGACCATCTATGTGGTGCTTGTGAAGCTGGGAAGAAGACTAGGGAAAAACATCCCTCAAAGACAATCATGATGATCTCACGTCCCTTCGAGCTGCTACACATTGACTTATTTGGCCCTACTCACTACTCTACCCTTACTACTACTGCACATCTCTATGGCTTCGTGATTGTTGATGATTACTCTAGATATACTTGGGTGCACATAATTCTCTATAAGACTGAAGTGCAGGATGTCTTCAAATGATTCGCTAATTGTGTCATGACAAACTATGGCATCAAGATCTGGCACATCACGAGTGACAATGGCATTGAATTTAAGAATACTAGCCTCGACACTTATCTTGATACTCTTGGCATCACGCATGAGCTATCTGCTCCATACATCCCTCAGTAGAATGGCATCGTAGAGCGCAAGAATAGGACTCTTATTGAGATGGCATGAACGATGCTTGATGAGTACAAGACTCCGCGAATGTTCTGGCCTGAAGCCATTGATATTGCATGCCACATCATCAACAGAGTATATCTTCAGAAGTTCTTAAAGAAGACATGTTATGAACTACTCACTGATAAGAAGCCAAATGTAAGTTAATTCAAAGTCTTCGGTGCTAGGTGCTGGATAAGAGATCCACGTCACACTTCCAAATTTGCACGAAAGCACATGAGGGTTTTATGCTTGTTTATGGAAAGGATTCGCACACCTACAGAGTCTTCAACCTCTTTCACTATAAATTGGTTGAAACTGTAGGTGTGCGGTTTGATGAGACTAATGGCTCGCAAAGAGAGCACCTGCCAAATGTGCTAGATGAAGTTCCAGCTAGTGAATCCATCAAGCTAATGGGTACTGGAGAAATCATACCCATTGAGGAACAAGGTGATGATGAAGTTGTGATTCCAGCCCCTGTTCAGCGTGAAGACAATGCTGAGCCTGAAGACAATGCTGAAAATGAAGATAATAATCAGAACCAACAAAGTCTTCGCCCTGATCATCCTCATGTTGCAAATGAAGTTCAGATTGAGAAGATAATTGATAGCATCAATGCACCTGGTCCGTTCACTCGATCAAGAGCTACGCAACTAGCAAACTTCTGTGGGCACTTTGCATTCGTCTCCATATCCGAACCCAAAAAGGTTGATGAAGCTTCCATGGAACCAGAATGGATTCAAGCTATGCAAGAAGAGCTTCAACAATTCAAGCTCAACAATGTGTGGGAGCTAGTCAAGCATCCTGATCCTCGCAAGCACAATATTATTGGCACCAAATGGATCTACCACAACAAGCAAGATGAACATTGCCAAGTCATCAAAAACATATATAGCTTGTCTCGTTGCTCAACGTTACACACAAGTAGAGGGAATTGACTTCGATGAAACCTTTTCTCCTGTGGCTAGACTTGAAGCCATTCGCATACTTCTAGCCTATGCAAATCACAATGATATCCTTCTGTACCAAATGGATGTGAAGAGCGCTTTCCTCATCAGCAAAATTGAAGACAAAGTCTATGTTGCACAACCACCTAGTTTTGAAGATCCCAAGCATTCGGACATGGTTTACAAGCTCAACAAGGCACTGTATGGCCTCAAACAAGCGCCTCGAGCTTGGTATGACACACTCAAAGAATTCCTGAAGAGCAAAGGCTTCAAACCTGGTTCTCTAGATCCCACTCTCTCCACGAAGACATATGATGGAGAACCGTTTGTATGCCAAATCTATGTGGATGACATTATCTTTGGCTGCACTAACAAAAGATACAATGATGAGTTTAATCACATGATGCAAGAGCAATATCAGATGTCCATGATGTGGGAGCTGAAATTCTTTCTCGGTCTTCAAATCTGCCAACAAAGCAATGGCATCTTCATATCTGTAACTGCATCTAGTGCCACCCCTAGTTGGTTTTGGAGTATTGACGACAAACGTTGGTGAGGGAGTAATGTGTTTGTGAGATTCATAAGAGAACATAGGTAGAAGTCCCTATTGATTCGGTTTACCCATCGAAGATGACCCCTAAAAATGCATGAATACATTGAAGACATTGGTGGTTGGCGAAGACATTCATGTCGAAGATAATGATACGTGAAGACATTCGCTTGAAGACAAAGGAGTGCGAAGACATAGTTTCTTTCGTAGTTTCATTTTCTTCTTTCTTGAGTCATAGGAACCACTGAACTGTCAAGTGGGGTTCAAGTGAACAAAGTCAAAAAACTGACGTGATGCTCAACCCAAATACTATGTCTTTGAGTGAAGACAATGAGAGAAAAACTTGTCCTGAGTTGGATAAGTCAGCTTTGCTTGTAGCCCAAGTCAAGTTTCCGCGTGTGTTTGAAATCCAACCGTTGGACACGTGTCGGTTCCCCAATGACCCAGGGTCATTTCAGACAAATCATGCCGGCTTGCCCCTGGCTATAAATAGCAACCCCCTTCCACCATAAATTGGTGGCTGCTCAGAGTTAGTGCACAGCTTTTGTCGTTCGAGAGCAACCCACCTCCGAAGCCTTTGAGAGATAATCCTTGCGAGGACAAAACCCAAAACACCCAGAGCCCAAAGAGTGCTTGGCATCACTGAAGTCTTTCTGTCCGCGTGATCTAAGGACTTATTACACTTGAAGACTATGATCTTCCAGTTGGTTAGGCGTCGCAATCTGAGGATCCAAGAGTCATTGTGGATCGTCGGTGAATGAAGTATGTGATGTTTTGGAAGTCTAACTTGAAGAATTACCTGAGTTATTGGGCAAGGACTAAGTGACCTTAGCTCAAGGGGAATAAGGTGAAGACGTGGTCTTCTGAGTTCAATCCCAGCCTCCCTAACCAGACGTATAGTTGTCGTAGCAACTGGAACTTGTCGACCAAATCCTTGTCTTCGTCAAGCAACTGGTTCTATCACTTCACCCCTTTACTTCCAGTTTAGCTTCATGAAGTCATTGCTTACCTGCTTTGGTTGAATACCTTGTGCGAAGACATGCACCCTGACTGCATATTTGGCTTCACACTATCTTCCTATTCTGATATGTCTACCTAGCTGCTACTTGTCTTCGTGCATTCCATGTATTGTACTTTGACTCTATTGCATGGCCAATATAGTTTAACTTTCGTTGTGTTCTGTTTAGTTGGTGTTTTTAACTGCATGTTTTCAAAGACATTGCATGTCTCGAAGACTTTCATAAAAATCGCCTATTCACCCCCTCTAGTCGATAACTAGCACTTTCAATTGGTATCAAAGCAAGGTGCTCCCTTGTTCTGTGTGATTCGGTTTAACCCCCTGGAGTTTTAGCTACGCCGACTACAGGGATAATCAAGGTCTCCGCTGCGTGCCCGTCTTTGCTGGCACTGATTACCCCTACTGGAAGAATAAGATGTGAATGCATCTTGAAGCCATTGACAACCTCTGGTATGTCGTCAAGACTGGCGTTCCCAATGTCGATGAAGGTGTCACCGCTACTTATGTCAAGAGGTTCGCACAACTGGATTCAACTGCCAAGAACATCAACTGCCAACAACCTTTGGATTCAATCTGCGAAGCTAGTCTGGGACTAGTTGTCCAAGGTCAACAAAGGCATCTCAACTCAGAGAGACTCCAGAATCGATGTGCTTCACACTCTCTTCAACCGGTTCAAGAGGCTTGACAATGAGAATGTCCAGCTCACTTTTGACCGTTTTACTGATATCACAAATGAGCTTCGTGCACTTGGCGCCACTGAGATCACTAAGCATGAAGTCCCGAAGAAGCTATTGAGATCACTTGACACCTCATTTTACACCCTATCACTGATGATCCAAGAACGTCCTGACTTCTAGGATCTTGATCTGTCTGACATACTTGAGAGGCTCAATACACATGAGTTCCAGCTATTTGAGAAGAGAGAGATCTATGGTGCTAACTATGGCCGATCCCGTGCTTTGAAGGCAAAGCTTGTTTCCTCATCTGATGACTCTGACTGCAGATCTGATGATCCTGAAGACTTAGGCAAAGAGCTAGCAATGCATGTGAGAAAATTCCAAAAGTTCTCCAAGAATAATCCCTTCGGGAAGTCTTCAAAATCCAGCTCCAAGAATCCTGAGGCTTCCACTCGTGATTACAAGAAGAGAACCTGTCACAAATGCAGGAAACCAGGCCATTACATATCTGAATGTCCTCAATGGGAAAAGGAAGCAAAGAAAAAGAAGAAGATCAAGGAATATGACTCTGACGAAAATAAGAAGAAGAAATCCTCAAAGTCTTCTTCAAAGTCTTAATCTCACAAGAAGAGCTCATCCAGCAAGGCTCGTGCTTTCATTGGCAAGGAAATGGATTCATAGGAGGAGTCTACTTCTGAGGAGTCAGAGGTGGAGTCGGAGGAGGAATCTAATTCTGGCGTTTCAAGTCTGGCTCTAGCTTCGGCATTCGTCACCAAGTCCATCTTCAGTACTGAAGAAAATGGTCACGTAGCCGACATTGAAGTCAATGATGACAATGACTCTGCTCCCACCTACTGCTTCATGGCAAGAGGTGCTAAGGTAAACTCACACGATGCTTACTTTCAGACCTTTAGTGAAGATGACTCTAAATGTGAATCCAAACCCAGATATAAAACTCCTGCTAAAAATGCAACTGAGCAACAAACTGCTATGGAAAAGATTCAAAAATTGCTAGACAGAAGCGATGACCTATTGGACGAGGAAATGAATCAAACTCAGTCCTTAATCGAAGACATAAAAAAGTCTTTGAGTTAAGTATGAGGAACTTGAGAGTCATCATGAAACCCTCTCAGCTGATCATGAGAAGCTTTCCTATGATTATCTTCAAAGGAAGCAAGATCTAGAAAAGTTGAGAGCATCTCATTAAGATCTTTGAAAAAAACGATTCACTACTCGGTCAACAGATCAATTCCACTCAGGAAGAGTTTGTGCCACCTTGCTTAAAATATCTTGAGCGTGATAATGCTATCTCTACTGCTAAATGTTCAATTGCTTTGAAGTTGCAGTATCTTCGACTGTTGTTGTGGTAACTAACCCCATTTCTGAGGATGCCACTACTATTGCTGATGAGAATGCTAGGTTGAAGACATTGCTTGAAACAGGCATGTACAAAAGCCTCAGAGGGCATCAAACTCCATGTGATGTCCTCAAGAAGCATATTCTGAACCAAAACCCTAGGAAAGAGGGTGTTGGTTTCGAGAGGAAAATGAATGTTGATGGCTCCTACTAGAAGCCTAAGCAGTACCCCAACACTAACTGGGTTGCTGCAAAGGGCCCTTCAGTGGATCCATCCACCTTATCTGGCTTCAATTGTGATAATCCTATCATCATTGATGAGTCCTTTGACCCTAACTATAGACTATTCAAAAATCAGAACGGTGAAGTGTTTGCCAAGTTTATTGGAACTAACTGCAGGAATGGGCCCCCTATGAAGAAGATCTGGGTTCCTGAAAGTCGTCTTGAGAAACTTCCCGTGAATGTCTTCATGATACCACCAGGGAAGAAGACAAACCCCAGACCAAAGGCTTCATACGGCCCAAAGGCTTCATACAGACAGAGGACCACATATGGTCACCCTAGCATCAATGTTTTGCAGGGAAACTATCATCAAGCTCATGAATATGAGCATGTTTCTTCAAACCTCTATGTTCACAAATCGAGTAACTTTTCTGCTTATTCATTTGAGTACAATTCACCTCCTGTAAAACTATTTGCTAGGGCTTCAAAGCCAAAATTCTCAGATGCCACACTTAGACTCATTGCTTCTAAGCCACCCCTCCAGATGTGAGTGCTTAAGAAAAATTAACTTCTCTTGCAGGATCGGGTCTCCAACCGAAAACCATTGAATTCTGAAGACAATGCTGGGGACCTGAAAAATCTTGTTGGGCGCAAGATAAACTGTTGAAATGGTCTTACAATTTATTTTGCCCATGGTTTTCTTGATGATCATCCTACCATATCCTTAAGTATACTTACCTATGATGAACGTCTCTATCGATACATGTTTTTTCTTCACAACACTCTTGGTGAAGACTATCCTACTAACTACTCTGTAGGGTACAACTCCGAAAGCTACTAAATGGATCATGGATAGTGGATACAGTAACCACATGACTGGTGATCGAACTCTTCTCATGGATTCTACTCTTCGACCATCTACAAAAGCCATATCACATTTGCTGACAATGGTAAAAGCAAGGTATTGGGCCTAGGTAGGGTTGCTCTCTCAAAGGATCAACACATGGATAATGTGATGCTTGTTGAATACCTTGGATATGATAACCCACAAGTATAGGGCATCGCAACAGTTTTCAAGGGTAGAGTATTCAACCCAAATTTATAGATTCGACACAAGGGGAGCCAAAGAATATTTGTAAGTATTAGCAGTTGAGTTATCAATTCAACAACACTTGGGGATTAAATATCTGTAGCAAAGTGATTAGTAGCACAATAATATGATAGTTTTGATAGCAGTAGTAATGATAGCAGTGGTAACGGTAACAGCAGTAGCAATTTTGTAGCAGTTGTAACAGTAGCAAGAACAATCTGTGGAAAACTCGTAGGCATTGGATCGGTGAATTTGTTGGATGATATTCATCATATAACAACCATAACCTAGGGCGACACAGAACTAGCTCCAATTCATAAATACAATGTAGGCATGTATTCTGTAAATAGTCATACGTGCTTATGGAAAAGAACTTGCATGACATCTTTTGTCCTACCCTCCCATGGCAGTGGGGTCCATAAGGAAACAAAGGGATATTAAGGCCTCCTTTAGTAGAGAACCAGAACAAAGCTTTAACACATAGTGAATACATGAACTCCTCAAACTACGATCATCACCAGAAAGTATCCCAATTACTGTCACACTGGGGTTTACGGATCATAACACGTAATAGGTACATATGACTTGCAAGAACGGATCTAGAACATATATATAATGGTGAAAACATAAACGGTTCAGATCTGAAATCTTGGCACTCGGGCCCTAGTGACAAGGGATCAAGCCTAACAAAACTAACTCAATTACATGATGAATCTCATCCAACTCCTCACTGACCAGCGAGCCTATGAAGGAATTACTCACTCCCGGTGGGGAGCATCATGGAATTGGTGATGAAGGAGGGTTGGTCATGACGAAGACCGAAGATTACCCTCTCCGTAGCCCCAAACGGGCTCCATTACTGGCCTCCCGATGACTAACAAGAGGCGACGGCGGATCCGTATCGTGAAACATGATGAAACTTCCTCCCCTATTTTTTCTCAAAAAATAGGAATTTATAGTGTTGGAATTAGGGTCAGCAGAGCCCCGAGGGCCCCACAACCCACCAGGGCGTGCCTGGGGGTGGCGCGCCCTGGTGTCTTGTGGCCAGCTAGGGCACCCCCTCCGGTGGTTATTGGTTCCAGTATTTTTTATATATTCTGAAATAATTCTCCAAAAAGTTTCGTCCAATTCTGAGAACTTTTATTTCTGCACAAAAACAACACCATGGTAGTTCTGCTGAAAACATCATCGGCATCCGTGGCCTCGGCACAGTAGCTGAAAGACTTGGGCTGATTTGCGAGAAACTGGTTGAGTGTAGCGAAGTGAGGCTGATTGTTGCCTTGACCTTGATTGCCTTGCCCTTGGGTGCGTTCTTGCAAGAGTTGCAGAATCATCTGAGCATTGGCGTTGGTGGCTGCCATGATAGCTTGCCATGCCTCCGGAGGTGGAGGTGGTGGCGGAGGGTTCGCTTGACTCCCTTCATTGCGATCCGGATTCTGACGCGTTGGCGGAGCCATCCTGAAGAGGGTGACATCCGTTAGCATCTTGATAGATAAATAGACAAGTAGAATCAACGGATAGAAATTGCAACATATAGTCTTCACAATAAACATTCGAACGAGGATGAACGAATGAATTCCATAGTAAATCATCACACTTCCATTAATTGAGAAGCCACTTGAAAAAGATATGGAATCAACATATGACTTCGAAGCAACTCGAATACCACAATCCAAAACAAAAACAAAGTATTGGCTTGCAGAATAAGCCGGAACAAACATATGATAGAGATTTCGTCCGAAGTTTTCGTGGTGGGGCCCACACGGGCTCAATCGTACAGCACCATCATGTACAAGGCTGTGCACATGACATACAAAGCGTCCCCGAGTCGGCATAGCCAAGGACTCTTTAAGACACTACGAGACCACTGTAAAACCAACCGTGTACAGGCGGACCACTAGACGTCGAACCCCAATCTCATATCATGCGTCTGTCGGAAAGATATCCTAAGAGCTACTTGAATTCCCACTTATAAACTCCCGAAACTTTCTGGTTATGCAATCTGGTGTTGGGGACACAGGGGACAGAAATATATCACCCAAACTAGCAATCCCTAGATCCAGTTGTATCCATCTGTCAACACATAACCAAGAAACCTTCGGAAATCGTTTACCTCAACCTTCGAAAAACATCCGTTATACGAGTTATGGCAATACTCCCGAACTCCCGCCCCAGTACTGGGTGGCGTCGAGGTGATCTCACCAACAACTCATATCAATGGCATAAGCAACTAGCGAGCAATAATAAGATATCTCAAATGCCAACTGATGTAGGGTGGAACCCTAGACGGCCGATCTTTCACGAAAGGAGCGGATCCCAACTAAGAACACGAAGAACACAAGGGGGAAACGAGGGAAAACACAAGAGGAACTCTCAAACCAACAAGATATAGTCACACATATGCTAGATCCTCGAAACACAAGGGGAGATACAAGATCCAAATCCAACAAAGGACGATACAAAGGGTAATCGGTTCTTCTCCGTGAGGAGATCTTGATGGGGCCGCCCAAGAGAGGGTCTTGAATCCAACGTGGATCGTCTCCGTAGAGGGGTCGCGGTCTCTCTCGAGGAGCAGATCCGTATGGATGAGCAATGCTCTATCTCACATATGAGCTAAAACCAATGCTAACCCTAGAAAGAGGGAGATGGGAGAGTATATATAGTCTAGGGGGGCGAAAGGGTACATGGGCTTCGGCCCTTTACTGTGCGCAGATAGATGGGGCCGGATGTCCGGGCCTTCCCGAAGGGCCGGATGTCCGGGCTAGGAGGTCGGATGTCCGGGCTGGTGGAGGCAGCTTCTATAGGTTCTGGTGCGTGGCGCCGGATGTCCGGGCTTCTGGCCGGATTTCCGGGCTCGGGCCGGATGTCCGGGGCCTGTAGATGTTGGGCGGCTGGGAGGCTGCTGAGGAGCAAGCTCCAGGGCCGGATGTCCGGGGTCCTGGCCGGATGTCCGGGGCCTGGGAGGTGTTCTTGACTCTTCCCGTTGGTTCTCTTCATCCATGGATTTGGCAATTTGTCCGTCTTCACGTACATCTCCGGGAGGGTCCTCTTGACACCTAATCATGCATAGCATATCGGACTTAGGTAGTAGCCATGTCTCGAGTGGATCATATGTGATATCACTAAGGAAAGAGGTCACCTCGTTCTTGAGAGCTCTAGCTCGTGCTTGTGTCATAGGTCCTCTTAGCTCTTGGTAAGACGATGGTAGGTCCATGGGGATGACCGTAGGATGCTCCACATCATCTCCCCTCCCTTGGGAAAGATCCGACCTCGGATCAAAATCCTCATCACCATGGTATGAGGAGAGATCTTTGACGTTGAAGATGTCGCTCACAGAGTACTTGTCGCGTGGGATGTCGATCTTGTAGGCGTTGTTGTTGTAGCGTGCAAGCACCTTGAAGGGTCCATCGGCTCGTGGTAGAAGTTTGGACTTGCGTTCGTTGGGGAAGCGGTCCTTACGAAGGTGTAGCCACACAAGATCTCCATTGTTGAATATCATGGGTTGCTTGTTGACGTTGAGCTTGGTCGCGAGTCGTTGTACTTGGCGCCCGATGGTGTGCCTTGTATCTTCATGCATCTTCTTTAGGTAGTTGACTCGGGCGCTTGCGTCCATGTTTGTGCGCTCTTGTAGCGGTAGAGGTAGAATGTCCAATGGGGACAACGGGTTGAATCCGTAGATGACCTCGAAGGGGGACTTGCCGGTAGTCGAATGTCTTGCACAGTTGTAGGCGTACTCGGTGATAGGTAAGCACTCCTCCCACTCCTTGATGTTCTTCTTTATCAACATGCGTAGTAGAGAGGTGTAACGCCCACGATGCGGCTATATCTCCCACGTGTCAAGGCACGACTTAGAGGCATAACCGCATAGTGGTTTTGTCGCAAGAAGGGTCATCTTCACACAATCCCATGTAATGAACAAGAATGGGATAAAGAGTTGGCTTACAATCGCCACTTCACACAATACATAAATATATTTCATACATCATCCAAAATACACACATATAGACCGACTACGGTCAAAATCCAGATGAAAATAAGACAACCCCAAATGCTAGATCCCCGATCGTTCCAACTAGGCTCCACTACTGATCACCAGGAAAAGACACATAGTAACGACCATGTTCCTCGTCAAACTCCCACTTGAGATCGACCCCATCATCTGCACTGGCATCGTCGACACCTGCAACTGTTTTGGTAGAATCTGTGAGTCACGAGGACTCAGCAATCTCACGCCCGCGAGATCAAGACTATTTAAGCTTATAGGAAAGGATGGTGTAATGAGGTGGAGCTGCAGCGGCAATAAGCATATATGGTGGCTAACATACGCAAAAGAGAGCGAGGAGAGAAGCAACGGAACGGTCGTCATCTAGAAATGACCAAGAAGTGATCCTGAACTCCTACTTACGTCATCCATAACTCAGACCGTGTTCACTTCCCGGACTCCGCCGAGAAGATACCATCACGGCTACACACGCGGTTGATGTATTTTAACTGGATCAAGTGACAAGTTCTCTACAGCCGGACATTAACAAATTCCCATCTGCCTCATAACCGCGGGCACGGCTTTCGAAAGATAATACCCTGCAGGGGTGTCCCAACTTAGCCCATCATAAGCTCTCACGGTCAACGAAGGATAAACCTTCTCCCGGAAAGACCCGATCAGTCTCGGAATCCCGGTTTACAAGACATTTCGACAATGGTAAAACAAGACCAGCAAAGCCACCCGAATGTGCCGACAAATCCCGATAGGAGCTGCACATATCTCGTTCTCAGGGCACACCGGATGGGCAAGACGTCGGGTTGGCATAGACCCTGGTTGCCCAGGGGGCGCCGGACATCGCCCAGTTTGGGCTAGCACTCGAAAGAACACTGGTCCGGGGGTTAAAATAAAGATGACCCTCGGGCTCTAGAAAACCCGGGGGAAAAAGGCTTAGGTCGCAAATGGTAAAACCAAGGTTGGGCCTTGCTGGAGGAGTTTTATTCAAGGCGAACTGTCAAGGGGGTCCCATAAATCACCCTACCGCGTAAGGAACGCAAACTCAAGGAACATAATACCGGTATAACAGAAACTAGGGCGGCAATAGTGGAACAAAACACCAGGCATAAGGCCGGGCCTTCCACCCTTTACCAAAATATATAGATGCATTAATTAAATAAGAGATATTGTGATATCCCATCATATCCATGTTCCAACATGGAACCGACTTCAACTTCACCTACAACTAGCAACGCTATAAGAAGGGCTGAGCAAAAGCGGTAACTTAGCCAAACAATGGTTTGCTAGGAAAGGATGGTTAGAGGCTGACATGGCAAAATGGGAGACATGATATAGCAAGTGATAGGTAGCGTAGCATGGCAATAGAGCGAACAACTAGCAAAGCAAAGATAGAAGTGATTTCGAGGGGTGGTCATCTTGCCTGCAAGGTTCTCAGAGTTGTCGAAAGCTTGATCCTCGTAAGCGTACTCAACAGGTTTCACGAACTCGTCTCCCGGCTCTACCCAAGACAAGAACACAAGTAACGGAACCACAATCAATCACGAGAAATGCACGAGCAATATGATGCAACACATGTATGATATGCAAGATATGATATGCGGTGCGTATGCATGCTCCGGGAGGAAAATGATGAAAAAGGTAGTAACTTGGCAAACCAAGCATGCCACTGGAAAGATGAGATGATTTCGGTCGAAATCGATATAAAGATCACCGGAAACGGATGCACGGTTTGCAAATGGCAAGCAAAACAAGAATGACCCGAATCTGCGATTAACAGCATGATAGCACTTAGAATGCAACAAGCAACAATGCTACAGCACTCCAACATAGCAACAAATCACATGGAAGTAATCTACAGGAGATGCTTGACAAAAGATGAACACTGAGCTACTGCTAGTTCACAACATATCAAGCTCAAACAATCATGGCAAAAGTGCAAAAGATATCAGGTTCACAGACTTAGTGAAAAACTAGACATGGCAGAAAACAGCATCAGGTAGCAATGTTCAGAGCATGAAAACAACATGCTGCAGGAACTTAACATAGCAAAGCAAGGCATGGAAGTGTTCTACTAAATGCATAAGACAAAAAGACCCTTACTGACCATAAGCCAAAAAGGACCAGAAGATATGATGGCAAGCATGTAAACATAGCAAGTTTCGTTATCAGGTTTCAGACTTAGCAGAAAAAAGAGTATGGCAGAAACAATAATATGAAGGCATGTTGGTGAGCTTGGTGCACTCACCACAAAGTAATGCATGACAAAACAAGCATACCTACAGCAAGATGGCATGTTTATGAAGCTAACCATGGCAAGAACAAAAGCATAGCATGTATGGAACAACTACAACAAGCTTGGCAAAATTGCATATCATGTTAAGAATCTGCCAGAAATATTTTATAGCAAAAGTAGAGCAAGATTGAGTCATGCTACGGTACTCCATAATTGCAAACAAGGGCAGGAATGGATCAATTACAACAATAGCTACAAAACATCCTTACTGAACATCTCCAAAATATGCATGGATCTCTCTGTAGCATCAAGTTTACATGGCAACAAAATAACAGCAGACAAGGACTTAGAGAAATCACCAAGTCTCTGAAATCAGAAACATTACGGAGCCTAGTTTGCATGCTTGTGCTAGTCACCACAGAGATCACAAAAATACATGGCATACACCACTGGAAAGATGGCATGGCATAAAACAAAACACATGTAGAGCTCATGCCCATAAGATGCACCGATTAATTGATACAAAAATAACAAATCTCCAAGTTCTGCTAAGAACCAGCAGATAACAGCAACTAGCACTCTTGCACCAGAGATTTGGGCATCAATATGGACTCTAATGAACATGGTGAAATTGAACAAAATGTAGAGCATCACGAGACGAACAATTTGACATATTACACGTGCGAAATGGAGCTATACACAGTGAGTTATGCAATGAAGAACAAGTGCACATGTTGTAGAACTTGCAGGACAGAGAAAAAAAGAGGAAAATCGGGTCAACCTGACGACTTTGACCAGATCGGATCGAGGCTCGGTCGAGGTCGGGCTCGCCGGCGACGGGAGAGGAAGGAGAGGAGGCGGCGCCCGCGGGGAAGAGGGGCGGC